>NC_057862.1:71298609-71668609 GCF_019393635.1 Dromiciops gliroides
TATTTCCTGTGAGATTGAAGCTCCTTGAAGTGGTTGTGAATCCCACTGAGAAAGCTCTGCCAACTTGCAAGTCTTGATGCCACCGTACATTGTCAGCCTGCAAATTCAAATATCTGGAGATCTGCCCACCCGTAGACATTCTGTCTTCCATTTGAACTCTGCCTTGAGGTGCCTACTTGACAGTGCTCTTATGCAGAAAATTATGATCTTCATCAGCATCATCAGGAATCTTTATTTTGCATTTTGCAGTCTTCCAGACATTTTATCCCATTTGAGCTTTGCAACAACCCTGTGAGGCAGGTGTTACAGATGAGCAAAATGAAGCTAAGAAAGAGTAAGTGATTTGTCCATAGTCACACAGCCAGCAGATGCGTGAGGTAGTCTTTGAACTCATTTCCTTGGCTCCAAGTACAGTATTTTATCCACTGTGCCATTATTATTATTGCCTAGTCAAAGATATCCACTCAACAGCTCCATTCATTTCCTAATTTGTAGTGAAATGGCTCAACGTCTCTCTAAAAGGTGCTTTCATTTTGCTTCTTAAATGGGAGAGATGCTGCCTAGTGACAGCCAGTTTTGGTCCCCTTGTCCTCTGGATTACTGAGCAGAGCCGCTTCCAAAAGAGCTGGTTTCATCTTTGCCTCTTTCCTTCTCTTGTGAGTCTCCATTGCTGTCTTTTCCTGCTCAGTTCTTGAGACTGACTGGGCCATTTCCAGCTCTTGGTGGGCCCTTTGGGTTTGACTTAGTCCATAGTCGTCTTCTGGCTCCAACTTCAGCAAGGGCCTTGGGTCTTGGCACTCTGGCCCTTCCTAGCTCCTGGATCACTTGTCAACCACCAGCTGTTGGTGGTCAGCTTTGGCAGCTGGCCATTACTCACTGACCTCCCACAACTTACTGGTGAGGCATGACAAAAGGGCATTGGACCGGGAGACAGGAAGGCTAAGTTAAAATCCCAGTTTTTTCTACTCACTACTACTTCTGCAACCTAAGACCAAAAGTTACAGAACAATTCACTGTTGAACTACATTGGTAGAGGGAGTTTCCATGCCAGAAGCTCCCCATGTTGTTGAGGGGACTGCCAGTCAAGATACAGCTTGGATTGATGGCCCCTGAATAGACAGGGTGTTCCAAGCTCAAGACTGCAATAAGACACTGAGCAAACTTCTCCCAGTTCTGATATTCTTCAAAGGGATTCATGCCTCTGTTAGAAACTGAACTAGACTTCAGAGGTCTCTTTCAACTTTAGGATTCTATTATTTAGAATTAATATTGTCTTGCATTGTTTTTAAATTATGTGCATACATCTTACTTTGTCATCTAAAAGGAATGTATGATGCCTGTAACAGAAAGTGTTCCACACTTTCTGTTCTTTTAAACTCTAATTATCTCTCAAATTTAACCCCTAGGTTTTGTCACCAAACACCTTGATATCTGGTTGATTGACTCTGCCCTGCTTCTGGAAAAGCAAAACACTCCATCCTTAGTTTACAGAAATAAGGAGTGATGACTAAGAATGTCCTCCAGTCCCTAATACTAAAAAAGCAAAGGAAACCAAGTGATTTATGGCATCCTCTCTGGGGAGCTCAGCAGCTTCTGGCTGACCTTCATTCTTAGTTAGGAAGGAATAGAAAAGTGAAAGTTGATGGAGGATGACTTCTTGGACTGAAATGCTCTTTAGCTTTTCCTGGGAGAATCCTTGCTTTGCTCCAGTTTCTCCCTCAGGTCCACACCTGGCTGTGGCTAGCGCCATGTCTACAGAACTCCACATAATTCCTGCAAGGTTGGTTTAAGATTTCCATTCCTCTTCATGCCAATACAGGAAGAACCACAGAACTGCTCTAACTGATCCAACTGATCCAATTTGAATGGCCACAAGATTCCAGCATGCCAGAGCTGGAAGGGACTTGGGAATCATTTAGTCTAATGCTCTTATTTTACAAATGAAGAAATTGGATCCCAGAGAGGAAGACCAAAGAAACAGCTAGGGAACAGTGGCCCAACTGAGACTTGACCACAGGTGCTCTGGCTCCAAGTGTAATGTTTTGCTTTGATTTCTCACTGTATCATTTTGCCCCCTTTAGTTTACTATTACCATTTCCTTTCCTCTCCTCTTCTGGCTTCTGACCTTCTGACTCAACCTATCCTCTTCTCTCCAAAATTACCAGTGATCCCTTAATGCCCACATCTAATGAATGGCCTTTTCCCAGTTCTCCTTCTTTTTGACTTCGCTACAGCTGTTGATCACCCTCTCCTCAGTGGGTTTCCGTAACACTGCTCTCTTCTTGTTCTCCTTCTACCTCTCTAATTGCTAGAGTACCCCCCCCCAAATCTCCAAAGTCAGAATAAACTAGAAATACTGTAATGACATGTTATAATATCTATGACAATGCACTGTCTCATATGTACATGAAATCTGGTGTAGAGCTGTGCAGTTATTAGAGTCCAGTAGTAGACAAGTGAAGACAACTGGCAACTTAAAACAAGATTGAATACTCCAATGAGAGGCAAAATACACTTTTGGTTTCAACATTGAGGCTGTGTTTCACTTTGGGACATTCCCTCTCCCTCCACTGGTTCTAGCTTATTCACTGAAAATAATAGTCTTACATTACACACACATTTACATATATATATATATACACACACACACACATATATATACATATACATATATACACATACACATATATAATATATACATATATAATGTGTGTGTGTGTATATATATATGAGGGGGAAGGGATAGGGAGGAGTAGGAGAAGGGAAAGAGGAGAAAGAGGGAGGGAAGAAAAGAGAGAGAGAGAGAGAGAGAGAGAGAGAGAGAGAGAGAGAGAGAGAGAGAGAGAGAGAAACACCTTAAACTAGGTGAAAATTTTTCTTCAACCCTGTGAGGTAGGTAGTAAAAGTATGATCAACATTTTACAAATAAGAAGACTGAGGCTCAGGAAATTTAAGTGAAATGCTCAAGGTCACATTTCTAGTGAATATTTCAGGCCAGATTTGAACTCAGGTCTCTTGATTCTTCCTATTACCTCATGTCTTTAATTGGCTAGGGACCTATAACGAAAAAGTGTCAACCATGTGACCTCCCACAACTCTTCCAAGTATTGTATGAACCAGGTCAAAATGTAATTGGGAGGGGGGCAGCTAGGTGGCACAGTGAAAAAAGCACTGGCCCTGGATTCAGGAGGACCTGAGTTCAAATTCGGCTTCAGACACTTGACACTTACTAGTTGTGTGATGCTGGGCAAGTCACTTAACCCTCATTGCCCCACAAAAAATGCAATTGGAAAATATTTAACATTATAAATAAAATTAGAATATTATATAGACAACATTAAAAAAAAAAAACTAAGTCAACATGTGATCAGCAGGCATCCTTATGCACTGATTAATGACCCTGTTTCTATCTGAATTTGACACCACTGCTATAAAGGACATGTCAGCTTCCAAATGTAAACCCCTTTGGGATCTTCTTAAAGAAATGGTGCAGGAACCAATTAATGGCATCATTTCCATCTTCACAGATGGAGATGTGGACTGAGCAGAATTTTTCCTGGGTATTGATAGAAATTCACTCTTTATAGCATATTAAATATCATTTCCTTTCCCAAGTCCTTTGCCAGACTTTAATCTTTTCAAAGAATTTTTTAATCCACCTATCTAGACAAACATAAATAGTGCCCTTTGATCACCACAACCACAGAGGGAAAAGAGAAGTTTTGTTCCCAGACAAGAAGACAGGGATTCCCACCAATGTTGGTTCCTGGAAAAAGGAAAAATCACACATCTTCTTTTTGTGGGTACTAAATCCCTCACTCTGGTATGCATTCTGCTCCTTTCAAAGCATATTATAGGATAGTGACATTAGAACTCAAAGTAGCTTAGAGATTTTCCAGTCCAACACCCCACATTTTATTGATGCCAAAGCCTGCTCCAGGTTTGGTGAAGTGGTCACACTGGTATTAAGCAGCACAACCAGAATTCAAACCTGGTGCCAAGCTCCAAATTAAACATCATGTCATTCTTCCTCCTTCCCTTATTTATGCTCAGACACGGTTTCAGATCCTTAATTACTAGACCCTAGAGTTGTTCAGAATACTTAGATAAGTAGGCAATGATTGACATGCTCCCAAAAGAACAGCAATAAAACATTTCATTTTTAATACACAAAAGAAAATAAAAAAGTCCATTAGACACAAATTCTGTTTTATTTTTCCATTGTTAAATTGTATGTCATGTACATTAAAAAAACCCCAATTATATGACTTCCTTTACAAGCCTCTTTATTATTTATATATTGAAATGTTTGTGTTTGTTTATGATTAAGTTAAAATTATAAAACAGAAATAAGATAATTTTTATAGCTAGGCAGACTGGTATAGAAGGAAAAAATAACACATTGGACAAAGAGTGAAGAGATTTGAGTTCTAGCCCTGGCTCTGTCCCTAACTCACTATGTGACTCTAGATAAGTCACAATCTCTTTGGGCCTCAGTTTTCTCAATACTTACTAGTTGTGTGACCCTGGGCAAGTCACTTAACCCTGTTTGCCTCAGTTTCCTCATCTGTAAAATGAGCTGGGAAAGGAAATGACAAACCATTTCTGTATCCTTGCCAAGAAAACCCTAAATGGGTTCATGAAGAATCTGCTGGGGGCAGCTAGGTGGCGCAATGGATAAAGCACAGGCCCTGGATTCAGGAGGACCTGAGTTCAAATCCAGCCTCAGACACTTGACACTTACTAGGCTGTGTGACCCTGAGCAAATCACTTAACCCTCATTGCCCCATCAAAAAAAAAGAATCTGCTGAATAACAACAAAGGGAAGGAGTACCCTTAGGGTATTGGAATTTTCTGTTTCCATGTGCACATATCTATTCTAGGTATGGAAGGGGGTGGGAGATTACAAAGGTCCTTAATAAAAACATGGACTTGCATGATTATGGGAAAGTAATTTTTTCTCTCTGGGTCTTGGTTTTCACAACTATTAAATTAACAAGTTGGGTTAGATCATCACTAAAGTTCCTTCCAAATTAAAAAAAAAATCATTTCTGTTTTAAGACCAGGAAAAAAATGGTTTATGGAGGGGAAATAATTTGGTTGGCTCTTGCTGCTGGACAACATGGAGGGTTTCTCACTAGGACTGGTAAGACTCCTTCAACTCTGGACGCCACCTCTGGGCATGGCTATAAAGGGCAGTGATGATCTTGTCACTCCTTTGTTTAAAAATCTCTAG
The DNA here is from genome assembly GCF_019393635.1 of Dromiciops gliroides. Taxonomy (NCBI): domain Eukaryota; kingdom Metazoa; phylum Chordata; class Mammalia; order Microbiotheria; family Microbiotheriidae; genus Dromiciops; species Dromiciops gliroides. Next base: position 71,303,846 of record NC_057862.1, read on the forward strand.
TGGCTGGCTCTTCGCTGGCTACAGAGTCAAATTCAGACTTCTTTGTCTGGAAGTTGAGGTCCTTCTACAATCTGCTGTCAGCTCGCCTAAGTTTGGAGGTATCTGTTACCCTGAAATTGGCCACAGGAACTCAAAAAGACCATTCTTTAAACTTGAAAATCTGGAAAGCTGAAATCTGTGCCTGGGTCCAATGCAGAAGGCATCAGTCCTTGGCATTTTCAAGGTGTGCCTGTGAGTTACTGAGTCTTGGTTTTGGTCTCTGTTGAAATAAGCATGTCTAAATAGGTATGAAGTCTAGTTACTGTATCACAGGGGTGAAAAACCAACTATTTTCTTGGCTCAATTTCCCATTCTTCAGAATGAGAATCTTTTGTGAGTCTTCCAAATAATCTTCATTCCTCTTGGATATAGACCAGCTGGAATTCTAAAAGCAAGGCCAGTGAATAGTATAGCAAGTTCAAGGTGATATCCAGTAATCCCTGTCGGTACCAGGTGCAGAGATAGCCAGACATCAACATTTCATTAAGAAGTTTTCTAATTAGATTGGCAAAGGGGTTTATGGATGTCAAAAACACTGTATAATTCTACGTTTAAAAAATAATCTGTCTACATTGGCTAAGTTTCAAGGTCAAGCTTTGAAGAAGGCATGTAGCATGCTTTCCATCTGCCAAGAAACTGAAGACTGGATAAGAAAGCTCCTAGATGGTAAATATTTGAAGATCCATTAAAAAAAAATAAAAGTTTTAATAAATAACATCTGTGGTTAAGTTTCTCTCAGAAAGAAGACGGAGAAATAACAGCATCCATAAATGCCCCAAGGAGTGAGGGTGGGGATGGAAACCTGACTATATTAAAAAAGTCAAACAAGCAGAATTTAGTGAATTAATTGATGAAAGCCTTTATGACCACTTTGCCTTCTGCAGGGATATTGTCCCAAGTATTGGGAGATGGTCAGAAATGCAGAAGAACTCTCATTTGACCAATCTGTCTTCTGGGTCGTGTGCTGAGTTACATTGGACAGATATTCAGCTTTTGTATTGCTCCAGTTTGTAAGATAGGGCTCACAACATTTACTACAAACCTATTTTGTGGAGATAACGGGTCCTGGAGAGTGAAATGATGATTGAGTCTAGCGTAATCTTTCGCTGACTTGGGTCTATCTATAAGTTTGACTCTACCCTCTCCCTACGACCCAAGGCACAATCATACTGTCTCATTGTGATGATACTGGCCCATACAAAGTGTCCCAAAAGTCTTAGGGCAGTTTTAAGCTTCAATAGCTTAAAAAGAAACTTTTTTTTTTAAAAGGGACTCCCAATGATTAGAAACTTTAATAGCTGTGAAATATAAATAACATTAAGCATGCATATCTTAGAATTGCCCTGAGACTATCAGGAAAGCCCTTAGAGGGAAAGCTAAGGGTATTCCATCTGGCAGATTCAAGGCTAATGATAGCTCCAAAATCTGGATCAAACACATTGCTTTGGTTTAAACTTGTTGGTTTGGAGTGAGGAGTTAGTAAGAGGCAGCTAGAATAGGATTGCAGGATTTAAACTTGGAAGGTGTGCTTGTGATCATGTAGTTCAATCTCCCCATTTTAGAGAGGAATAAACTGAGGCCCAAGAAAGATTTGTTTTTTTGAAAATGACTTGCTCTAAGATAAGTAAGAGAGGCAGGTTTCGTTCTCAGGTCTTCTTGACTTTAAATTTAATTCAACTCATTTCAAAAAGCATTAGATGCCTACCATGTGTAAAGCATAATAACAATAACAATAACTAGCATTTATATAACACTTTGAAGTTTGTTTGACATATATTATCTCAATTGTCCTATGGTGAGTGTTGAGCTTACAAAGTTCTCTTTCTACTATATCATGATAGCTTCTTTTAAACTTATTGTCTATCCAGCAAAAGAACTGATGGAGTCTGAATGTAGATCGAAGCATATTATTTTCACTTTTTTGTGTTTTGTTTTTGTTTTTTGTTTCACAAGACTAATGTAGAAATATGTTTTATATGATTGTACATATATAACCTATATCACATTGATTGCTGCCTTGGGGAGAGGGGAGAGGAAGGAGGGAAGGAGAAAAATTTGGAACTCAAAATCTTTCAAAAAATGATAATTAGAAAAAATAAAATAATTAGAAAAATGATAATTAGAAAAAAATTAAATGCCATTAAATTTAAAAAATACATTTATTGTTTACACTAGACGTATCAAATACTTGACCTATGATTAAAATATAATTGGGAACTATATAAGAAGATAAGTGAAAATGTAATAAAACATAGATAATATTATATTTTAAAACTAAGTCAATATGCAGCCAGCAGGCATCCTGACATGCTTTAGATGGGAAGATCTGAGTTCAAATCCTGCCTCATATGCTTAGTAGTTATACAACCCTTGGTAAGCCCCTTAACCTTTCTCAACTTCATTTTGCTCATCCATAATGTGAGGATAAAAATGACACCTGTCTCATATGGTTGCTATGAGGAGCAAACAAGAAAACACATGTATAGTGCTTTACAAAATTCAAAGATGAATGTGTGTGTGTGTGTGTGTGTGTGTGTGTGTACGCATGCTAACTGTTGTTCTCTCCTTGAGAGTATTGTTGTTTGTCCTTCATTCTAGAAGAGGACCATGACATCGGGAGGTGATATCATGACTTACAATGAATTGGATTTAAGTGAGGGAGGGCTGTGCAAAGCCACCAGCCTCACTCTCTCCTCCAGAGCCATCTGGGTCTAATGGCAAGCTATACAATAGGACAACTGGAGATGGCCTTGGATGTTTGAGGTAATCGGGTTAAGTGACTTGTCCAGGGTCACAGAGCTAGTAAGTGTCAAGTGTCCTTGAGAATAAGACAAAGGCTAAATGAAGCAATTTAATTTTTTTAGATCAGTTGGTGTACTCCTAGATTTCATGGTTTGCTAAAACATTAATTCGCCACTACTACCACCACCACCACCACCACTACCACCACCATTTGAGAGATCCTTAAAGAGGCCATGTGGTAAAAACAAACAAACAAAAAATGGTCAGGGCAGCTAAGTGGCATAGTGGATAGAGCACCAGCCCGGATTCAGGAGTACCTGAGTTCAAATCCGGCCTCAGACACTTAACACTTACTAGCTGTGTGACCCTGGGCAAGTCACTTAACCCCAATTGCCTCACTAAGAAAAAAAAAAAAAAGAGGCAATGTGGTATACTAGAAAGAGTACTGGACCTGAGCTCAAGAGATCCAAGTTTAGAATCAGATTCTGATACTTTCTGGCAGGGTAACCCTGGGAAAGTCATCTAGTGTCTCAACTTCCTTATTTATAAAATGGGATCGTAATATTTGTTCTGCTTATCTCAAAGAATTTATGGAAGGGAAATACTATATCAACATGAGTTTTATTTTATTATTTTATTATGAAAGTTGTCATCTTGATTTCAGTGCTCTTTAGGGAGCTGATGTTAAAAAAAAACTTAGCGGGGCAGCTAGGTGGCACAGTGGATAAAGAACCAGCCCTGGAGTCAGGAGTACCTGAGTTCAAATCCAGCCTCAGACACTTAACACTTACTAGCTGTGTGACCCTGGGCAAGTCACTTAACCCCAATTGTCTCACTAAAAAAAATAGTTATCCAAAAAAAAAAAAAACAACTTAGTAACGTCTGGGTGCAAACATTTGTTGACATCTATACCAAGCATCCCAGAAGGCATACATTTCTATGAAAAGGGTTGCATCAATTTAATGCAACAAGCATTTATTAGGTTCCTACTATATGCAAGGCGATAGCTGGCACTATGATAGAGTTCTGGGCCTGGAATTAGGAAGACTCATCTTCCTGAGTTCAAATCTGGCCTCACACACTTACTGGCTGTGTGACTCTGGGCAAGTCACTTAACCCTGTTTGCCTCAGTTTCCTCATCTATGAAATGTGAAGGAAATGACAAACCACTCCAGTATTTTTGCCAAGAGGACCCCAAATAGGGTCACAGAATCAGACATGACTGAAAACAACTGGACAACAACATATGCAAAGATGATACCTGGGGCATCTAATTGCTAAGAATTTGGTTAAATCTAATATGTTTTGGCATATGAGAAAGGGGAGGGGGCTAAGAAGAGGGTGTAAGTGCCAGGCAGGAGAGCAAAATTATAGTGTTGGAGTCTGACTCCTGTGTCATTTATTAGCTGTGGGACCCACTTACAACCTTTTTCTGCCTCATTTACCTTATCTATAAAATGAGATTAATAGTAGTACCTAACTTACAAGATTTTTGGAGGATCAGATGAGCGAATATAGGTAAAACACTTTGCAAACCATAAAATACTTATAAATTCCAGACATTAACCATCACCATCACCTTCATAGTATTGTTGTCATTGCTGTTATCTTACAAGCATGTGGAGTCCCAGGAAGGATTCTGTTTATTGCCCTCATAGATACCTGATCCAAAATCGAGCTCTCCAAAAGCTCTGTGGCTGTCATGTCATAACTACCATTTCCTTATCTACTGCCTAATTCTTGGTTGTCTCAACCATTAATGCTAATCTGTCTCTCATTCTCCCGTAGCCCCCACAGCAGTGTTCCAGGGATGCTGACATTATGGCCATGCTAGAAGGGACTGTGAGGGACATATAATCCATTGCTCTCATTTCAGAGAGGATGGAACCAAGACCCAGAGAGGGCTCTTATTCCCAAGACAACATTCTTGCATCATATCCTGCTGCCCAGAACTACCTTTGATGGTTGTCTTTTGCATTCATTTTTGGTGATAACTTTATAGCTTTGTTAGGCTGAAGGAAATGCCTACTCATGATTCAGGAAATATGGTCCAAAATGAACCTGAGCATTTGATGGATTACTAGGCAAGATCCCACAAGGAAAGGGTAGAAAATTTTCCTCTTCTAGTATATAATCTTATATCTTTGTGGAAGGGCAGGTCTTTTGCACTCGATACTTACTGTATTAGACATAAAAATATTAACTGAATGAATGAAGAACATATGGATAAATACAGAAGGCATATATAAGCAGGCTTCAGATCCCACCGAACAAGATTTCTACCCATTGAAGCCTGCTGTTCTGAGAACATTGCTCACAGCAGGATAAACTTTCATTGAATTAAATGGAAGTCTCCACTGATTTAAAGGATATTGAAAATAGGTATTTCCCACTGAGTGTCTTCAATTGTACATTTGAGTTTAGTTTTTCAAGACCTCTATGTTGGTCTCTAAAGCCAATTTGATTCTGGCTTTAAATACGTTCTAGAAAATACAATGGCAAATTATCTTGGGTCCATGGGTTATCCACCCTTTCTTCTCTCATCCAGCAAGAACAGACCCATAATTATACTCAGTCACTATACTTAGGTCAATCCAAAATGTCTAGAGCCATGATTATACGAGGGAAATGATTTGCCACAAGGAAGTATTTGGCACTCTGATTCTACCTTTTGCTAGTGATTCACTATAAGCTCTGTCCATATTAAGTGGTGATGAAATTTATATTATTTATCTTAGTATAATGTAAAGGGTGCTTGACTCAGAGCTGAAATCTGCCTGCCTCCTAGCTTCAATTGCTTATTACTAGTGCAGCAATGGGCAAGTGACCCTGAGCTTCAGTCTTCCCATATATAAAATGGAAATATTAGTAATTTGTGTCACTTATAGGAATGTTATGAAGTACTTTATAAACTATAAAATATATACATGATATATTATTATTATTATTGTGGTTGATAAGTTAATTTGTTTATGTGTCTGATTCAGGTTCTTATATTTCCCTTGATTTGTTTTATAGATCCATTTAGAGTAGGAGATGCACTTGGGTTTTTTTTTGTTTTTTTGGGGGGGCGGTGAGGCAATTGGGGTTAAGTGACTTGCCCAGGGTCACACAGCTAGTAAGTGTTAAGTGTCTGAGGTCAGATTTGAACTCAGGTACTCCTGACTCCAGGGCCAGTGCTCTATCCACTGCACCACCTAGCTGCCCGAGATGCACTTGTTATGACACTGATGTAAGGGATTTCCAGGTTTGGAAATTCTTTGGTTGTTGTCTTTCATGCTTGAAGAGAACCAAAATGACATTACTATGTCAGGGTCAATGGACAGTTTGTACGACTGTGATTGATCAAATGGAAGCTCCTACCTGTGTAATTTAAGATTCTAAATGTGGATTCTAATCCGTTCCCCCAGTTTTGGGGAAAACTGACTAAAATCATTGATAAAATGAGTTTAGGTTTTTAAGGGTTTATTGGAAAATAGAAAGAAAAAGATTGAGAACAGAATTCCAACAGCCTGGCATTCCTATCTTTCCTCAAATTTCCTTGTGAAGTCCTCTGCCGCCACCACCACCATCAAGTCAGGAACCCAAAAGCTCGAGAGCTCTCTGCGCAGGCTCCCTTTCCTCCTTCCTGTCTCCTCCCAGAAAATAGGAGGCTCCTCAAGTTGATTGGCTGGTAGCCTTGATAGACAGCACCCATGAGCAAACGTCATTTCCTGACACCAAGGAAAAGCCACAATGCCTCTGAGGCATTTTCCTCATGGTGGAGCTTTCCCACAGCAAGTCTCCAGTAGGTGGCATCATTCCAATCATTACATACCAATGTAGGTGAGCACCTTTTCTACACCTTTTTGTTTTAGAGAGTTACTGTAGAGCACTTAGAAATTAAGTGACTCACCCAGGGTCACACCACCAGTGAGGGAGGATTTGAACCTAGGCCATTCTGGCTCAAAGACCAACTTTCTGTCCACTGCCTCTCATAATTCTCTTAGCCTATGGTTTTATTTTTTCTACTTATTCATTTGATGACTTTAGAATAAAACTCTTAGAGGACAAGTCTTGAACAGTATCAAATAGACTTATGGAACTAGGGTTGGTCCTAGATTAGGTTGTGAAACATGGTTTGCTTCAGTTCTCCACTGCCTACCTTTCTATGTCCTATGGTGCATTTTGGACCCTATCTCTCATGTGATACCCAGGTGTCAGATTCCTCTCCTTCTATTGTTCCCCATTGCTCAAGGTCCCTCCTACTTTGGTGTCCCAGTGAGCCTGGGAGTGCCATGTTCCCAAACTTTCCTTCCTCTATTTCTGATACTAAAATTGACCTTCCTTTGGGGATCTATTTTACAGCAAGTGAAATTGGGCAGTAATTCATCTGATAATTTAGTCTCTGCTAGTGGTGAGGCATTTCATACAGTACAAAGAATGCTGGACCTGGAATTAGGAGAGTGGGTTTTTAGTTACAATTCTGACATTTATTGGCTCCAGGATCATTAAGAAGTCATTTACTGGGGCAGCTAGATGGTGCAGTGGATAAAGCACTGGCCCTGGATTCAGGAGGACCTGAGTTCAAATCTGGCCTCAGACATTTGACACTTACTAGCTGTGTGACCCTGGGCAAGTCACTTAACCCTCATTGCCCCGAAAAAAAAAAGAAGTAATTTACTGTCTTTGAACCTCTGTTTCCCTATTTATAAAATGAAATCCATAAAAAAGAACTGCTATTATGAGAATTTTTTAAAAATTTTAGAGAATAGTATAAATATGAGTTTAATATATTAGACAATATATTACCTATATGCATGTGGATTTAATATATTACATAACCAAGATATTATATCTCTAAATGTGCTACAGAAATGTGAGTCTACTATATTAGATAACCATCATATTATCTTTCTCAGGTAACATAATATTGTGACACAGGTATGACGCACTCATCTCAAAAGATCTTAAGGAGTGATGATAAAGGAAGGAATTTCAGATACTCATAAATTTGTGTGTATATGTATACATATATATGTGTGTATTCACATATGTAGGTATACACATATATGTGTGTGTATATATATATATATTTTTTTGGGGGGGCAATGAGGGTTAAGTGACTTTCCCAGAGTCACACAGCTAGTAAGTGTCTGAGGCTGGATTTGAACTCAGGTCCTCCTGAATCCAGGGCTGGTGCTTTATCTACTGCACCACCTAGCAGCCCCCATATCCATATATATATATATATTTAATTTGGAGGTTTGGAGGATTTTAAAAAAACCCTCGGTCCTACTAAAAAGTGGCTACCCCCTTTGTGTGTTTAAGATTTACCTTGAGCATCCAGGTTAAAAAATGCATACAAGCAAACCCCTTTATCTTCTATTATACAAACAATAATTCAGACTATAAATAATTTAAATTGCAAGCAGGCCTAGAAATTCTGGACATGGTAGAGCTCTTTCCTCACCATTTCTATGGGAACTTGAGTTTACTGGTAAGACCAGCTGTCATGTGAGTCCCCTCATTATTAACTGCCTACACATATCACTAAGCAGCTCAAAAGGGCAAAGACAATTATACTTCCAGGTCATAACACCCAACAAGGAGAAAAAAGGGGGAGTGTGTCTGGCAAATAAAGATATCAATGGAACATTTAACCAGAAAAAAATTCCATAAAAATTTTGGCTTCAGGTTTGAATTTGCTCTACTTGGCTAAAAGCCTAAAATAACACAATAGTAATAAAGGAAAATGCTGCATGAGTTTGCTCATATAACAATTTTGCCAGGGCAACTTTACTAAATCCTACTTTTTATGGTGTGAGGAAAATTTGGCAAAACTCTTCAAGCAGTTTTCTTCATGTCCCCTATGTCTCTCTTTAGATATAAAATCAGGTTAATAGCAAATTACATATTATCCTCTTATTTTAAAAATGAGATTCATAATCATTCCAATTAATTTGGTCTAGCTATCCACATAGGAAAAGCCTCACTGATGAAGAGTATGGGTTGTCTATATTATGATATGCTCTTGGCTTGGCAATCCATCCAGCTGGCCTATCTATATGTGTATTTTGGGTAGTCAATGGAGATGGCCTGGAAGGGGATACCAGACTTCAACAGGAGGAAGAGAGAACTGACCAGCTGCAATGAATTCCCAGGTACTTTTAGGGATCCTAAGTTTTCCGCTGAAACAAAGACCCATCTTTTTATTTTATTTTATTTTATTTTTTTGGTGAGGCATTTGGGGTTAAATGCCTTGCCCAGGGTCACACAGCTAGTAAATGTTAAGTGTCTGAGGCCGGATTTGAACTCAGGTCCTCCTGACTCCAGGGCCGGTGCTCTATCCACTGTGCCACTTAGCTGCCCTCTTTTAAAATTTTTTTTTAAATTTTTTGGTGAGGGAATTGGTCATCTTTTTTTTTTTAACATTCATATTCTTTGAGCATTGGTTACTTATATGAGCAAAAACGATGTGCTGAAAGCAAAAGACAACCAATGGAAGACCTATGGACTCTGTGGATAATCTCAGGAGAGCAGATGAACTAGAGGGAATCCCACAGCACACTGGGTGGCCTTTGTGGCAAACTCATGGGAGATACAGGGACAGATTGTAATCTACATCATTAGAGGGGAATCCTAGATCCATTGAAGTATTCAAGTAGCACCCTTAGCACTTAGCACAACAAACACACACACAACGGGTATTGAAAAAATGTTTGTTAAATTGAATTGTTGAGCCCCAACAGGCTGGAATACTGAAGTAAAACCAACAGGATGGCAGTGAGGGGATAAATTCGAGGCACCAAATTTATTACACCCGTGTCATCTACTGATATAGGGAGGGAGATTTGGTCTGACAATAGTATACGTGAGGCATCTTTGGAGGCTTTCATTTATCACAAGCTGAAAAGGAGCCAGCATTATGATGAAGTTGCTAAAAAAATCTCATTAATCACTGTAAGGTTCAGATCACAGGGAAAAATAGTCTTACTCTACTTTGCACTAGTCAAGTCATATTTATAGTACTTTGGTATTTTCAGGGTTGGGGCACCTAGGTGAGAGCACTGGGCCTGGAGTTGAGAAGACTCATCTTTGTGAGTTCAAATCCAGCCTCAGGCACTTACTAAATGTGTGACCCTGGGCAAGTCACTTAACCCTGCTTGCCTCAGTTTCCTCATTTCTAAAATGAGCTGGAGAAGGAAATGGCAAACCACTCCAGGATCTTTCCCAAGAAAACTGCAGGGGCAGCTAGGTGGCGCAGTGGATAGAGCACCGGCCCTGGATTCAGGAGGACCTGAGTTCAAATCCGGCCTCAGGCACTTAACACTTACTAGCTGTGTGACCCTGGGCAAGTCACTTAACCCCAATTGCCTCACTAAAAAAAAAAAAAGAAAACTGCAAATGGGGTCGCAAAGAGTTTAACTCGATTAAAACAACTGAACAACAAAATATTTCAGGGAACAATATTACAGCAGGGATATTGAGAAACTCAGTTATATCCAAAGGAAGGTGACTAACATGGTGAGATATCTAGAATCCATGTCTAATGAGAAATTTTTGAAGGAAAAAGAGATGTTCAGCTTCGATAGGAAAAAAAAAATCCTTCAAAAACTTGAAGAACTGTCGTGTCAAAGGAGGATTAGATTTGTTTTATGTTCTTCCACTATGGGTAGAAATTATGAGGGGAAGTTTTCAGCTTTATAGTAGGATTAATTTAACTTAAATAGAGCTGTCCAGTGGATTAGAATAACATGAAAGATAGCAGAGGCCAGCTCAGTATCTGGCAGGGATGCTGTAAAATGTATTTCTTACTGATTGGGAGGTTGCATTCCAACTTTATGATCCTATGTTTGTCATGTCAAGTAGCTTTATTCTTTGAACTATCTGAAAAATTAAATGAATGCAGCATGTTACAATGGAAAGCATATTGACTCCAGAATCAGAGAGCCTGAGTTCAAATCCCACTTCTACTATTTACTACCTGTGTGACCCTAAGTAAGACATTTATAACATCTCTATGTCTCAGTTCTCTCAACTGCTAAGTGAGGTGAGGTTGGAGCAGGTAGCTTCTATAGACCCCTAAAGTGTTAAATCTATGATGCTAATAATATCAAGAATAATATGTTTTTATTGATCGGATGGAGCATAGTGTACATTTCCAGAATGGAGAGAAGTCTCTGATTAACATCTCAATTGGAACACACGTCACATGACTATCCCATATCGTATATTTTTGTTAGTAGCAGACTAGAATCCATATTCAGGGATCTATGAAGTATCAACAGAGACAAATTCAGTATAAATATTTAAAAAATAATTCACATTTACATTCTGCTTTAAGGTTTGTGAAGCAACTTTTCTCAAAACAATCCACTTGAGGAAGGTGGAATTGTCAAATGCTGGTGGATTACAAGAGTATGTGATGCTGTCCATTTTGCCTATGATGCTCTTCTCTGTCTCCTCAACAGACATTTGTGTTTTGTTTTACAATGCTGCCCTCCCCTCTTCTCTGATTACGTGAATCCTACTTTTTTTTTTGTAGGGCAATGAGGGTTAAGTGACTTACGTAGGGTCACACAGCTACTAAGTGTCAAGTGTCTGAGGTCGGATTTGAACTCAGGTCCTCCTGAATCCAGGGCCAGTGCTTTATCCACTGCACCACCTAGCTGCCCCCAGGATCCTACTTTTAATTACAGCTCAAATTATACTTATGTGCAAGCCTCCCTGTCATGACTACGATGGCCCAAAGTGCTCTCTCTCTATTTTCCTCTGAACTCCTGGAGGCATTATTGTTATTTGGCCTTCATCACTCCCTTCTTAAAATAAATGCATACGTCCATTTCATCAAATAGAGTTGAGAGAAGAGGTAGGTATCTCCAAGTCACTGGCACAGTGTACTCAACAAATATTTATTGATTGTTGTGAAGGGGTTTGTGCAAAGTTATGAAATAATGTAGTAGAGAAACTATAAATAGAACTCTCGGCTCCTCTGATTTACTTGATTTGGTTTATTGGGATTATTCCCAATATTTCAGTTAGATGGTAATCGGTTTTTTTAACCTTTACTTTACATAATTGTCTAGATTGATAAAAGCAATGTGCAACAGCAGCAAAACATTTCTCAGTATATATGATCAATATCAAAAATTTTCACTGAAAAAATGCATCCATTCAACAGACATTCAAAGGAAGCATGGACCAGGAGTCAGAGGACAGGGACAAGAGAGAGACAGACAAACAGATGACAGAGAGAGGGGGAGAGTGAAGGACAAAGAGAGAGAGACAGAAAGAGACAGAGAGAGGAGGAGAGGAGAGAAGAGAAGAGAAGAGAAGAGAAGAGAAGAGAAGAGAAGAGAAGAGAAGAGAAGAGAAGAGAAGAGAAGAGAAGAGAGGAGAGGAGAGGAGAGGAGAGAGGAGGGGAGAAGAAAGATAGGATTCTGCAAGATTTCAGGAGTCTAGGACATTAAAAACAATATTATATTTTACTTTGTAATTAATATTATACATTATATAGTTATGTTAGTACACTTAGCTGTTTGTTATTAATATTGTACCTATTATTACTGTTAAACTATGGCCCATATACCATGGATTGTGATTTCATGTGATTTCTAAAGGGAAATGATCATTTCTATTCTGTGTGTTTTAAAAACTCCCCACCTTATTTAATGCACAGAGTTTGCTCCTATTCTGGTCAAACACAGCACTCCTGGTATTCTGAACTATAAAGCTGAAACTCCTCCCTTGTTTGCCTGTGCCCTTTGAAACTCAGATTTTATGATCAAATGCTTCCCACATAGCCCTGTGCTCAACAGCTGCTAAGGTCAGTGTCTATTAGTTTATCTCACTAAATGAAAGGCAGCAGGTGTTGGCTGGCCTTCATTATCTCAGCTTAAACCCATTTTTAGAATAGCCAATGAGAAAGTGGGAAACATTAATGGGCTATGCATCCCCAAATTATTTTTTAATACTCTCCCTTGTACTATGTTTCACTAGAGAGATTTAAAAAGAAATCATAATGTATTGAAGCTGGAAGGGACATTAGAAACTATCTAGTCCAACCATTTACATTTTTTTTTTGTGGGGTAATGAGGGTTAAGTGACTTGCCCAAGGTCAAACAGCTAGTAAGTGTCAAGTGTCTGAGGCTGGATTTGAACTCAGGTCCTCCTAAATCCAGGGCCGGTGCTCTATCCACTGCATCACCTAACTGCCACCAACCATTTACTTTTAAAGGTGAGAAACCAAGGTGCATTGGTAAGCTAAAGGTCATATAGAAAAGATAAACCAGGTGAATGAAGGGTCTCAAATCATGTCATATGAGAAGCAATTAAAGAACCAGGGGATGCTCTACTTTCAGCAAAGATTTTATGGGGAGCACAAGAGAAAAGCTCTTTGGGTACTTAGGGCTCTGTTTGGCCTCATGGGACAAAACAAAGGGCAATGGATGGCAGTTGGATGGGGCTGCTTCAAGAGATGGTTGGTTCTCTCTCTTGGAGAGTCTTGGATGATTACTTGCTGGGTATGATGTAAAGGGAATTCTTGTTCAGGTAAAGATTGGACTGAAAGGCCAAGGTAGCTCTGAGGTTCCTTCTAATTAAGATCAATCCATGGGGTAGGTGATATATATACATATATATATATATATATATATATACACACATATATATATATACACACACACACACATATATACATACATATATACATACACACACACACACACACACACACACACACACACACACACACATATATATATATATATATATGGTGGGCCAAAAGTCATAAATATTTGATAAATCCTTTATTTTTTTGTTTTTAATTTATACCACCATAGCATCATATACCATATATATGTGTATATATATAATTTACATTATTTGTGAGAAATCAAATCTTGAAAGTGATGAAAAACAAAGAAAAAATAATTTTTAAAAAGTTCTTAAGGGGGCAGCTAGGTGGCATAGTGGATAAAGCACTGGCCTTGGATTCAGGAGGACCTGAGTTCAAATCCGTCCTCGGACACTTGACATTTACTAGCTGTGTGATCCTGGGCAAGTCACTTAACCCTCATTGCCCCGCAAAATAAAAAAATTCTTAAAATATCAGATCTTTTTGTGACTTTTGGCCTATCCTGTAAATTGTTATCTTCATTTTACTGATGAGAAAACCAAGGCTCTGAGATATTTAGGGACTTGCCAAGGTTCATATCAACACCTTCTGGCTTCATCCATCATGCCATGCTATAAATAGATTGGCCCTCTGAGGGAATACAAGTCATTCATAGACAGCTGGAATTAGAAAAGACTTCAGAGATCATTTAGTCCAGCCCCCTCAGAGAAGCTCAGTAGCTCTGAGATTCAGAAGGGGAAATGGACCTGTCCAAGGTCACACAGATAGTGGCAGGGAAGGAATTTGAACCCAGATCTCCTGAATCCCAGATCTGCAGGAATTTGTACCAGGCCAGCTGGGGTTAGTAACTGAAGAGAGGGAGTGTGAGGTCCCTGTGTAACTGGATTTCTCCTCCATTCCTATGATTCATCCAGAGCTGTTCAGAAAATGGCCCATAAAGCAAAAAAATCCTGCCTGGGACTTATGAGGGTTTGTAAACATAGTATAAAGACTTTTTTTAAAACCAGCTTTGCTCTTGCCATCTTCCTGATGGAGAAGACAAAGAGTCATGATGAGACTCTGTAGAAAACATGAACCTTCCAGGGTATTAGCCAAGGTGGAATTTTAAAGCCCATATAACTTGTCCTTTAGCCAGTGGTATGTTGGAAATGGGTTCATTGAGTTGTAGGAGCCAATCACTGAGTTTTCAGTGTGAGGTTTTACAACTAGCAAATGGGCTAATACTACATATTGGGGCTTGATTTATTGTTTTGTAGATTTCTGTACTTAAGAAAGTGATGCAGAAAATTTAATGATGCAGATTATACTTGAGCATGTCGTGAGTACATTTTTTGAGTTATTGGTTCATGTCTGACTCTTCATGACCCCATTTGGGGTTTTCTTGGCAAAGATACTGGAGAGGTTTGCTATTTCCTTCTCTAGCTCATTTGCCTGATGAGGAAACTGAGGCAAACAGGGTGAAGCGACTTGCTCTGGGTCACACAGCTAGTAAGTGTCTGAGGCCAGATTTGAACTCAGGAAGATGAGTCTCTATCCACTGTATTACCTCAGTTCCTCACCTTTTTTTTTCAGAAAGACATTTGTTAAGCATTTACCAGCACACCCCTACTTTTAACATAATCCAGGGAGCATTTCCTCCCAGCAGTTCTCTTAGAGAGAAGAAGAAGAACCATCTGCTCAGGCATGTGACCTGTTTCATCTTCTGGCATGTCTTCTGGTAAAGCTCATGACCTTAGTCAAACTTTTAAAAAAGTAATCAATAAGAAAACATTTATTAGGTACTTACTATGAACCAAACCTTGTGCTAGGCACAGGGGATACAAAGTGAGGTAAAAACAGTCCCTGCCCATATAGATTGACAGACGTATCTCTATATATGGTTACATATATATGCACACACACACACACACATGAAATACCTTGTCATTTACATGTTTTCTCCCCTATTAGAATGTGAATTCTTTGAGAGCAGGGACTGTTTACACATGAATATGCGCATGCATATGTGTGTGTGTGTGTGTGTATGTGTGTAAAATCAATGGGAAGTAATCTCAGAGGCAAAGCATTCCAAATGAGTGTGAGGACAGGAAAGATCTCTTGCAGAAGGTGGGATATGTACTCGTTCCCCCTCCCCCCCCAGTCAATTAGAGGTAAGTGAATTGCCTAGCATCATACATCAGGTAAGTGTCTGAGGTCAGATTTGAACCAAGGGCCACCTTGACCCCAGGGCTGGTGCTCTATCCACTGAGTCAGCTAGCTCCCCTGGTGTGAACTAGATCTTGATGGAAATTGGTGAAACTAAGAGGCAGAGGTGAAGAGAAAGACCATCCCAAGGATGGAGGGACCAGACCTGTGATTTCCCAGGTATAGGGAACTCCTGATGAGAGACTTTCCTTACCTAATGTAGGTTGGTATTTTATCAGAAACTTATGCAATGAAAACTTCCTGGGTCACTGAGAGATTAAGCAACTTGCTCAACATTAGACAGGTAGTATGTGTCTAAGGTGCTACTCGAACCCAGAACTCCCTCGATCTGAGGCTGAGTCTGAGTCTGAGGCCCAACTCCATCTGTTATGCCACACAGCCTCTCTGGATGTTCTAGTGCCTTTAAACGCTGTTCCTGGCACACATAAGACAAAGGACATTTCTTAGTTTAGGATTTACAAATACATCAAGGCAGTGTTTAGTTACCCAGTACAACAATATTTGTTGAATATCTGTTAGGTGCATTCCTCCAAAATGCCATTTGTATCTGTCTGTGCTGTTCTTTCTTATGGCCATCACCCTAGCTGAAGTTCCAATCAAGGCTATCTAAATTCTCTCCCTCCATCCCCCCCATGCCCCCACCCATTGGGAAGGCAACTGATATGATATCAATGGAAAGCCATGCAAACATGATTCCATATTAGCCATGTTGCAAAAACAACAATAATAAAAAGCAAGAAACAGAAACTGAGAAAAGTAAAGAAGCATAAATCCTAATTACAGTATCCCTGGTGACCATCCAGTAATGGATTAAAGGCATTTAATGATGGAGAAATCTTCAAATGATTATAGGTAACTGACCTGCTCAAAGTATCTTCCATACTTCCCCATTGCCAAGTGGATAAGGTGCAAATAGCTCAATATATTGAATGCTTTCCACAATTTAACCTCTACCAGTCTTATATATCACTATTTTTTTTAATACATTTCACTTAAATGATAGTGAAAACTAACCACTTGCCAGGGTTGTTCAAGTTTTTATTTCCCCCAAAATAGTGGGAAACACAATTAGAAATCCATATGTGTGCAGATACCATGAAGTTTTCATACTTATGATGACTGGTTGACCCAAGTCTCCTCTCATATCACTAGGCAGCATTAAAAGATAAGAAATAGGGTCAAGTGGCCAGCTTCTCTCTTCTTCTTGTGATAACTTTACATTATTTTTATACCATATTTATATTAATTTATCTGTGAAAATGTCACACCACTTCTCCTCCCCATCCCCTGCCAAGAATTATGCTTCTCCAGGGAAGGGATTTCTGTTTTTCTTTTATCTCTAGTGTCTTGTACAGAATAGGCTTTTCGTAAATGTTTGTTTTTATTGCTGGGTAGGGGGAGAAGGGAAGGAAACAAGCATTTATATAGTACCTACTCTGTGCCAGGTGCACTGTGCTAAGTACTTTATAAATATTTCTTTTGATTGTCAGGACAACCCTTTGAATGTGGTGCTGTTATCCCATTTCACAGTTGGCAAAGTTGAGGCAAACAGATGAATGAATTTACCCCCAAGGTAACAGAACTAGGAAGTTTCTGAGACTGGGTTTGAACTCAGGTCTTCCTGATTCCAGGTCTAGTGCTTCAAAGAGCACTATTGACCTACTTGCTCACATGTGATAGCTCAAAATATTTTGAGGGTTTGGGGCTATAGTTTCAGGTAGGCCTCAAACCTTTTCAGATAGACCACACCTTGTCCAAGGGCTACATGTTGTACTTAGGGCCTGGATGCACTTCTAGGTTTTCTACTCTAATTTTATTTTGACCATCACCACTATATAGTTATCCTAATTCTCTCGCTAGGGCACTTGACACAGTGCTTTGCCACATCTTGTAATATCCTGGAAACTTTTTTTTTTTGTGGGGCAATGGGGGTAAGTGACTTGCCCAGGGTCAACACAGCTAGTAACTGTCAAGTGTCTGAGACTGGAGAGTGCTTTTTTTTAGTGAGAACTATCTTGTGATATTATATGAGGAAGTCTTATAGAGAGAATATTCTTTTTTTTTTTTTTTGGCAGGGCAATGAGAGTTAAGTGACTTGCCCTGGGTTGCACAGCTAGTAAGTTTCAAGTGTCTGAGGCTGGATTTGAACTCAGGTCCTCCTGAATCCAAGGCCAGTGCTTTATCCACTGTGCCACCTAGCTGCCCCTGGAGAGAATATTCTATCAAGACCTTGAGAAAAGCTGAAAGAATGTTTCCTGTCATCACTGAAAAGAATATAAAGAAACAAAATATTAGGAAAATGTTAGAAAGGCTTTTTGATTTGGAAGGAGTTGAATAATTTGAGACTGTTTTCATATAAGTGAAGAGGAGTCAACTAGTATTATTTTGTGGGTTTTCAAAGACTTTGGCAATGACATTAATAATATCCTAAATGCTGAACTTATTTATATCTATATCTTTATGTTTATGCTCTTTATGCTCACTTTAAATAAATCATATACTTAATAATTTTGATATTTCTATAAATCAAGACATAACCTTAATCACTATTTGGAAAGGATGTTTCTCTGGTTCACTGCATAATTAATAAAGAATGGATTAGAGCCAATTAATTAATTAAAATGACAGATTTGTTGATAAGAAAGACGTTTTCCAATATATGCCTAGAATCCTATAGATCTTGGGATCAATAAGTTGAATATATAGCAATGAATCATGCAGCAATTCAAGAGTGGACCACCCATGAGTGAGTGTGGTCAGGTCTCAGAGCCCATTTGTGCCTGATACATATGGTATCTATCTCCAAAAAAGAAAAAAACAACAACAAAGCACTTCTTATTCTCTTTGTGATATCATGTCCCCTATAGTCTCTGTATTTTACATTTGTTTATTCTATTCTATTTTATTTCTTATTCCATTTGATCTAGTCATTTCCCTCTCTTTGAAATATCTTCTGTTTTTTGATTTTTATAAAAACTTTAATGACATTTTCATTTTATACAGTATTTGCACCAGACCTTCTCTACCTTGCTGCATTTTTTGGTGGTGTAGGATAATGGAAAAGTACTGAAGTGGAAGTCAGAAGCCTTGGGTTCCAATTCTACTGTAGGTGGATACCAGGGGCAGCTAGGTGGTGCAGTGGATAGAGCACTGGTCCTGGAGTCAGGAGGACCTGAGTTCAAAAATTACCTCAGACACTTGACACTTACTAGCTGTGTTACCCTGCGCAAGTCACTTAACCCCAATTACCTTAAACATCCAGGGCCATCTCCAGTCATCCTGATCTGTGTCTTTCCAGTGG
The DNA here is from genome assembly GCF_019393635.1 of Dromiciops gliroides. Lineage (NCBI taxonomy): Eukaryota > Metazoa > Chordata > Mammalia > Microbiotheria > Microbiotheriidae > Dromiciops > Dromiciops gliroides. The sequence continues at coordinate 71,322,751 of NC_057862.1, forward strand.
ACACAGATTGCTCTGGAGGAGAGAGTGAGGGTGGTGATTTTGCTTAGCCTTCCCTCATTTAAATCCATTTAATTGCAAGTCATGACATCATCTTCTGATGTCATGGTTCTCTTCGAGAATGAAGGACAAACAACAGCAACAGGTGGATAACAGTGACCCTAAGTAATGCACCTACTCTTCCAGAGCCTCAGTTTAATATTTCCCCTGTGTACTTCAGAGGTTTGTGATGAAGAAAGTGCTCTGCAAACCTTAAAGCACTGTACAAATACTATTATCATCATTATGATTAATTATGAAATAAAGAAAGAAGTATAAGGCATAAACTGTTCTTCCCCATAAAGGATTACTATGTAGTTAAGGAAACAAAAGACGAATATATGGGGAAAAGTAAATAGAATATCCTATAGAATTTCATTGAGTGTAAAAGTCCTAAATTATATAGATAATTTGATACTAGGACACTATATGATAAATTGTTAATTTTCGGTCATAGACAATAAAAGCAAATGTAAATTTTTTTAAAGGAGAAGATGATGTAGCCTGACCTCATTGAAGAAGGCTTGATGGAGGAGGTGAATTGTGATGTGGAAGGATAGATATGTCAAATATTAATAAGCATAAAGGAGATGAAAGGGCATAACAAACCAAGAAGTTATGGCCATAGGGACAGTAAAGGAAAGCATCTGAAATGGAGAAGGGAGTTATGTTAGAAAAGAGGAGGCAAAAGTCTAGATAGTTAGGTGGGTGACATTATGAAGGGATTTGAATGTCAGGTTGAGGAATCCGTATTTGACAGTGTTAGGAAATAGATGGTAAAATCCAGGTACTGTCCATGGTCTTAAACTGTCAGAGCTAAGGAAACACTGTCCAGGTGCTGAAAGACACACGTGCTTTCAGTAATGTAATAGCTCTGGCAGCTGCAAATCATTATCCCAGAACACAGTGTCCCTCTTCCAGTAAGTCCTGTATACCTCAGCTATAAAGATAAGAAATACAAACTGGTTATTTGCAATAGCTGCTGTCCCAGACTGTTGCTAGAGTTTATCCAAGTGGTGGTTCTGAGAACTGATATTTTTGCCAAGAGGGTGTGGTCTATGATACTGACTATCCACGTGCCAGCCACTACTTAGACTCTTGCATGAAACTTGAGCCTTTACTGATATCTAACATTAAAGAGGTAACCCCATAATGCATCAAAATAGAGAACAAATTAAGGTTGACAGAGTTAAAACTACAAATTTGAGAAGAAAGTGTCCCTAATGTTAACAGGGCACACATACCTTGGAGTCATTGCTACTGTGTGACATGGAATCTTTTATTTGTAAGTGACTGATTTCTCTAGTGTAATATTTATACTCGGCTTTCCTTTCTGGAAACACATTTATGTAAGACTGGTGCTATGGCTACAGGATTTATGTATCTGTCATCCATGAACCAGGATAGCTAAGTTTGCAGAGGTTTATCACCATCTTGACATTAACTTTCTCTCCCAGCAATTCATGCAAACCATCTATTAAGGTAATGAGAAGCTCTTTGTATGCTTTGTATCTGATAATCATAGGAACACAGATAAAAAGCTAGAAGGAACCTTCTAAGTCATCAAATTCAACCCCTTCAGTTTATAATTGGGAAAAGTGAGGCCCAGAGATGAGAAGTGACTTGCCCAAGGCCACACAGTAGTAAATAGAGCGAGGATTCAAACTCAAATCCTGTCTCCAAGTCCACTGCTCTTTTCTCTGTACCATTCTTCCCCTCCCCCCACCCCAGCCAAGGTGGGGAATATTTATATGGAAGAAATCACAGATCCTTAAAGTACTAAAATAATGATTAGATGTAATATAAGATGTTATTATGAAGGAAATAAGGGGCAAGTTAAAATGGTCTATGCCAGGGTTTCTTAAACTTTTTCTACTGACTACCACTTCTCACCTAAGAAATTTTTATGTGACCCCAGGTATATAGGTATATAAAAAAGGTATACATAGTCTTTTATTGTTGCCAAATTTTTCATCACCCCCCACACTCAGTTCCTTGACTCCATATGGGGTCTTGACCCACAGTTTAAGAAGCTTTGGTCTATGCCATGGGCAACTTCTAGTGTTCAAAATAGTTGTTGTAGGAATAAAAGCTAATCAAAATGAAATAAATTGCTTTCCCTTCCTCACTATTTTGTTTTTGTTTTTGTTTTTTTGGCAGGGCAATGAGGGCTAAGTGACTTGTCCAGAGTCACACAACTAGTCAGTGTCAAGTGTCTGAGGCCAGATTTGAACTCAGGTCCTCCTGAATCCAGGACCAGTGCTTTATCCACTGTGCCACCTAGCTGCCCCTCCCCGCTTCCTTACTGTTGACCCTGCTAGGGCTCTTGACCCTATCTATTCATTTCCCTTTCATTTCCTTTCTTCGGTTGTTGTTATTGTTGTAGTTTTTTGGTGAGGCAACTGGGGTTAAGTGACTTGCCCAGTGTCACACAGCTAGTAAGTGTTAAGTGTCTGAGGCCGGATTTAAACTCAGGTCCTCCTGAATCCAGGGCTGGAGCTCTATCCACTGTGCCACCTAGCTGCCCCCATTTCCTTTCTTCTGAGCAGTAAAGTGTTATGCCCCTTTGAGTCCAAATTCAGATTAAAGTATTAGAAACTCCTTTATGGTATGCAATGCAGATATTGATAAGCCAACCATCCCTTTTCTCCTACACACATACACACACACACACACACACACACACACACACACACCCCAAGGGTCACTGACTCATGGGAAAAAAACTAACCACAGGTCACATCCAAGTGAATAAATTTAATCCAGTAATCATTAAAGAAATATAAAGTATTTACCTAACCTAAATTTTGGATGAATAACATGGAAAATAAAAATTTCAATGTAATATCCTAGTAGGATGAAAACTCTCTAAAAGAAGAAATCATCTAGTTTTGGTGGTCTTTTTCATATTTCCATCACTTAGCATAGCGTTTTGTACATAATAAGGACTCAATAAATGCTTTTTGAAATGAATTGATATTGTGATGAATTGAGACCAGAAAATGAAAGAAAATATTATGTAAGTAGAGGGAAGAATTGGGAAAACATGGAAGTAGCAGAATGAAGAGGAAAAGAAAAACAAAAGGAAAAAAAAGAAGAAAGGAAGGATCAAAATAGAGGTAGAAAGATTGAAGACCTAAGCAAGAAAGGAAATATGAGAAGAGACAAAGGAAAGTGTAGAAGGTTCTAAAGGGAGTATATTCCTTTAAACTAAAACTGACCTTGATCACGTGGAAGGGTAGGCATTAGGAAGAGTTATTGCATTTTATCACTGACCTTTGAAATTCTGATGACCTTCTCAGAAGTTTAGAAACTGCTTTCTCTATTGGAGAAAAAAACCTTAACTGGAAGCATTTTCAAACTTAATTATTTTGGAAATAAAAAGTGACCCCCCCATAGAACTCTAATGATTTTAAACATAGATAGAGAAATAATTTTCATTTTGGAATTTACTTTGGCATTGTAGAGATGTTGGTTAATTTATTAGCAATCACTGGGAAGTCCTTTTGATACTTGCAACTGATTGGGTTGTATATCTTTGTTCTTCAAGCAAAGAAATTAAATTTTGCATCTGCACAGTGCCTGAAGGTATAAAGCTAGCTTAAAACTTCTCTGAAACTTTTGGGATACCTTATATTTAGAAGTAGTATTTGTATAAAATCCAATGTATTGTTCTATGTGAATACAAACACAGAAAATTATACTATTCCAACAATTTCCCAACAATACTATTCCAACAGTTTTCTCCTAAAAATACCTTTTGACTTTCTCATTTGAAAGTGCCCCTGAAGAGAGTCAGTGTACATAAGTCTCATAAAGAAATCAGTCTAAGTACTTTACACTCATATCTCACTTTTCCTCATATTTTTTTGTACAATTTGTGTGGCACACCCTGAATCACATATTCTGCTCACCAGACAACTGAAAAATTAACATCTAGCTGCTTCTAAAAAACAGAGGGATTTGCATTTTATTCAAAAGGTAAATGGGGAGCCATTGAACTTCTTGAGCAGGACAAACTTGACATGGTCACAACTATGCTTTAGGAATATTAATTTGGAGGATTTGAGGAAGATGGGTTGAAGAAACAACATATACAAGGAGATTAATTAAGAGGCTGTTGTGATAGACCTAGGAAGGACTGAGGAGACCTATATTAGAGAGGTCATGATAGGAGTAGAAAAGAGACAGATAAGGGAGATGTTGAGGAGGTAGATGAGACAATTGACTGTAGATCTGGAAGTCATTTCAGAGCAGATAGAATGCAATCCTCTCGTCTTACGGATGAGGAACCTGAGACTCAAAAAGATTATGGAACTTAGGTCACAAGGTAACAAGTATCAGCAGTGAGACTGGGAACAAGGTCCCCTAATTCTGCCACTCTTTGTTTTTTATTTGTTTTAATGAAATTAATTTTTTTTTTTGCAGGGCAGTGAGGGTTAAGTGACTTGCCCAGGGTCACAGAGCTAATAAGTGTCAAGTGTCTGAGGTCACATTTGAACTCAGGTCCTCCTGAATCTGGGGCCAGTGCTTGTCCCACTCTACCATGCTGCCTCCAGCAAGACTTGGTGACTGAATGGAGAATTGACTACAGGAGCTTGAGAAAGGTAAGGAAGGTTTGGATTCAGGTTAAGGATAGAAATAAACCAAGGAAGAGGATGAAGATGGGACTGGTTAAGATTAGATGACAGAAATCTGGAGTGGACCCAGATGACACAATTATGTAACTCCTCCCAGTTGTATTCAGCAGTAAGGGAGCTGGAGCAGAGAAGAAAGAGCGTAGAAGTCATAGATGTGTGGGGTTTGGGAAGGGATGAGTGGCAAGGAGGTCAATGGTCTAGGATAGTAGTGAGTTGAACTACTTAAAGAGTTTAGATTTTGAAGGGGAGACCAAACCATCACCAAACATTGAAGTGCCCACCATGTGCCAGGAACCATGGCAAATGCCAGAAAACATATAAGAGTGAAACAATCCTTACTTTCAAGGAGTTTAAAATAAATACAACTTAACTGCCATTTTAATGAATCAGCTGGTCTATTTCTAGCCTGAATTCATTCTACTTCCTTTCACACATTTTTCATTCCAGAAAACAGGCTTCCTCACTCTCAACCTGTCTTTTTTTCACCTTTGTGTGCTTGACACAGACCACTATCCCTCCTGGTCCACATGCATTCCCTCTACAGCCATGCCTGTTGAAATCATTCTTTTCTAAACACAGTGTAGGTGTTACCTTTTCTGAGCTTTCCCTGATGCTACAACCCACCTCTCCCTCAAAAGGAATCCCTGTCTTCTCAATTTTCTTTCTTTTTTTTTTTGCTTTAAGGAGAAAAAAATGCCTAATTTAGCCAACATAAGGTAGATGACTAAAATTCTTCCAAGGGATCTTAGAATCTGTTTCAGATTATAGTAAACACAAGGAAGTGATGGGCCAGTTTATAATCCCACCTCTGCATTGCTTTTTTTCTGAGGTCTATGTACTGCCACTAACCCTATGCCAAAAGCACACTACTGCCATCATGAATTATAGGCCACAGCATCACAGCCCCAAGCTGGTCCACACATTCATGAGGTCAGAAGAGGTCATGTAGGATGTCTTGGACAATTCCAAGGGATTCTAGTGAAGCAGTTCATGCTTTGCACTCCTCATTCCATTGGTAGTCATCATCTTTGATGGAGAAACTCCTCCTGCTGCCAGTCATCTCCACGGAGATGTCCAGGCACTTCCAACTCTCGTACTCAGACAGCTTTATTTACTATTATTTCTATTGAATAGAATTTTATTTTCCAAAACATATGCAAAACAAAATTTTAACATCAAATCCCCTTAAAAAATTGTGTTCCAACTTCTCCTCCTCCATTCCCACCCCCCCACCCACCAGAACTCAAGCACCCCAAAATAAATTATACATGAGTAGTCATGGAAAACATTCCCACATTAGCTAGGTTGTGAAAGAAAACAGTAAAAAAAACTCCCAAAACTTCAGATTGAGGAATTGTCAAAGAGAAAAAAATTTTTTTTTAATGTGTTTCCAGGGGCAGCTAGGTGGTGCAGTGGACAGAGCACCAGCCCTGGAACCAGGAGCACCCGAACTCAAATCCAGCCCCAAACACCCAACACCCACCAGCCATGTGACCCCGGGCAAGCCACCCAACCCCAACTGCCTCAACAAAAAAAAAAAGAAAGAAAAAATGTGTTTTCATCTATTTTCAGATACTATCACTTCTTTCTCTGTAGATGGGTTGCCATTTTCATAAGTCCTTCAGGGTTATATTGGACCATTGCCTTGCTGAAAATAACCACATGCTTCCCAGCAGATCATCTTACACTATTGCTGTTATTTTGTATATAGTACATCTCACTCTGCTTCAGTTCATGTAGGTCTTTCCAGGTTTCTCTGATAGCATCCTGCTCATCATAACCTAAATAAAGTACCTTAAACTTGACAAAGAATCCTCTTCACATTAGCCCCGCAAAGTAGGTACCATATGTTTTGCCATTATATTCAATCATCATAACTATTTCCCTCCATCCTATTCCCTTCCCTTGATATTTACCCTATTTTCTATCTTCTTTTAAACTATTCCTCCTCAAAAGTGTTTTACTTCTGACTGTCCCCTCCCCTACTCTGCACTCCCTTTTTTTTTCCCACCCTTTCTTCCTTATCCTCTTCCCCTCATACTTTCCTGTAGGGTTAAATAGATTACTCCTACCAACTGGGTGTGAATGTTATTCCCTCCATGAGCCAACTCTGATGAGTTTAAGGTCTTTGAGCTAATTCTATGTTCCAAATTTTCTTCCTCCCTCTCTCCTCAACCCTCCCTATGAAATCAAGCAATTCAATACGTCATACTTGTGCCGTTATGCAGAACATCTTTGCCTTCCTCAAAAGTATTTTGCTTTTTACTGCTCTCTCCCCCAATCTGCCCTTCCCTCCTTCCCCTCTCCCCGCCCTTATCTCCCTCCCCTCCCTCAGGGCAAAAATATATTACTATACCCACTTGAGTATGTATGTTAGTCCTTCTTTGAGTCAATTTTGATGATGTTAAGGTTCGCTTACTCCCCAATTCCTTCCCCTTCTTTCCCTCCCCTCCATAAGCTTTTTTCTTGTTTCCTTCATGTGAACAACCTCTCCCCAGACCATCTCTCCCCTTCAATTTTCTTATATCACTTCATCTTTTTTTTCTTTTTTCTTTTGGCAGGGCAATGAGGGTTAAGTGACTTGCCCAGGGTCACACAGATAGTAATTGTCAAGTGTCTGAGGTTGGATTTGAACTCAGGTCATCCTGAATCCAGGACCAGTGCTTTATCCACTGTGCCACATAGCTGCCCCTATAGCACTTCATCTTGACTCCTTTGCCCTTACTTCATCCTATCTTCATTATGAGACTGAAGCATCATTTTAGATCATAAAGTCCTTAAGAAACAACATCATATTCATGTTTGTTATGCTGAGTATCAGGTCCTACATAGAGTAGGTGCTTAAGAAATGTTTGTCGAATAGTGAAAGGAAACGGGTGAGACAAATGAATAAAGCCACACATAAATCACAGAGATAGCAGTAATCATGGACCAGGTTGGCTTTTAGCTCCTGTAACTGTCAATATCCCACAAGCCAGACAAAACTGGCCTTGGATACCTGAGCTACCACACGGCAGGGCTATATATTTCCTTAGCTTGAGCACTGGAAGGAAATGGATCAATCAGTGGTTATGTGACAATATACCACTGTCTTCTCATAAAATGTGCCATCAGCCAAGAATTCAAGTTCCATCAAATCTCAGCCTTTGAAGGGAGCCACCATCTAGTCCAACCCACACATGGAGTAGAATCCTCTCTGTAATCCCTGATGAGTGGTCATCCAGCTTTTTATTGAAAACCTCTGGTGAGAGAATGGGAACTCACTCCTGCCATTTCCACTTTCAGATTGCTCTAATTATCAGCAAGTTTCTCCTTGCATTAAGTCTAAATTTGGTTGTCTGACACTTTCTTTTTTTGTTGTTTTTGGTTTTGTGGGGCAATGAGGATTAAGTGACTTGTCCAGGGTCACACAGCTAGTAATTGTCAAGTGCCTGAGGTTGGATTTGAACTCAGGTCCTCCTGAATCCAGGGTTGGTGATTTATCCACTGTACCACCTAGCTGTCGCTCTTTTTTTTTTCTGTCTGACACTTTCAACTATTGCTTCTGGTTCTGCCCTCTATGGCTAAGCATCACAATCCTTCTTCCGCTTCTTAAGTACTTAAAAACATCTCCCATGTCCTTTCCTAAGTCTTCTTCAGGCAAAACATTCCCAGTTCCTTTAACTAAGTCATTCCATGACATGGATGTCAAGGCCTGTTATCATTCTGATTGCCCTCCTCTTCACACTATCATCCAGCTAATCCTTCTTAGAATGTAATCCCGAGCATATAACCCAATAATCTAGATGTGCTCTTACCAGCTGTTCAAGGCAGAGGAGGATCACCCTCATCCTGGACACTATGTCTTTCTTACCACAACCTAAGATTAAATTCATTTTGGGGGGGCTATCATATCACTTTGTTGACTCACAATGAGCTTGCAGTCCACTAACACCTTCAGATACTTTTAAGATTGGAATATAGCCATGGCTTTTCTATCTTGCATTTTAGATGCTTATTGTAACAGCTTCTTTTTTTTTACATCTGGAACGTTGAACCTTTGGTAATGAGATACTATGACATATTTAAAGTGTTGTTGTTGTTTTGAATTCTGGATGTGGCAGAGACATGGGGAAAACTGGCACCAAAGTCTATAGATTCCCTGAATTTCCCTGAGAGCAGTCAGATGAGTAAAAGCAAATGAAAATAAACATTAGTTGGGGAAGGAGACTCTTTTTTATGATAGTCACTTTAAATGATTACTAGTAACCAACACTTGTAGAATACTTTAGATTTTAAAAAGTCATTTACAATGATAACATTTACTTCTCACAACAACATTATAAGGAAGGAACCATTATTATTCCCATTTTGCAGATGGTGAAAATGAAGATTAGGGACGTCAAATAACCAGTGCACAAACAACAAGAGGTAGAATTCACACTCAGGTCTCTCCTGACTAGAAGTCCAGCACTCTTACTACTCCAGTCAATAAATATTTATTATGCACTTAACTAGGTGCCAATACTTCTGTTAGATTTTATATTTGGGTTGAACTGTGAAAATGATGAGTGTGAAAGAGAGCAACAACCCTATTATTTAAATATAGATTTCTTTAGTATGTATTTTTGGCATTTGCTTAGGCTGCAGAGATCTCAAGATTCAAATATTTCAGAAAGTATGCTATCTTGGTTCTCCATTAAGAGAAGAAAACTAAAAATGCTTTTAATTTCCATGCAGGGCTTCTTGGGTAGTCTAGTTGAAGATTTTAAGAACATCTATAACTCACACAGATCTTGGTCTCTGGAGCAAAAGGACTAACCCAAGAATTGTTCAGACATCCTAGAGCAACCTGAGCCTAGATTGGGTCTTGGGTTTCCCATAGTCCACTCATGTTTTTTCAGATGGCTTAAATACTCTGAATGCACAAGGAGAGTCATTGACATGTGGTCAAGTCATCCTTCTTTATCTCTTTGGACTTCCTTTCCAAGAAGTACCTTAAGCATGGACCAGAATGAAATGAAGGCTAATCCTAAACATCTGATAATGCTACTTCAATGAAATAGAGCTGTTATCAACACCCCAATACTTGAGGCTTCAACATGGTACAGTGGGTAGAATAGGCTTCTACTCAGGAAGATGCAGGTCCAAATTGATCACTTCACAGGTGGGTGACAACAGGCAAGTCAAGTGTCTTCTTTGAGTCACAGTTCACTCATTTGTAAAATAGGGATAATAGCCACAAACATACACATACACACACACATATAACCCATCTCATGGAATTTGGGGAGGCTTAAATGATATAATAAATGTAAAATTCTGCACCAACTTTAAAGCACCATATATATGTGAGTGTGTGATTACATATATATGTATGTGTTATTATTTTGTTGTGTTGTTGTGGTTTTATTATTGTCATTACCACAGTTACTGTCATGTAATACTATACCCTCTGTATTATTGGTCCACATGTTATAATAAGTCCTTTGGGGGGTTCTTGTTAAACCTTTGGATGGGATCTGACATGGCCCCCACAATAAAGAATGCCATGTCATTACAGGCTGCAACAGAAGGATATCCCAGTGTTTTTACAAACTGAGATCTCATTAGTTATTAATTAATCAAGAAGCAAAATAGAAAATGAATCTATCAGCCGATAAATAATTTTTCTCTTACAGATCACACCCGTTCTGCCACTTAGAAAATGCCCTCTAGATCCATGCTTTGTCAGCATTCTCTTATTCTTCTTTTGCTAGATGTCATTTTCCTCCAAGCTCTTGGTTATTAGGTTAAAAATTAAAAGAAGCAGCTCTTATTCTTCCAGGGGTTATCACCTTTTCATCACAGATTTGCATTATATATACATATATATATCTCAATATGTATATATTCAAATTGTTTTGCTTTTCTTTCTTGGGAATCATTTCTCGCTTAAGAGCCCCATTTTGGTATCTCTCTGCAGAGCACTTTAGAAATATAGAACTTCAAAATATAAAATGATAGTTTGCTAACATTTTCATCTCCAAGGTGATAATGTTCTGATTGTGAAGTCATGGAGTATTTTACTTCTTTATTGGAATTTGTACCTCTGTATTTCCAAAAATGATTTTCTCTTACATTAAACATAATGTAAAACAAAAGAATTAACAATAAGAATAGTAAAAAATTAAAAGTAATAGAGGAAAGTGTGTTATCAGATGCTTGAGATTAATTAATTTTAATAGTTAGGCATTAAGTTTAATTTTGCATTTTTGGATAATTATGCCTAAAGATTTGAGTTTGCACCTTCTCAGTCTGATACTGATAAGGGATATGAAAAAATGGGATAGATTATGCATGAGAGGCTACTATTTATTGGTGAGTTTAGAAACAAAATTTTCTTTTTGTTATTGAATATAGAGCTTGCATGCCAGATAACACTTCATCAACCTTTAGGCCTCAGCCAGAAGCTGTTATCATTGTGATTACACGTTTAACCAAAAGTGGGGACAAGCAGTTGGAGAAATATGTATTCTATAAGCTATCATCACTTAGTTTGGGGAAGCAAGGAGAGAATCTAGGTTCCTGTAGTCCCCTTGAATGAAAGGAAGAATAATTCAGATTAGGCACATTCTGGTTTCTGCTAAGCAGACAAATTTACCTTCACCCTTAAAGATTAATCCAACATACATATTTTGGATGCTCTGTTTCTCAGATTAGTCTCAGCAGCAGCAAGGAGGATTTGTTTTTGCAAACAAATGGAGAGGATGGAGAAATTCCTAAAACCTGTATAAATTGAGTGGTCGTGAAGAAGCCTTTGGCATGCGCAAATTTAGAAATCTTTCCCTTATCCTTTCTCTCTGCCTTTCACTGGCACCAAAGGCACTGTTTTGATCTCCTTGAAGAGATTAAATTTAATTCTAGAATTCTTTTTAGCCCCTAATTCACTTTGCTCATTTGTGAAATACCCAATTACACCTCCACGACTGGAAAGTCTCTTCTATCATTGCAAATGGCTTTTCCATTATTGATTGATTTCCTTTAAAATAGAATTTTACCAAATGGGCTTTATTCTTTACCTAAGATCTATTAAATTTACTCTCCTTTTCTGATTTAATTCTAGAACACTCTTATCTAACAGCAAAAACAATTTGACTACTTATAGGCAATTGGGAGACCACACAAAATACACGGGGCTAAATTAAATTTCTGCAGCCTCTTAAGATACATAATTCTTTTAAAAATTCAAGTAATTTAATTATCCAGATCATTGAAGTAGGAATGAGATGAAAAAGCAACAGTATCTTCTAGGTAATAAATCAAAGCTTGGCTTATAATCCTCATACCAGTTGCTAAAATAAAATGGCTCACAATGATGACTTACATAAATTTACTATTGGACTTGTGAATATCTTGCCTTATAGATTTGTTTGTATATTGTCTCTCCCCCTTCCCAGTTAGATTGTAAGCTCCTTGAGGGCAAGAACTGTCTTTTGCCTCCTTCTGTATTCCTAGCACAGTGCCTGACACATAGTAATAAGTGTTTACTCATTAAAAGCTTATTGATTTATTGGCACTGAAAAATGAAGATTTTGAATTAGGATGGGGGTACAAATAAAGGTTAGATATATTATTGCCTATTTGAAGAAACTGGCTTACTTGAAAGGCAAATTTCTCCTTCCCAAGTGCAGAGAACAATTTTATTCAGGTCTTAAGCCACTGTGGAATCCATTTGAAAAGAAAATGCTTTTATTGAGTTCAAAAACAATTATGCTAATCACTCTGAACTTGAAGGAACTTTAAAAATTAATTTAATTTAAAAATCTTACTGTCAAAAATAATAGCAGATTAAAAAAATAACTTCACATTTGAAATTCCCTGTTGTGTTTTTTTTCACAACTCAAAATAACTGAGATTCTTGGTAGCTTTTCTCTGTCCTTGTGCAGTTCTTATTTGCTAAACCTCAAATTAGTTAGTTTTATCATAGGAGCATAGCTGTTATAATGGCTCATCTTGTGTTAGCACCCTTGGGGGAGACTCTGCAGATGAACTCAGAGGCTGGAAGGGAACAGATATGACTTTTATACTGAGAGAATACAGAGCCCTTTCTAATTAGACTGTATCAGTTACTATAGTTAAACCTGGAAAATAAATTCAATCATTGCTAGTGCTTGTGGGACTGGTCCTTTGTGAGTCTATAGACTCAGTGATACAGATTGGGGAGACAGGGAGAAAGATGCTAGAGGGCCATGGTGGAGGTGGCAGAGGTGGTTTGTGGTCAGAAGAGGTGGTTTGTGGTCCTAGGATGTTGACCCTTCTCTCTGTGTGTGTGTCAGAATGTTAATTACTGAAACAAACTCTGGGAAGGCAGCCAGGAGAGTTGCTGATACTGGAGCATTTTTTGTAATGACTAAGGTGATATGGTGCACCACAGTCTAGGCAACATCCACATTACTGGGGAGGAGTTTGGGGTGACTGTGTCCTTAGGTTCACTAAAAATTGAATTTATAGACCTGTGAGAAGCACCTCACCCTCATGGCATGCCCCATAGGAACTAGGACTGGGATTTTTCTTTTTTTGCCTCTCCTTGTTTTCCTTATTCTTTTTCTTTTGGCAGGGCAATGAGGGTTAAGTGACTTGCCCAGGATCACACAGCTATTTAGGTGTCAAGTGTCTGAGGCTGGATTTTGAACTCAGGTCCTCCTGGATCCAAGGCCAGTGCTTTATCCACTGTGCCACCTAGCTGTCCCCATTTTCCTTATTCTTGATGGTAACACCATGAGTGAAGCAACCCTGTGGATCCCACCTTACAGATGGGAACTAATGAAACAGCTATAAGCTGAAGTGAGTGACATTTTTTTAAGATTTTCAAACAGATGTTGGCTGCTGGATAGAAACGATATGAGCTGCTGAATCTTTCTGGTAGCCAGCAATCCCAGATCAGAGGTAATTCCAAAGAGATCTCACATGGACTGTTTAAACCCTGACACCACCAGGGTTCTTCCCTCTGGACTCACATCTCTTGAGCTGTCACAGTGTAGAAAAAGACAAAACACCCACTGGCCTACCTGGGGCAATCTCAAAGAGGTGCTTCCCTGGTTCCTCAGGATTGGGAAGGAGCTCAGTCACCTGGTTCCCTTGGAGTGGAATAAATCCCTAAAGCAGACACAAAAACACAAACATAAAAGGGGCATGAGGAGGAGGCAAGAACAAAATGATGACCAGTCACCACTAGGAGGACCGCAGGTTCAGGGCCACAGTATGGTTGGCTCAGTATTTCCTATATTCTGTGAAGGTTTCTATGAAAGAAGATTCTTTAAAAAATTGATTGAAAGACTAAAGTTACCAAAAACTCAGCTCCCTAATTTTTACAGATGCGCAAAACAGGCTGAATGAGCTGAAGCGATCCGACCAAGGTACAGTATACATAGTTAAGGGGGACTGGTCAGCAGTGAAAATTAGTGATGATGGTGGTAGTGGTGGTGACTATGGCGCATTTAAAGGCACAGTAGATAGAGTCCTGGATTTGGGGTCAGAAAGACCTGAGTTCATCCCCTGTCTCAGTCACTTCTTAGCTCTGGGACCCTGGAAGAGTCATCAAATATTCTCAGTCTCAGTTTCCTCACCTGTAAAATGGGGATAGCAATTTAATCTTCACAACTCTCAAAGGCTTGTCATGAAGATCAAATAAGATTACAAATCTAAAGTGCTTTGCAAACCTTAACTGATGAGAGTGAATTCTGCTATCAATGACACCTTCCAGTTCTCAGATAGAGGTGGTCCGTTTCTACATATCTTTGGCTCCATACAGGCATCAAAGGGGCAAGATCCCTTATAAAGACAAATGTTAAAAACTATCTCTACATGTAACTGGAAAATAATAAAATACTTTTATGATAAAAAAGTCTCTTTTAGGATTGTCTTTACCTTCACATACCTTATTTACATATAGCCAGTTACACTGTCCTGTAATTTAATGGCAATCAATAAATATTCATAAAATACTTACTATATGCCTAGCACTGAGGTGAGTGCTAGGTTTACGGAGACAAAAAGGGAGAAGGGAAGAAAATTGTAAAAAGAAACAATTTCTAAGCTGTGCATACCCTTTGACCCAGCAATTCCACTTTTAGGTCTTTTTCCCAAAGAAATCATGGAAGGGGGAAAGGGACCCACATGTACAAAAATATTTATAGCTGCTCTTTACGTGGTAGCAAGGAATTGGAAGTTGAGGGGGTGCCCATCAATTGGGGAATGGCTGGAAAAGTTGTGGTATATGAATACAATGGAATACTATTGTGCTGTAAGAAATGATGAGCAGGAGGAGTTCAGAGAAACCTGGAGGGTCTTGCGTGAGCTGATGATGAGTGAGATGAGCAGAACCAGAAGAACATTGTACACAGTATCATCAGCATTGAGTGTTGACCTACTGTGATGGACTATATTCTTCTCACCAATGCAATGGTACAGAAGAGTTCCAGGGAACTCATGATAGAAGAGGATCTCCAAATCCAAGAAAAAAAAAAGAACTGTGGAGTATAGATGCTGATTGAACCATACTATTTCTTTTGTTTTGGGTGCTGTTGTTTTTTTTTTCTATTTTGAGGTTTTGCATTACTGCTCTGATTTTTTCTTTTATAACAGGATTAATGCAGAAATAGGATTAATGTTATTATGGGTATATATATGTGTGTGTATATATATATACATCTATATGTATATGTATATAGATATATAGATATAACCTATTTCAGATTACCTGCTGTCTAGGGGAAGGGGGAGGGAGGGGAGGGAGGGAGAAAAATCTGAAATTGTAAAGCTTGTATAAACAAAAGTTGAGAACTAACTTTACATGTAACTGAAAAAATAAAATACCTTATATGTAAAAATATAAATAAATAAATAAATTAAAAAAAAAAGAAACAATTTCTATTCTCAAGGACCTTATGGTCTATCATGACAAAACAGTAAATCAAATTCTGCCTTTTCCCAAATGAGCAGGAAGAGCCCCTTTGTAACCTTGGGAATCTCATGCTTTAAGATAGCAAGGAAACTTAAAGAAAAAAAAGATAGCAAGGAAACTACATTTTTCATCCTACATGTATTCATTGCATCCTTTCCTCCTAGTTATACCCTTCAAATTTCGGCACAAATGTTTAACTGGAGAAATTAAAGTAATAACACGAAGATCCAGCTGATAACAATTGTCATTGAATCAGGTTCTTACTTTTTTCATGAGCTAGAAATGACTAGGAAAAAATAACTCAGGCTGGGCAAGTTTTCTGTTGAGAAAGTTATAATTTGTCATTGATTCATTGAAAGAAAGTAAAGTTCTATCTCTGATTCCAGTCCTGAGTGGTCCTTCAACTTTGAGTTGATCTTTTAATTTTTCTGCCCTAGTGTTCCATATCTGTAAAATGGTACTAACAACAATGAGCGTGTCAATTTGTTAATATAAGGAATGGGATCAACCTCAAATTGTGAGAGGCAGTATATCACAGAGGAAGCTGTCATGAAAAAAACCCCAAGAGACATAGTTTCCAGGTAATTAATAATCAATTTATCCTCCTTCTATTAGTGTGAGCCTAAGCAAGTCCTTTTAACCTCTTTGGTTCTCAGTATCCTCGTTTGTAGAACAAAAGAGTTGGACTGAATGACCTACATCCATGGTCTCTTCCAATTCTAAATTTATGATCTTTTGTATGGAAAATTCCTCTTGCTCATGGTCATGGTGACTTTGCTTCTAAAATACATGTCATTATACTAAGTGGTGCCATAGTCCATAGAGTGCGAGGCCTGGAATCAGAGAGACTCATCTTGAGTTCAAATCTAGCTTCAGACACTTATTAGCTGTGTGACCCTGGGCTATTCACTTAACCCTATTTGTCTGAGTTCCTTCATCTGTAAAATGAACTGGAGAAGGAAATGACAAACCATTCCAGTATCTTTGCCAAGAAAACCTCAAATGGGGTCATGAAGAGTTGGACACAACTGAAAAACAACTGAACAGTATCAACAAATGTTTTCTGACTGTAAATAATAAATCATTCTACTGTTTCAGAATATACAACAGCTGTTCTTTGTGTCTCATTCATTTTTATTTATCTATCTATCTATCTATCTATCTATCTATCTATCTATCTATCTATCTATCTATTTATTTATTTTTAGGGCAATGAGGGTTAAGTGATTTGCCCAGGGTCACATAGCTAATGTCAAGCGTCTGAGGCTGGATTTGAACTCAGGTCCTCCTGAATCCAAGGCCAGTGCTTTATCCACTGTGCCACCTAGCTGCCCCATCTCATTCATTTAAAAAAATCTAAATCTTTGTTGCCCCATCATTTCTATCATTTGCATGGCCTTATAACTAGCAGGTGGTCAATATATATTAGTTGTATGGACAATTTCATGGATAATACAACTCAAAATCAATGCAGAGCCTTCATTTAAATTCAAGATTCAAGTTTCACAATCACTTTTCTAATAGCCCTCTTTTCTCTTACTTCATGTATTTTTTAATTGCCATTCAACTATTTCTGACTTCTAAGCTAACTTGTTTTTTCTTTTGTCCATGAGAATTCTGTCAACACTAGCAATTCAAGAGCAATGCAAGAGCAACACTAACAATCAAGAGCAAATTTACAAAGACTGAGGTGAAATTTGCCACCTCATTTAATCCTGATGGGGTCACAAAGAGCTGGACATCACTGAAAATGACTGAACAACAATGATGAGTCTAACTTATTCAGCAAGTAGTTATCTACCTTCTGCAGGAGGACCTCAAAGGATTGGAAATTCACCACCACTTTTGGACAGTTCTAATTGCAAGGAAGTTGTTGATATCAAATTTAATTTGCCTTTTTGTAACTTCCAAACATTGCTAATGGGACTATTAACAATCACTTCTTTGAATCCACCCAGTTCTGTATCCATTTATTGCCTGATCCATTTCTTTCCATCTTCTCCACCAAAATAGTAATGAATATTTTTTAAATCAAATGCATTGCTAAAATCTGGGTAAACTATATCCATAGTTTCTCCTCATGTACATCTTTAGTAATCCTATCAAAAAAGAATTGCAATAAGCCTGGCATGACCTGTTCTACATGCTAACCAACTATCTCTTGAATAGTATGTTCTAGAATCTATTAGAATTCAATCCATAGAATTCAAGCATTTATTTATTACCTACTGTATATTAGGGATGCAAAGACAACAATGAAACCAGTCTCCGTCCTCAGAGAGCTTGCATTATATTCAAGGGAGAGGGATTTATAACATATATACAGGAAATTGAAGATAAAATTCTCTAGTACATTGGTGAGTTCCTCTATGAATTTTTATTAGAGGGAATGAACAAGATTTGCACAGGGAGAGAATGTGTAGATGGACTACATTCTGCAGAGATTTGAACCCACATTAATGAGAACACATTTGTTGAAGAATTGAAGTAAGTCCTCCTAATGAAAGGATGTTGCTGCTGTTTTACCATCATTTTGAGTAATTGTCTATTAGTGAAAGGTATACACAGGGACATTCACACTTTTTCACCCAAGTTCCTTATGACTGAACTGTATGTTATCTGTAAAATTTCTTTCTTGGCTTAAGGGTCCTGCATGTGGAAGAGAAATGCATTTTTTTTCTTACTGTAAAACTAATTGACTCCTATGAGGATTAACTCTGAACCTTACCTCATTAACCCTAATGCCAAATGTGTTAGATCCAACTAACAAAGGGGCATGGAAATGGAGGTGAAGAGGAAGTCTTGGAGGTAGAATGATATAGTCCATTTTGTAAAGGCTTTTCCTGCAAGTATGTAACTGTTGTGTTATGTATCCTTAAATTGGCTTTTGAAATATCTGGACTTGGTGCAAAAGGACCCTAGAAATCACAAGAAAAGGATAAGCAGTAAGGAATCCAGAGGGAATGAAAAACACCACAACATCTCCTAGCATACAAAATGTACTCTCTCCCATGTTATTCAGTCATGTCTGACTTTGTGACCCTGGACCATACTGTCCATGGGGTTTTCTTGGCAAAGATACTAGAGTGGTTTGCCCTTTCCTTCTCCAGGGGATTAAGGCAAATGGAAGTTAAATGACTTGCCCAGGGTCACACAGCTAATAAGTGTCTGAGGCTAGATTTGAACTCAGGAGGATGAGTCTTTCGGACTCCAGGCTGGGTACTCTATCCACTGCACCACATAGCTGCTATTATATCCTTATAGCTAGTATAAGGATACAAGAAAATGAAATAACCATATGACTCTAATTCAGCGTCTGTGTGGTACTTGGAAGTATAACTTCCCTTACTTTGTGACTGTAGATATAACAGAAAGTTCAGTGTCACATGACCCTAGAGGAGATGCTTCTGATGGTTAGGTTGTTATCATGTTATTCAGGGAGGAACATTTTGGGGGGGGCGGGGCAATGAGGGTTAAGTGACTTGTCCAGGGTCACACAGCTAGTAAGTGTCAAGTGTCTGAAGCTGGATTTGAACTGAGGTCCTCCTAAATCCAGGGCTGGTGCTTTATCCACTGCGCCACCTAGCTGCCCCCAGGGAGGAACATTTTTAACACCTGATCAGCATGGTGATATGGGATATGCTTTTTTGCCCTTATGATTATGTGAGACACAACCTATGGCATCAACTGTGGCAATGGGATGATTCTTGGTCTAGTTCTTTAATTGCCACCCTAGCACATTGGGAGCACTCTCCAACTAATGGGGTAGGTCCCCCAGAGAGGGCTAACAGAA
This sequence comes from Dromiciops gliroides, assembly GCF_019393635.1. NCBI lineage: Eukaryota > Metazoa > Chordata > Mammalia > Microbiotheria > Microbiotheriidae > Dromiciops > Dromiciops gliroides. Next base: position 71,342,144 of record NC_057862.1, read on the forward strand.
AGTTCAAGGTACTTCATATTCACTCAAAGCCATAATTCAGGAGCTCAACCATAGATTGGTCAAACATATCCATACGCCAGCCACAGCTAGACAAATATGCATATCTTTAACTGTCAGCTGAGTAAAGACACAATTAAATCAAAGGCATTTAATAAAATAGCATAATATGAAAAGTAGCAGAGAACATTTCCCTCACAAACTGGGAGTACAGTCTCCCATAAATATGCCTCCCATCAATGGGAAAGGCGTACACAGAAGCAGCTGTGGCTAGTGTGCACATGGACAGGGAAAGATCACACGCCTCCTGATAATGGTTTCACTAGCCCCACCCAGAAAACCCTCTGCAGGTGTCTTTTCCACGATGCTGCTCCACCAGAGGCAGGTTACATAGCCTCTTCTGCCTGCTGATGGCCTAGGCCCAGTCTCTGTGCGATGCCTCCAGGCATACATACATGACTGTGGAATGTCGAACTTCTCTTTGGTTCCAGCATCTGGCTTCTGCTAAAGGCCTTGGCTAACGGCCTTACGGATCTGGAACAAGGGGCAGTACTGTCTCTACAATTGAGGTCATAGGGTGTGTTTGACTTTTTTCATAAGGACAGTGGATTTTGCCACATACTCTTTCAGTTCAGAGACCAAAGGCTTTTTTTTTTTAAGCTCTTTTAGAAAAACAATTCTTCTTGATTCTGCCATGGGAGCAGCAATAGCTTCCCTAGGAGGAAGGGACATAAAACCCCAAAACTTCTTTCAGAATCTTGTGTACAAGGCCTCTTCTATGGCAGGAGATTTTTTTTGCCTCAGGCACCAAGTTCTTCAGAAGAGAGAGAAAAGACACTCTGCTCTGAGTTTCTATTACCCTCAGGCTCCTCTGCCTTTTGAACTGGACTTCTCAGTAGAAAGACTTGAGTCACTGAAGGAAACCTCTCTTTACTTTTTTGTTTTTTGTTTTTTGGTGAGGCAATTGGGGTTAAGTGACTTGCCCAGGGTCACACAACTAGTAAGTGTCAAGTGTCTGAGGCTGGATTTGAACTCAGGTCCTCCTGAATCCAGGGCCAGTGCTCTATCCACTGCACCACCTAGCTGCTCCAAACTTTATTTCTTCTTATTATTTTTTTGCAGGGCAGTGGGGATTAAGTGACTTGCCCAGGGTCACACAGCTAGTAAGTGTCAAGTGTCTGAGGCTGGATTTGAACTCAGGTCCTCCTGAATCCAGGGCCAGTGCTCTATCCACTGCACCACCTAGCTGCTCCAAACTTTATTTATTATTATTATTTTTTTGCAGGGCAGTGGGGATTAAGTGACTTGCCCAGGGTCACACAGCTAGTAAGTGTCAAGTGTCTGAGGTCAGATTTGAACTCAGGTCTTCCTGAATCCAAGGCCAGTGCTTTATCCACTGCGCCACCTAGTTGCCCCAACCTCTCCTTACTTTTGGCAAGCTTTCCCTGTACCTCCAGATTTTAATTTCTGAATGCAAGACTCGACCTAGTTATCATATATGAAGGAGTAACTCTGATCATAGTGTAGCATCCTGTGACGATGATAAGTTTGCATTAAGCCCAAGTCTCTAAAGTCCTCTTAGTTCCCTACTCTTTGATTTTAGGGTGTTTTTCAGTTCAATCACAATTGCTCTGAGCCCCCAAATAGAAAAATTCCTGACACCTAAAGAGAAGCCTAACCTTACATTTATACTGAGCTCTAGATCAGGGCTTCTTAAACTTTCTCCACTCATGACTCCTTTTCACCTGAGAAATTTTGACACGACCCCAGGTATATAGGTATATAAAATAGGTACACATAATCTTTTACTGTTGTCAAATATTTTATGACCCTCACATTCAGTTACATGACCCCATATGGGATAGTGACCCACAGTTTAAGAAGGTAGGCTCTAGATAACTTTGGGCCTCTTTGTAGTTGAGGTAAAATTCAGTTTACTGGAAATTTTTGGGTAAAGAAAGACCAGGTTATATTATAGTTTCTCTTGATAGATAAGCATCTCAAAGGGAGAGCTGTGTAAAGAGCTGATCTTTTCATCAATATATATGCCTATCCAAAATGGCGAAGGTTCTGAGTTTACTCTTAGACCAGCAAAGAAGTCTTGCAGTCAATCTGAGCAAAGAGTAGGGGCAGACAGAACAGCATTCTGAATGTCTTGTTACTGTCTTGTCATTTCCTCTCAAAGTACAAATGGAGAAGTTTGAGGCATGACTTGAGAAGTCCCCTTATAAATGATTCAATGGGTCCAAATTCTTTTCTTTACTATAGAATGACATGCTGAGTGATGAGAGACCTGACAAGTGTTGTTGGTCAGTCTCCTCTAATTTCTTCAGGCTGTTCTTACCTGCACCATTCTTTCAATCTGAATGTTTGTCTGAGGCTGATGAGGAGTAAAGGTGACAGCTTAGATAAGGCTCCTGTCTACGAGTCCCTTAAACTCAAGTGCAATAAGTACAAATGATACTATGTGGCTGCCTGAAGAGCAAATATCTGACATGGAGCCATGATGACTGCTACAGGGAGATAAGATGGGACCAGGCTAAACTCTGTCTTCTACTTGGAGCTTTTCCTGATCCTCCAGCTTCTAGAATCTTCCATTCCAAAATTATGTTATATTTATTTCATCTATAGTCTCAAGCCATATGAAGCAATCCTTTCCACAGAAGACAAAATATTCTCCAAGTCCCTTTGCCTCACAATGCCAAGAGAATGGGTGCATATACTCCTCACTCTCTCCTGCTACTACCTGACCATTCCTCTGTCACCATTCTTCAGTGATCTTTTCTCTTTACAAGAAAATATATCTCACTCATACCATCCCTTCACCATCCTTGTTGCCATTATCTCCTTTGGGGGGGGCAGCAATGAGGGTTAAGTGACTTGCCCAGGGTCACACAGCTAGTAAGTATCAAGTATCTGAGGCCGGATTTGAACTCAGTTACTCCTCAATCCAGGGCCAATGTTTTATCTACTGTGCCACCTACCTGCCCACCATTATCTCCCAATATTAAGGTTTTTATCCTAACTTTTTCAATGACTTTGATCTGGTTCGTGGTCTTCCTCTTCATTCCTAGCCATCATCCCCATGAACACCAATATTCATGATCACTCTAAGAATCACAACACATAATCCTTCATCCTTCTCAACTCTGTCAACCTCCTGCTCTTTAACCACACATGAAGACAGTCATATCATGTATATCAACAATCTCATATAGTTGTGTCACCTTCAAAGTATAGAACTATGAAATTCCACCTGCAGACCACAATCTTTTATCCTATTTCTCCAAACTTATTTACACTAAACTTACTCTTTCCCCTTATCATGACTTACAATCCTTTCCTCTATCCCAGTTCTCTGAGTCCATTGCAACTATTCTGGCTTCACTTATCATACCCAGCTAAGAACCCATGTTTGGTTACATTCATACTTTAATAACTACTGTTATCCCTTCTACATTATGAGGGCTAGAGGTGTGGCTCCCCTTCAATCTGGAAAACCCAAATAAAAATTTTTTGGCCATACCAGAGAAGTCTGAATTTTTTGTTCTTTTTCTTTTATGGAATGTTTGCAGTACCTTATTGTAAAATCTGGGTTAAGTATTTGGTCACAGGCTATATTATACAATACTAGACATATATTTTATGCATTTCTGAGTTTCTAAACTTTTTCTATCTCATCTTCTGGACTTTGCATGTCATCTCTGCCTTCTGCAAAACTCCCCCCAAATTCCCATTTAATTTTTTATGTCAAGTTACAACATAGCAAAACCATAATGGGGAAATTTGCACTGTGGAAGGGATAACTGTACTACATATCCTCCTAGGTTCTATCTTCTCTAGGTTAGATGTACCCATTTCCTTCAACTGGTCTTCATGTGGCATGGTCCCCACCTCTAAACATGATTTAGCTTCTTTATTTTCCTTCAAAGTAACTTTTAAACATATCATTGTATTCCAGATGTTGTCTTAGCAGGGCAAAGTGAATCAGGAATTTTAATGTCCTATTCTGGACACTATGAGAAAATTGTCTTAATCTTGCCCAAGACTTCATTAATTTAATTTTTGGTTATCATATCACTGTTGATTCATAGTGATTGTATAGGCCACCCCCTCCCTTGATCTTTCTCTAATGAACTATTGGGTAGCCCCTCTTTCTATATCCTGCATTTCTGAATTTGACTGTTTGAACTCCATTTAGGATTTTTGTCGTTGTTCAGTGGTTTTTAGTCATGTCTTACTTTTTGGGACCTCATTTAGGTTTTTTGCTTTTGTTTTTTTTTTGCAGGGCAATGAGGGTTAAGTGACTTGCCCAGAGTCACACAGGGAGTAAGTGTCAAATGTCTGAGGCCGGATTTGAACTCAGGTACTCCTGAATCGAAGGCCAGTGCTTTATCCACTGCACCACCTAGCTGCCCATCATTTAGGGTTTTCTTGGCAAAGATACTGGAATGATTTGTCATTTCATGTTCCAGCTCATTTTTATAGATGTGGAAACTGAGGCAAACAGGGTCAAGTGATTTGCCCAGGGTCACACAGCTACTAAGTGTCTAAAGCCAAATTTAAATTTGGGAAGATGAATCATCCTTATTCTAAGCCCAGTGCTCTATCCCTTGTGCCACCTAGCTGCCCCATGTAGGATTTTACATATCTCTCTTAAATTTCATCTTATAACATTTGGCCTTGTGACATCTTTTAAGATTCCATACATGTTCTCTATACTCCAGCCAAACCTTCATCACTCTCTTTCCATTTCCTCAACATGACTGTGACCATAGGCCTCTATCCCTTAGCTCACATTGGTCCCTATCCCTAGAATAACTTTCTCTTTTTCTTCACCTTGTGAATTCTTCCTCATTCTTTAAATCTCACTTCAGATACTACCTCTTCCAGAAAATTTTCCCTGACCTTTTCTGCTTAGTAAAGACCTCAAGACTTTCCTGCTCAGGAATCCATATGCATTTGCATTTTGTTCCATCATGCCTTAATTTATTATGTAAAATTATTTATTATCATTGCATGTGTTGTTATTTTATTTAGCCTGCTAACCACTTCAAAGGCAGGGGTCCTATCTTAGCTGAAGTATATAATGTTTATCGTTAAGGGATGGTAATGCTCATCTCAACAAGTCTAGGGATCACCTTTCTGGTCTTCAGAGCTATCCAAAACCTCTGCTGATTGTCAGGTGTCTTTAATTTTCTGATATTTATTTTTATCAGGTTTTTCATACACACACATATATACATATATATGTATGTGTGTACCCATGAATACTTGTATTACTTCTGCTGTTTATTTAGATGGAATATATGCTGTCCTTTAGAGGTTTTGACTGATTTAATTCATCATTAATTTAGCTTCCAGCAAGGTCAGTAATGCAGCCTAAGTGACTGATGGGCACGGACACATCAATCTGTCTACATTTAGTGGTGCTTCCTTCCCAAGAATGGCCGCCATTCCAATCAATAGGATCTCCCAATAGAATCTGGGCTTTCCCCCTTTCTATCCTTACTCCTCTTAGTTCATTAGCCACGCATTTTGCTAAGTGTCCGTGAGACAAGAAGGCAGTGTGAAACCATTAACCAGAGGGTACACAGATATGTTGGTTTTGAAAGCCAATGACCAGGGGAAAGAAAGACAACAAAATAAGAAATGAATTAGCCACAAAGCTGTCTGCACAGATATAGGATGAGAGTAGACAGCGGTGGGACAGTAGTTCATGAGAAAAGGTCACAGAGTTTTAGTGTCTCCAGTAAAATGTGGCTACTGTGAAAGGCCACACAAACTGTCCTTTCCTTAATATAAGTATTATATTCAGCCAAAAATGTGGTGGACCTGTGGCAACAAAGCTATAACTAGAATTTTCCACATAAGATAGTCACCATGAACCACCATCAAGGAAACTGACACAAATGATACCCTTGGGTCAATAGGTGTAGGCAGGAAGGAGGTAAGATGCGGAATCATGATAGAGGGTCAAAAACCCTGGGACATAAGTATTAGGCTGTTACTAGGGAGTCAGCATGAAGGAATAGGACAAGGTAGGGAAAAAGTTGACCCCAGATTACCTACCAACTGGTAGCATCTTATTGTAACTAGATATTCTAGCTAACTGAGAAGCAAGCTGAGATGAAGGCTAGAGGTATGCTTAGAGTTAGGAAGATATGGGTCAAGTCCTGTCTCTGATACACTTAAGCTGTGTGACCATGGCCAAGTTATGTCACCTCTATGTGGCCCAGGCAATTCTTTAAGACTGTAAGTTATAGAGAGTTAACAATGCGTATTTTTGGAGGTAATTTCAATAGCAGGCCTTTTCTACCCTAATGGAATTAGGAATTTGGACCAGAAAAATAAAAATAAAAATTTTTGCTAGCCAGAAGCTAATCTCTTTTGTTTCTATGTTGCCAAAGCATTACGAGTATTGTCTATAGGCTTTTAATTTTGGTGACCTGGTTCAAAGTCCTGATCATTCTATCCTGGTTTTAGCTTTATACTTTTCTCTAGTCAGACCATACTTAGAGTGTTGAATTCAGTTCAAAAGCCACATTTCAGAAGGAACCTGGATAAACTAGATCACATTAAGAAATGGGTGACCAGAATTGGAAAGGACACAAAATGCTCTCCTATGAGAAGTGGTTGAAAGAGGTAGGGACATACAGCCTGGAGAAGAGAACCCTTGGGAGGGATAGCACTACAGCTTTATTTGTAGGTTTATCCCATAGAAAATGGATCTTGCTTGTTCTTTATAGCTTTACAATACGTATAACTCCATGATTCAGTGACATTGGCCTTTTTTCTGGTCCTTGCACAAGATTCTCTATCTCCCAACTTGGCTCATTTTCTGTTCTTCATGCTTGGAATTCTCATGGGAGGTAAGATGATGTGCTGGATAGAGGGCTGATTTTGGAGTCATGAAGATCTGAATTCAAGGTTTACCTTTGACACATACTGGCTGTTGACCATGGACAAATTGGTTCATCTCTCAGTACTCAGGCAGCTCCATAAAATAAGTTGCCAATGTACATCATCAGAGAGTTTCCAAAACTGGGAGTTTCTAACATTACTGAAATCACAGATTGAACTCTCAGGCTCCATCCTCTGTAACCCTCACCCCTGGAATTCTGGTTTTGTCTTTATTGGTCCACTTAGACATAAGCTCCATCAGGCCACACTGAATAGTCCTTTGCATGTGATGCTTAATTTTCCAGGTTGAATTTGTTGAGCTAACTTAAATATCTCTGAATTATTTTTAAATCAATCAATATCCACAAGCTTTTATTAGGTGTCTATGATGTGTGCTTTGCAGAAGTGAGGAGAGAGTAGATTCCAGGCATGGGGCGGGGGCAGCAGGTGCAAAAGCAAGAAGAGGGTAGAGAATGAACAGGAAGGCCAGTCTGGTGCTGCTTTATGTTACAGCCCAAGTTGCTTCCGATTGATTGCAATCCATTTTACAATATGGTACCCATTAATTGTTTTTGTTTAGTCATTTTCAGTCTTGTCCGATTCTTTGTGATTCCATTTGGAGTTTTCTTGGTAAAGATACTAAAATGCTTTTCCATTTAATTCTCCAGCTCATTTTACAGATGAGGAAACTGAGGCAAACAGGGTTAAGTGACTTGCCCAGGGTCACACAGCTACTAAGTGTCTGAGGCCAGATTTGAGCTCGGGTCTTCCTGACTCTAGGCCTGGCACTCTATCCACTGTGCCATCTAGCTTCCCATCAATGCATTATGGTTAAAAACAAAACAAAACAAAAAACAAACAAAAAACCTGATGCTGCCTGTGTTTTAAGTAAAAAGAATATCTTGTTAACTAGCTAATTCTTGAAAACTCATCATCTCGAAAGCCCAAACTAGCTTTCCTGGCTTCCTAAGTCTAGAAACCATGACTTAAATAATAGTGCTTAGGTCTGTACTTGTCAGGTTTCGGATGTCCCCATATTTCTTCGTTTTGAGTTCTTCCATCAGGTTTACCCCAGTGTCTCCCATTATCTAACCTCCCCTGCTAAAGTTCTTCATTTGTCATCAGCCCTGGCAGCAGACTGTCTGGAGGACTGGTCTCCTAAAATTCTCTTAACAAGCTGTAACATGAGATCTTCCACAGGCCAACATCATGAACCACTGCAAACTAGTTTACGAAAGGCATCCTTTAAGTTCCATTATCTCCTGAACTGCTCTGGTGGGGTCTGCAGATGATAAATCTCCCTGAGGCATCGTCTCACATAATTTAAGCTACTTCACTTGAGAGGGTGGTATAAACAACCTAGGCTGGAGATCAGATCAATGGCCAGGAGATAAACTCAGCTTTGCCCAACCCCCCTACTTTCCTTTCAACACAGGTTTAAAATCGTAGCCCATTACTGTCCAAAATGCAGATATTTTAAAAAGGCATTTTAGCAGGCTAAGACAGATGCATCCAGGTTTGAGCTGTTTTCTTCCGTGCAGGAGTTGTAATGAATTATTTCTTTAGTGTTTTTTCTTTCAGGGCCTACTTCAAACTCTCTCCTGCATGAGGTCTTTCTTGACAACTACAGCCTACAATGATCTCTTCCTTCTCTGAATTTAACTGTATTTCTTATGCCATGAAATTATCAGTACCCTGAAATTAGCTCTTTATTATATGGTATCATATGCCATGTATGTGAGCTGTTACTATTTACTCCACAGTGCCAGATTTCTGTATGTGGTACATTTTTTTCAGTTGTTTCTGACTCTTTATGATCCCATTTGGGGTTTTCTTGGCAAAGATACTGGAGTGGTTTGCTTTTTTTCCTCCAGCTCATTTTACAGATGAGGAAACTGAGGCAAATAGGGTTATTTCACTTGCCCAGGGTCACAGCTAGTAAGTATCTGAAGCAAGATTTGAAGTCAGGTCTTCTTGACTCCAAGCCTGGCATTCTATTCACTGTGACACCTAGCTGGGGGACACTAAAAGCCCTTTTAGCCCTTTGACACTAGGGACTGAGCTCATCTTTCTATTCCACTGGTTCTCTGGCATCTCTGGCTATGGTCTTGCACTATGGCCAAGCATTTCTGTTTCCATACCATGGGGCTATTTCATGAATTCCTCTCTCCCTTCATCACAGTTCTTACATCTTAGGATATGTCATTAGGATACTCGGGCCACAGGAAGTGACAGCCCCATTGTAAGGTGTCCTGAACAGACCACTCTTGTTTTATTCAGTCCAACCGGCTTTTAGGAAGGACATTGATAAGCAGAAGCTTGTCAAGAAGAGGGTAAGCAAACTGAGGTGAGGGGCTAGATGATTCTATATAAGGATTGATGGATAATGCTGGGCATATGAAGCCTAGAAACGACAGGGCTTGAGATGGAAAGGGAAAACTGATTTCTGTCTGTATTTATCCTGATGGTAACTGTTGAAGAGGGGTTAGATATTTCCACTTTGTTCTGCTATGTGGAACTAGGACAAATGTGGTGCAATCCTTTAGGTCATCTGCACATAAAAAACCCAAACAAACCCAAACAACCCTCTGTAGAATTAAAGTAGTCTCAAAATTGAATGGACTATATTCAAGAGCAAGGGTTTCCCCATCATGGAACGGCTTAAAACAGACCTAGATAGTCATCGGTCAGAAGTTTCATAGGTGAGATTCTTTCTTTAGATAGGGTTAGTGCTAGATAACCTCTGAATGGCTCTGTTTTTGGATTATACAATTTGATAAACCACATTCAGCCAATTTGAATGCACAAAATATGTTAAAATAATTTAAATTGTCAAATAAACTAATATATGTATGTGTATATGTATGTATTTATACACACGTATACACATAATATAAACATGTATACACACATATACATATATGCACATACATACACACATATATACACACAGACATTTAGTAAGTGCCTACTATGTTCCAGGCATGGTAGTAAGCACTGGGGAGAAAAAAAGGAGCACATAACACTTTCTATGTTCAAGGAGCTCACAATCTAATGGATATACATAAATGTGTATGTATACACACATTTATGTGTATGTATTTCTGATCCCATCTCAATGCCATTTCATTAATTTTGTGCTTGGTAATTGCTTAGTGATTCACCATTTGGCCTTAACATCTATTACAGTGAATGAACTATAGCCTATTGGAAAAAGGCCAACCTTTTACAAATGGAAAGCATTTAAACAATATAAGCCAATATATGTATCTGTTTGAATTAGCACATTTTAAAAGAATCTCATTACATTGATATGAAGAATCAAAGAAGCTGAAACAGAATATGTGGTTTCTAGAATAATAATCGGTGACATTTTTATCAGGCTCACTCTAAGTTTGAAAAGTACTTTACAGGGCAGCTAGGTGGCGCAGTGGATAAAGCACCAGCCCTGGATTCAGGAGGACCTGAGTTCAAATCTGATCTCAGACACTTGACACTTACTAGCTGTGTGACCCTGGGCAAGTCACTTAACCCCCATTGTCCTGCAAAAAAAAAAAAAAAAGAAAAAGAAAAAAGAAAAAGAAAAAGAAAAGAAAAGAAAAGTACTTTACATACGTTACCTCATATGAGACTCACAACAATCCTGTGAGGTAGGTCCTGGGATCGTAGATTTAAACCTGGAAGGAACCTCAGCAATCATCTAGTCCAACTGAGGATCATTTTACATATAAAGAAACCAAGTGACTTGTCAAGTTGGCACTGATTGTAAATTTCAGAAGTGGAATTTGAACTCTGAGTCCAGAGGCCAGGGCTTTTTCTAGATTCGTAACATGCTGCCTTCTCTATCATTATTCCTATGTCCCACCCCAATCCATGATTTCTTCAGCATAGGTAACTTCCAGGGTAGAACAGTAAAGAACATGATGCAGACACAATTTCAGTTTTTGGACCAACCTGTGATTTCATTGGCATAGGGAATGCTTATCAATTCAAACTAGCAATGCTTCGGTAACTTATAGTCTTGCAGCATTGCCTTGGGCACTGAGAGTTTAAGTAAGTTGGCCCTCCTCATGCAGCTAATATGTGACAGGGGTGGAACTAGAACTCATGTCTTCTCGACTTCAAGTCTGCCTTTCTAACTACTATACCACATTGACTCTCAGGTATAAAATAGGGCCCCTTTGTTATATTGCTGTAGTTTGGCCATTAAAGTCCCCCTGCCATTCTTCACGATGCCACAGAGGTGATCCAGGGTTCTTTTTAAAATTTTTTTGCTATAAATCTGGGTATTTATTATTGTTGGTGGTGGTTATTTTTCCCTTAAAATAATAAACATTTTTATTTATAGTTATTGAAGCCCATACCAATAGAAAACCCTGGTTAGTGCCACCTTAGCAAAGGCATCAATTGTGAGTTTAATTAATGAATGTCATTTGGGGTGCAGCCCTGCTAAATTCAGAAAGATTTAGCAATAGAATAGTCAAAAGGGGGAATGAATGCTTTGATCATTTCAGCTCTCAAAGATCACATCACAGGACTGTAGGTATCCAGATATCTCTTGAAGACTTCTTCTAAAGGGAAACCAACTATCTCTCAAGGTAGCCTAGTGCATTTTGGAATAACTCTAACTGAGAGGTAGGGCTGTGGAGTAGAAAGAATCTTAGATGAAATCAGGAAAAGATCTGAGTTTGAATCTCACCTCCAACATTTATAAGCTATGTTCCCAGTTATATCAATGTTTCTGAATTTCAGATTCCTTAAGGGTGGCTGTGAGAATCTCATGGGAATGTATCTAAAGTACTTTGTTAACCTTAAAATTAATTTTAGACACTTTTTCCTTATATGGAGCCCAAATAGACCTCTTTTTCACTCCCACCCATTGCTCCTTGTTCTGTCTTTTCAGGCAAAGCAGAACAAGTCAAATCCTTATTCTCAAACTTGTCCTTCAAATATTTGAAGACACCTATCAAATCCCCCACCAAACTGCTGCTGTCACCATCATTGTTTAGTAAGCTCCTTCTCTGTACAAAGCACTGTGTTGCTGCTTAACATACTAAGGACTTCAAAGAAGATAGGCATATAGATAAGACAATGTGATACACACAGAAGGGGGAGGGAGGGTGGGAGGGAGAAGGGAGAGAATGCTAGCAGGAGCGGGGAATATTTCAGTAATCAGGAAATGTGGAATCACGTAGGAGGTGGCACCTGCTCTGGGGTTTGAAGGAGTTTAGGGACTCTATGAGGCAGATGTCAGGAGGGAATGTGTTCCAAATTTTCTCTTCATCAAACTAAAGAGTTCATGCTATGCACCTTATTTTTTTAAAACAAATTTTTTTTTGTTATTTTGAACTCGACAAACAACCAACATAAGCATTTCCATGTAAAAAATGAAAAGAAAAAGAGGCTTGTATGTGAGACCACAAATTTCTCTTATATAGTGTTTTTTAAAAAAAGCTTATAATAAATCCATAGGATCCTAGATTTAGAGCTTAAAAAAAACCTGAGAGAACATCTTGTCTAACTCCTTCATTATACAGATAAGGAAAATGAGGCACAGAAAGATTAAGTGACTTGCCCAAAGTCACATTGCCAGTAGTCATCAGACAGGGGATTCTAATTAACATCTTCCTAATACAAGGTCCAACATTCTATCTTCCATGCCAAGGTATCCTGTTTATCTGTGTCTCCTTCTGAATGTCCTTTATTCTAGTTTGTACATTTTAAAAAATGCTTCAATGATTCTTCCCCCTCCCCCCTCCATTATTTTACTTTATTATTTTTTTGGGGGGGGGGCAATGAGGGTTAAGTGACTTGCCCAGGGTCACACAGCTAGTAAGTGTCAAGTGTCTGAGGTTGGATTTGAACTCAGGTCCTCCTGAATCCAGGGCCAGTGCTTTATCCATTGGGCCACCTAGCTTTCTCCCCCACTTCATTATTCCTAACCACTCTTCCCTCTTCTAAATCCTCCCCCAAATCTAAAATTAAAAAAAAAACAAAGCAAAAACTTTCCTAAGTTACAAATAAGCAGAGGCAAGCCAAATGAAGGCACACATTAAACCCCTTACTTTGCAGGTGTGCACACTGAGACCCAGAGCGAAGTGATTTGTCCAAGGTCAGACAGCTAATAAATGGTACTGCTTAGATTTGCATCCTTGTGTTGCCACTGCAAGTTGGATGCTCCTTTGACTAGACCACAGGGAACTCATTAGAAAACCAGCCCTTCAAATATCACTTACCTTGAAATCTTGCATATAGCTAGCAAAACAGTGTGTAGTAGCCCCTCAAATACTTGCTGATTGACAACATAACATTATAATCAATATTCATAAATAAACACTCAGCAAATTCCAAATAGTTTAGAAATCTCAGCAGAGAAAGGATTCCTATTCCTATAGGGCACAGTGGAAGAACAGTCTGACAAATGTCTTTCCTTTGAGATTTTATATGACTGTAAGCTTCATGAGGGAAGGGGCCATGTCACATATAAACCATATGTCTTCTCTGTCACTTAGTAGAGTCTTCTGCCCCAAACAAGTCCTTAGTCAATGTTTTTGGAGTTTTGAAATTTTAGTTCAATATATATATGACCTTTTCTAGTCATCTCATACATGGAACAATGTGTCAAAGAATCTGTTAGAAAGAAATGGAAGGCACAGGTAGCAACCAAGAAATCAACCCATAAAAAAGACAGCAACAGCAAGTTTTACTCTGAAATATTCAGACAATTGAAATTTTTCCATGGGGGGAGTCTGTAAAACTAGTTGGAATTTTGTTTTCTTGTATGAAAATCACGGATCTCAAGTCCGTACTTGTGAGATAAGCTGCCTAAAAATAAATGATACTTCAAGGATATGTAGTTTCATCCATGTGAGTTCTTCTTCCCCTGTTGTATACCACAATCCCACCCTTGTTTCCACATATTGCCATGAATTGTGGTTGGAAAGAACCATCATCTAGAGACTAACTAAGCCTCTGGGGGAATCTATCTCTTTGATCTTAGCTAGGATGGGTCTCAGACCAAAAGCAATTGTTCAATACTCAAAGCTGGGGCTATAGCCTGCCCAACTTGTCATTAACTTTCTGGACAACGGTGTCCCTCCTTGGTCACTGCTCCCTATGTGGGTTGTCAACCCTCATTAGAATGTAAAGTCCTCGGGGGCAGCTAGATGGCGCAGTGGATAGAGCACTGGCCCTGGAGTCAGGAGTACCTGAGTTCAAATCTGGCCTCAGACACTTAACACTTACTAGCTGTGTGACACTGGGCAAGTCACTTAACCCCAGTTGCCTCACTAAAAAAAAAAAAAGAAAAGAAAAGTCCTCAAGGATTCAGACAGTTTTTGCTTCTGTATTTGTATCTCCAACCCTTAGCATTTGTGCTTGTCAAATAACAAGTGTTTAATAAATGCCTTTTCATTCATTCATAGCTCCTGCTTCACTAACAGAATCTTAAAACCCAAAGTCATCTCTATTCTCCAAGGAAGCAATTCATGAGGACTTTAGTAGAAAAAGAGATGAACAATGATTTTTGAGTGTCTCTAAATCAGGAATATTTAAACTTTTTTGAGTCATGGACCCCTGCTAAAGCTTATGGTCCTCCCTAAACACCCCATATATTCCAAAATGAAGATAATAATCATGATTAAAATGAAGATAGTCATTCATAGTGTTGTTGGGAAAATCAAATAAGATGTACTTCACAAACTTTATAAAACTATATAAATGTATGCATCATTTATTCTAAAGCAAGAACTCAAATTTGGTTTCAGTATCATTGAAACTTGGCAGGATGAATCTCATGTCTGGAATATTGCTATAGAAAGGTCTACTCTTATTTAAAAGGAACAGAATAGATAAAAGGGATGGAGGAAGAGGAAAGAAAGAAAGAAAGAAGTAAGGAAGGAAGGAGGGAAGGGAAGGAATAAAGGAAGAAAGGAAAGGAAGGAAGGGAAGGAGAAAGAGAGAGGGAGAAAAAGAGAGAGGGAGAGAGGGAGGGAGGGAGGAAGGAAGGAAGAAAGGAAAAGATAAAAAGAGAAAGAAAGAAGGAAGGAAGGAAGAAAAAATTAATTATGTGTGAGAAAATCCAGGAATTGGATATGGAGGGCAGGAGAGCAGGGTGGAGAGCATTTAGGTCAAGATCAACAGGGATGCCGTTCTGGGAATATGGTACAGCTCATCTGGACAGAAGTAAAATGATGAGTTCAGAGTGGGGAGGGGAATGACAAACAAGGCCAGGGGGAATGCTAGAGTGCTGATTAGGAATTTCAAATATCTAGATACCTGCTACTGCTGCCTAGATGATAAGTTGACTTGCTTAATGATAATAATGGTAAAAAAGTGGAGGAAGCACAGGGAGCTCCTGTTTTGGATTTGATTCTTACTAACCTAGAAGAAATTGGTGGCTGGAATAGAAAATATAAGAACTTTTGGAGGAAGTGAACACTCCAAATTAGAATGAGTGATAGAGAAAGAGTAGAAAGCCAGGTATAGTCTCATAAGCACATTAAATTTCGAGAGAGCAAATTTCTAAGGCTTCAGAGGAAGAATAGATGGGAAAGCATGGCTAAAATTCTGCAGAGGAGTTCACTAGGGGGAAAAAAGGTTGTGAATCATCTGCATAGAGGTGATGATAACTGAAGTCAGGAGAGTGGAAAAGATTGCCAAGTGAGGGGTAAAAAAGGATGAGCACAAAAGCCTTGAGGTACATCCTTAGACTGCTGTACTGAGAAAAGCAGTGAAGGATTGGGTAGAGAGGTAACAGGGAAATTCAGGAAAGAAAAATCACAGGAAGAGAGTTATTAAGGAGGGTGGGGATAGTCAATGGTCTTAAAATGTTTCAGAAAAGTCAAGGAGAAGGAGAACTGAAAAGAGGATAAACATTGGCAATTAAAAATAATTGGTCTTTATGGACAGTGTCTGGTTGGAAGGTCTGTTTCATCTCTAGGTCTCACAGACTGAGAATATAATTTATAGTGTAAAGGAATTGGAAGGTGGGGACCCAAATCTTATTCCCTAACAACAGCAATTTATACATTAGAATGAAATCCTATTGCAACCAAGTAATTGGGAGGTTCCTATGAGTTTTGTTATAATGTAATTTTACCTGCCTTTGTGAAATTTTGTTATGATGTAATTTTACCATGGCATTGTGTCAAACATATAGAAAACAATTACTTTTTTTTTTTTTTTACTGAGGCAATTGGGGTTAAGTGACTTGCCCAGGGTCACACAGCTAGTAAGTGTTAAGTGTCTGAGGCCAGATTTGAACTCAGGTACTCCTGACTCCAGGGCTGGTGCTCTATCCACTGCGCCACCTAGCTGCCCCCCCTGAAAACAATTACATTTTAACAAACTAACTCTCTCCACTGAGGGTACACTGTCTTCACTTTTTAGAGTAAAAATATAACTCAATAAGGAAGCAAAATGTATGGTGATGTTGGTAGGGGTGGTGGGTGTGGTGATGATGATGAATGAATGAATGAATGAACTAGAATGTATATCGTTTTAAGGTTTACAAAGCCTTGCTCATATATTAGCTCATTTTATATCTAAAATAACCCTAGGTTTTTTATTGATTTTTAATTGATACTTAGGTTGTTTTATTATTTTATTGACATTTAAGATGATCCTGGGTGAGATAGATGCTATTATTATTTTCATTTCACAGATGAAGAAACTGAAGTTGGGCAAGATCAAGTGATTTGCCCAGGGTCACACAGCTAGGAAATATCTGAGGCTGGATTTGAATTCAGGTCTAACTTATTCCAAGTCGAGTACTCTATCCACTGTCACTATAGAAACTACAGATTCCAGAGTGATTTTAATATTGGTATGGAGGTCTTGTCTTTCTTCATTTCAACATTTGCTGAGTCATCTGGAGGCAGCAAGGGCATACACAGTTCAAATATTCAATCCTCTTCATCTAATGCTATTTTAAAAAAATTAATTCTGAATATAAATTTGAGAAGAAGAATCCTGTTGCCTCAGGGTAGCTTATAGCAGCAAGGGAGGTAATTAGCCATGTGTTCTCTCCAGGAAGGTATATACTGCTGACAAATGATGGCTCAAAGGAAATAGAAAGGATTTTGATGCAGGAGGCAGGGAATGTGTTTGGAGGTAGATAACACCTGAGTTCTTGGGCTTCAGGAAATTAAGAAAACTAAGGGCAAGTATATTAAGGAGGAATAATCTGCTATTGGGAAGCAGCTGGTCAGATTTCCAAGGCTCTTATGGTCCCAAATATGTGATTTAGTTCCACATGGTTATAATTCATGGACATTGCCAGTTGTCTTGACTTCTGTCTTGTCACTGGACTCTGATGACCCTGGAGGAGAGAGTGAGGCTAATAACTGTACACAGCTCTGCCTCACTTAAATCCAAATTATGTGCAAGTCAAGATGTTACCCTCACGATGTCACTGGCCCTCTTTGAGAATGAAGGATCAGTAACAACAGCAACAACAACAAAACACGTTCCCACAAAAGTTGTAGGAATGCCTCCAAACCACCACTTAATGCTGAACCAGGTCACCTGCCAAGTGCTGGAATTCCTTAATGGGGCCCCATGTTGCTCAAGCAACTCATATTTCCATGAGCAATCCCCAGAACTCTCCCCTGCACCACCAACTCTCTCTCTCTCTCTCTCTCTCTCTCTCTCTCTCTCTCTCTCTCTCTCTCTCTCTCTCTCTCTCTCTCTCCCTCCCTCCACTCTCTCTCTCCCCCTCCCTCCCTCTCTTTCCCTCTCTCCCTCCCTCCCTCCCTCTCCCCCCTCTCTTTCTCTCTTTGTCTCTGTCTCTGCCTTGCACACACATGCACAAACATGCACACACATGCACATACCTCTTTACCTCTCTTGTTTGGTCTTCTGAAAACCACTCTGGCCCTACAGCTGAAGAGAACCCACTCTATTCTGTCTTTATACAGGAACTACTTCCTTTCTGTCTTTCTTTTTGTTTTTGTTTTTTTTTTTTGCGGGGCAATGGGGGTTAAGTGACTTGCCCAGGGTCACACAGCTAGTAAGTGTCAAGTGTCTGAGATCAGATTTCAACTCAGGTACTCCTGAATCCAGGGCTGGTACCTTAACCACTGCGCCACCTAGCTGCCCTCTGTCTTTCTTATATCTAGGATCTAACAAAGTAAGTGCTTAATAAATGTTTGTTGGTTCATTAGTTAGAGTATTAGGCTTTTAGCTGGAAGGGACCTTAGGGGTCATCTAATCTAGGATTAGGATAGTGGCACAACCTGTAATTTTTTTTATTTAGGGAGCACTGTTAGAGGGAGCATTCCACCAATGAACCTTCTCTACCACCTACATTCTGAGAGACTAACCTAAAACATGAAAGGTTAATTAATAACTCACATTTATAAAGCTCTTTAAGGTTTCCAAAGCACCGTATTCATTTCTCCCCTATCATTTGATCCTTACAACACTCTGGGGAAATAGGTTAAGTGAATTGCCCAGGTTCATACAGCCAATATATCAGAGATGGGACTTGAACTCAGATCTTTCTAACTCCAAGACCAACTTTCTATCCAGTACCATACACTGCCTTTACATCCCTACAAACTCATATCACTGAAACAAATATCAAGATATTCTCTGATTGGTGTCTGAGGGATGGGGGCATCATTGTTTTTGTTTATTCCTTTTCAGTCCAATTCTTCATGAACTTTTTGAGGGTTTTCTTGGCAAAGATAGTGGAGTGGTTCACCATTTCCTTCTCCAACTCCTTTTACAGATGAAGAAACTGAGGCAAACAGGGTTAAGTGACTTGCCCAGGATCACACAACTAGTAAGTCTTATGTGATTTGAATTCAGATCTTCCTTCTCCATACCTGACACTCTATTTCACTGCACCACTTAATTGCCCCAGGGGCACTATAGCTATCTTTGATTGTTTTGAAATACTCAGAAGAAGAATTAAAATTGTTCTGTTTGCCTGCAGAGGGCAGAGCCGGAAGAAATTAGCAGAATTTGCAAAGAGATAGGCTCAATGTCAGGAAAAAAACCTCCTAACAATTAGAGGTATCCCAACGTGGAATGGGAGCTGCACTGAAAAGTGGTGGGTTGGTCCTTCCCTCCAGATGTTCAAGCAGAGGACAATAACAGTTACAATAACAATAATAATGCTGGCATTTGAATTTCTCTAATTATTAGTGGCTTGGAGCATCTTAAAAAAGATGGCTATAGATAGCTTAGATTTCTTCCCTAGAAAACTACCTGCTCATATCATTTGATCATTTATCAATTGGAGAATGGCTCCTATTCTTACAAACTTCAATCAGTTCCTTATATATCTTGGAAATTAGTCTCTTATTAGAGATATTCACTGAAAATATTATCCCCTGTTACCTCCTTCTCTTTTAATTTTATCTGCATTGGTTTTGTTTTGTGTCAAAAAATTGTAATTGTATGCAATCACAATCGTCCCTTTTAATGTCTTTGATATTTTTCTATTCCTTGTTTAGTCATAGACTTTGCCCTAGTCTTAGATCTGAGCGGTAATTTCTTCCTTGTTCCTTTAAGTTTTTTTTTTTTTATTATGTCACCTTTATGTTCAAGTATTTACCCATTAGGAACTCATCTTGGCAAATGGTATGAGATATTCATCTAGATGTAGTTTCTGCTAGACTGCTTTCTGGTTTTCTTAGCAATTTTTGTTGAATTGTGAGTTCTTATTCTAGTGGCTAGGCTCTTGGGCTTATCACAAACTAGATTTTTTTCCTCTAATGATTAGCCTTATTAAATAAGTTGCAACATGGTATGGTGAGTGTGACCTTGCTCAAGTCACTTACCTTTTTTTGGCCCCTGGTTCTCAGCTGTAAAAGGGGATTTGGGGTGAGATGCCCTTTAAAGTACCTTCTGGCTCTAAATGTATTGTCTCATCATTCTCTGAGTTCATGATTAGGTTGTAGGCTCCTCTTATCTGGAAGGCTGAATGTATATATTGACCCAGTGCCTTACAGGAATCATAGAGAAGGGATTCATGCTCTGGGCTTGATAGCATGGCATAGTAGACTGAGTGGTGGCCTAGGAGTCAAGAAATATTGGGTTTCCTTCTGACTAATACATGACCATAGTTATTCATATCATGTCCACTAACTGGTGGCATATCCCAAGGTCTGCCCCAGGCCCTCTTCTTTCTCTATACACTGTTGGTAATCTCATTAGTTTCTTTGGGTTAACCATAATCTCTATGCAAATGACCCCGTCATATATAAACACGTGTGTATGTATGCATGTCTATATGCATACATGTGTCTATTTATACACACATATACTTGAGGCCTCAGTCAAAAAAAAATTACTTCACATCAAAACCACTTTAGCCCCAATCAGTCACCTTAATCAAACCCCCAGCTCCCATAAGAAACTGAGTTTTCATCCTCTCCCTTACAGGTGAATATGATCGATTGTTGCCTGTTCTCTAACCTGGCTATCTCCATTCTGACTAGTGTGCAGTTTCTTGCAAGTGCTGGTTCAGAATTCCCTTCTAGAGACCCATCTTTGGGGACCCTCTCCTATGTCTTTTGGCTTCCAGCTGGGCTTTTCCTCTCACTGACAGTCACTGAGTCTTCCTTCTTAATTAAGGTGGGCGGCTTTCGTTCTACTGTGAAATCCCTTCTGCTTGTCTTTCATGTGCCAGAATCTAAAGATGAATTGAGGTGCTCATGGTTTTAAAAGGGAGGAAAAATAGCTTAAGCCAATAGGAAACACATTTTCTTGGAGGTGATTGAGATCCAAACTCTCTACTTGCTTCCATTTGATGAGACCATGTCATCTCAGGCATTTTCCCCCTTCAGTCCATCTCCCTTCCCACACCTCTTTCATTCCACCTTCCTGGGCTAAACATGACAAATCAGTTTAAAAGAACAACAAAAATGCTAGGATATTGGATGGTGGTGACATTTTGGGTCCTAAATACTTGCCTTCCATTTATAGCATAAGCTTACATTTATATAGATAGTACTTGGAAATGTATAGTGAAGGCACAATGCATAGAGAGCTGCTTTTGGGGTCAGGAAGACCAAGTTTCAAGGCCTACCTTTAACTCATGCTGGTTGTATGACCCTGGGCAAGTCACTCAACTGTGCAAGACTGTATGTGCATCAATAGAGGGGATTTCTTCAGTGGGAGTTCCTCATGCCAATGAAATAACAAGTGAGCCTCACACCCTTGTAGGTAGCTGTTTCAGGTATTATAACTCTTATTTTACAAATGGGGAAACTGAGAACATTGTTACATAGGTTGTAAATGTCAGAGGTAGTACTTTAACCCAAGACTCTAAGTCTGATACTCTACTCATTATACCATGTTATCAGAATATATCATGTTTATCAGAATGAGTGAGTGAAAAATATTGATTAAAAGCATCCAGGGTGCCAGACATTGTGTTAAGCTCTGGGTTTACACATATAAAAAGAGAGACAGTCTAGGAACTAGCCTACATTCTAATGCCAAGGAGACAAGATAGACATATAATAGCGGAGTGATAGTGAAAGAAGGTAATTCTTTGGTCTGGGTATGGTGTGAAATGGATGACAAGAGATGATACAGTGACATGAGAGTCCAGCCTTGGGAACTGAGGGGCATATCTCATTTCTTTCCAGTTCCATGACTCACTCCACTCATACCAGAATTTGTGGTATCAGTCAAAAGGCAGGTTGCTGAACACATAAGGTGTATGTATCGCCTGATACTCCCCAAGTGAATTGATGCAGAGTGAAGTGAGCAGAACCAGGAGACTAATTTACAGAATAACAACATTGTAAAGACAACCAGCTTTCAAAGACTTGAGAACTTTGATCAATGTAATGACTGCCGATGATTTCAGAGGAATGACAATGAAGGCATGTTTCCAACCTCCGGAGAGTCAGACATGACTGGAAAACGACTCACTGACAATACATGAAGATCAGGATGGGGCAGGGGGGAGCTCCCTGTTTCACAAAATTTAGTAAGATAAAAGCAGAGGGATTTACTAATGTAGGGCAAAGAGGAGTGAGACACGAGGGATATTTACGTCCTTTACATTTTTGTCCTCCCCTGCCCCCTTCATATTTTGGTTCTGGAACTTCTTGCTCCCTGGTTCAGTGTGGAGTGTTTGGTAATCAGTTATGCAAATCATAGCCTGAATCTCTAGCAGAAAAACATTCTCTACACAGACAAGTCACAAATTGAATAGCAATGCATTAAGCTATCAAAACAATGTAAATAACAAAGTAGAAATTAAGCAATAGATCCATTCCTTCCTCAGGCCCTCTGCCCCCCAAACAAAGGTTCCATGGGGACTGTAATCTAATCTTTCCTTAATCTTTTTGGTATATTGGGGAGGAATTTCAACACATGACCCAATTGGTTTAAAAAAGAAAAAGGTTAAGCTTCATTCCCTTCTGCCTCATAGAAAGCTGGAGAAGACTCTCAAGGACAAGTCACTGGAGATTTGGGGAAATCTCCTGCCTTTGGCCCTGAGGTAGTCAAGATTCCTTAGAGATCTGGTGGTAGTACTACACCACCATACACTACCTATCTCTCTGCAGACTTCAGCTTCAACTTGCCTTCTCATCACTACTAATCTCTCACTTTCATCAACTCCACTTTTTTTTCTTTTTCTTTTTTTTAGTGAGGCATTTGGGGTTAAGTGACTTGCCCATGGTCACACAGCTAGTAAGTGTTAAGTGTCTGAGGCCGGATTTGAACTCAGGTCCTCCTGAATCCAGGGCCGGTGGTCTATTCACTGCACCACCTAGCTGCCCCCTGAACTCCACTTTTTAAACTCCCACAAGATTCCCCATCAGAGTCTCAAACTGGTGGTACTGCCATTGTGTGGCCAGATGTGAAGCTTCCTGATAAATGGAATCCAGGAAATTATTTCTGATAAATCATGCTATCTGGGAGATAAAGAGCAAAAGTATTACCCCCATTTCTCAAATGAAGAAATAGAGATAGAAAAAAGTTAACTGACTTGCCCAGGCTCCCATCATGGGAAGTAGAGTCCAGGGAACTTCTTTCCTGTGCCATGCCCACCATAACAACTCTTACAAAAACATATGTCTGCAATCCAGCATTTGTCAAGAAGTCCCCAAGCCTTAGCATGACTCAACACCTTGATAGACAGGAAGTTAGAGCCAGGAGCTAACATCAAGGACAAGGGGGTCTATTGTCCAGTAGCTCCAGGACATGTCTGTTAGCTTAGCTCATGTGAGAGGAGTTAAGGGTATAGAATCAAAACTAGAATGAATTCTGGAAAAAAAAGCTGGTCCTGGGAGTAAGCATAGGTAGAACAAGCTGTTATAATAATTGGGTTGGCATGGGCAATGGGAAGAAGGGCATTGATATACATCAACCAGGAGTACAGAGGACAGGGCAAGTGGGAGGTGCTATTGTTATCCTCATTTTATAGACGATGAAACTAAATTAAACTGAAGTTAAGTGACTGGCCCAGGGCCACATTCCTAGTATCTGAGGCAGGATTTCATCTCAGGTCTTCCTGATTTCAAGCCCAACTTCTTATTAACTACACTTGACACTTGCTTCAGTAGAATAATTCTGTTGCCGTGTGAAGAAAGAGGTATGTGTGTAGGAGTAGAGAATTTATCAGGCTCATGAACAGCTTTTCTAAGGCAAGGAATTCCCAAAAAGGATTAAATGGGCTCACTATACAGCAAAGTCCTATCTCTGGTCCAAAAAGCCTAACTGAGGGCTAGGGAAGCAGATGCAAGAATACTAAGATATCCTTGATATAGCCAAATCTTTAGTAGAGAATTTTCAATGAATCAAAAAGCATTTATTAAGCCCTTTGCACCATTACAATAATAATGACTTGAAGGGGCAGCTAGGTGGCGCAGTGGTTAAAACACCGGCCCTGGATTCAGGAGTACCTGAGTTCAAATCTGACCTCAGACACTTGACACTTACTAGCTGTGTGACCCTGGGCAAGTCACTTAACCCCCATTGCCTGCAAAAAATAATAATAATGACTTGGGTTAGCTTGGTATAATGGATGGAGAACTAGTCCTGGAGACAGAAAGAACTGGGTTAAAGGTGGGTTTTTTTTTGGGGGGGGGGGTTGCTGGGGCAATGAGGGTTAAGTGACTTGCCCAGGGTCACACAGCTAGTAAGTGTCAAGTGTCTGAGGCTGGATTTGAACTCAGGTGCTCCTGAATCCAGGGCCAGTGCTTTTATCCACTGTGCCACCTCGCTTCCCCCAGGTTCAAGTTTTAATTCTGATACATACTGAGTGTGTTACTCTGAGTAAGTCATTTAACCAGATAACTCTGTAAGACCATAACTTAAAGCAAATAAGCTTCTGATTTGCATGGATAAAGGGATTTCCACACCAGAGGGTTCCAAACACTGGTCAAATCACAAATCTAGACAAAAAATAACTTGCATGTATAATTATAATTCTTTAAGGTTCCTCACAACAATCCTGAGAGATAAAGAGTAGAAGTATGACCCACATTTTTCAGATGAGGAAACAGAAGAAGTTGACCAACTTTCCCAAAAGTCACAAGTGGTCAAGAGTCTGCATAGGGGTCAGCTAGGTGGCTCAATGGATAAAGCACCAGCCCTGGATTCAGGAGGACCTGAGTTCAAATCCAGCCTCAGACACTTGACACTTACTAGCTGTGTGACCCTGGGCAAGTCACTTAACCCTCACTGCCCCACAATAAACAAACAAACAAACAAATAAATAATTAAAATATAAAAAACAAACAAAAACAAAGAGTCTGCCTTGAAAATATGAACTCAGGCTTTCTGACCCTAAAGCCGGAGCACTGCTACCCCTACTCAATTGAATTCTGAAGTAAATCCCTGGTAGAGAAAAGTCAGTCAGGGGAAAGGAAGATGATTAGCCCATGTACACACCCCCTCCCTCAAAAAAAAGAGACCTGGTTCTCTGTAGTTTTGTGCTTAGTATAAGTAATAACCCATAAGGACCTTTGTCATTTGCAAACTTTGCCATTTACCTATTATTTCATACCTGTCTTCTTCCCTAAGCTCTATTTCCCCCTGGGATGTGCTGTCTGGGGACCCATTTTGACGTTATTCTGGTATATGGTAATGGGTAGGTAGTAAGAAGCAGTGTTGGTTCCTTCTCTCTGTAGGCTCCAACTTGGAGCCCCACAACACTCCATCCAAGATACAACTGTTAGAAGTTCTTCCTTATATTAAGCCAAAATCTGCCTCCTGGAACCCCCGTCCTTGATTCTAGCTCTCTCTGCTCGAAGAGGATTCTTCCACAAGTCAGTCACTTAACATATACTTATTAAATACCTAAAACAATAGATCAATTGGCACATTGTAGTCAATTAATAAATACTCATTAATTGATGATTGATTGATTAACTGATTAGGTGGCAGGACCTTATGACTGTTCAACTAGGACTAGCTAAGGGTACTAGTTCCTTCTAGTAGTCCTCATTATAATGCAGTTTTGAGACCCTACTTGACTATCTTATTTATAGTACTTTGGATGAGCTTTAGTCTGTCCATGATGCTTTTAATATTTGGCATCTGGAACAGGACACACTATTCCAGATGGGAGATGACCTTGGCAGAGTTCAGTGGGATTGCTGCTTTCAATTTCACCTCCCATGCTAAGTTTTCCGAGATAATCAGATACTTAACATAGGCACAAGGAAAAGTACTTCAGTAGATTTGTGAGTACAAAAAAAGAACCAGGCCAGCTGGCCATTTACACCCCAGGTTTAAAAGAGCTCCTGTTCAGTGGTGTGCTGGTAAAGGTTTAACAACCACCTTCCCAGGGGAAAAGATACACAAAGCGCACTTTTAAGTTTAATTTGCATTATTAATATTTTATCTATCACTTACTTAAGTTTAGACAATCAACAAATGATACATCAAGCCATAGTTTGTAACATTTGCTGATTTCTGAGGTATAAATGCTCACACTGAACATTTAACAATTGGCTCTTCCTAGTTGTTCCAGTGAGCTCCAACATGTCCATTCCCCTATCATGCTTAAAACTATATCACTCTTTAGGCAATGAGCATCAAAATTGCCCCCTTGGCTGCCTACCTCTAGGTCAGGAGTTCTTGACCCTGTGTGTGCACAAGCTGTGCGAATGTGTGTGTGTGTGTGTGTGTGTGTGTGTGTGTGTGTGTGTGATGGACTTCTTTGACAGTCCGGTAACATCTATATTATAAATTGATAGGTTTTGGCATTTTCACTAACAATATTATATAGACTTTTGCAATGTCTGTTATATTCTGTGTGTTTGTTAGCCTCTTTAATTTGTTCTGCACTTAATATGACTTTAATGTGTTCTGAACTTAAAAAAAATAAAGTCTATGGACCCTTTCTCAGAATAAGGTTTTTAAGTGAATAAAATACATAGGATTTTAAAGGGAACCATTCATATTGACATAGCTATCAATATTTTTTTAAAGTCCATGGACCCCAGGTTAAGTATACCTGCTCTTGTCCCTGACATAATCTTCTCTTGCATTGGCTTGCCCCATTTCTTTTTCTTTTATTTTTATTCATTTTTTTGCAGGGCAATGAGGGTTAAGTGACTTGCCCAGGGTCACACAGCTCGTAAGTGTCAAGTGTCTGAGGCTGGATTTGAACTCAGGTCCTCCTGAATCCAGGGCCAGTGCTTTATCCACTGCTCCACCTAGCTGCTTCTGGCTTGCCCCATTTCTAACAATGCCTCTTGCCACTGGCCCCCAGACACCATTTGTTTACTTGGTTTACTGACTATTTTCTAATACAGACAACACTTCTCACTATAGGTTTCCTTGATTAACTACTGCTTGGATATAGGAAACTTGTCTTGTAAATGAAACCATACGTGTTCTTAATTCATCAAAGTTGATTTAAGACATGGAAAATGTCAGCTTCCTCTGGCCTTAACCAGGTAGAAGAGGACATACTCATTGTTTCTGTAAGCCTCCTGGTAAAAGGGAGAGTTAGCTTCATTAGAAATCATTATTTTTACCCTGGCATTTTCCTAATGGAATCAATCATTCCTTTGTTGAGATGCAATGAGAAGGGAAGCTTCTTGAATCATTTTTACCACCATGCACCTAGTGCCTGGCACACAGTAGGTATTTAATAAGTATATGTTGAAGGGCAGCTAGGTGGCACAGTGGATAGAACACCAGTCCTGGAATCAGGAGGACCTGAGTTCAAATCCAGCCTCAGACACTTAACACTTACTAGCTGTGTGATCCTGGGTGAGTCACTTAACCCCAAATGCCTCACCAAAAAAAAAAATTATATGTTGAGTAGATGAAATGAATAACTGAAACTAATGAAGGAAGATGGAATACATTATTGTGAAGGAATAAATTAAACAGTAGGTAAGGCTAATGGTAAAATAATAGATCAACTAGCACACTGTAGTCAATTAATAAATGCTCATTAATTGACTGATTGATTAATTGGTTTTCAGTTAGGTGGCAGGACCTTATGACTGTTCAAGCAATGGAAATGTTTTCATGCAGGTGCTTTAAATTCACGGAGCAGAAAAAAAGCACAGCTCTTCATTTCTTAAATATACTTAAATTCCATCTGAAGACAGTGATAAAATCTGACCTCATGAAAAGACCTATAGGGACAGGCAATCAAATATTCGTTTTGTAAAGTCTCTCCTCCATCTTGCCAGGTAATGGAATACAAGTCACTTGTCCTTTCTGTATTTCAGATCTCCCGTCTCCAAAATAGAGTTTGCTATAATGGCCCATGTCATCCAGCGACCTTCCTCACTGGGGATATGACAAAGTCAACATCAAAAGGACTTTGGAGATGGTCTAGTCTATAGGCACAGTTATTACCCTCGTTTATCATCCTTTCTAAGCAGCTAACAGAACTACCAGACCTACTTCCTTCTGACAATTACAACTGCTAACACAGGCCTTCTGATGGGAAGATTCCAACCACATGGATATTTTTAGTTTTTGTGAACAGCAATCACTGTAAATTTTTCCAGGAACCAGACATCTAGAATTAGTCCATTACAAGTAATTACGTGCAATTATGTAGAAATTAGGTTTGTTTTCCACCAGCAAAGCTGCAGGACTGAGAGTGCATATCATAAAGTAATGGGATTAATTTGACAAATAGCAGCCCTCAAATCCTGACAGTGTTTAGTGATCCAGCAATAACAGTGTTGCTTTGCCAGGAAGGGGAAATCATGATACTTCTAGAAGAAAAACCACTGGACTAGGTCACTTGGCCGGTACTGAGTCCATTGTCTGAACACAACATCCATCTAGAACAAGACACTAAATTCATCCTACCAACCTTACTTTTAAACAGATCTTCACAAAGCACATCCAGATGCACAGTCTCATCTGATATTTCCTCTTCATCTCTGGTCAGATGGGGCATAAGAACTTATGCCCATTTTATAGATGAGAAAAGCAAGGCAAGACTTGGAAGCATTAAAAGACATCATCAAGGTCACAGTGCTAAGGTAGTGTAAACTGATCTTTAAGTGTTAGTAGAAAGTAGAAAATCACTGAAGTGAAACTGTTGGTGACATGGAAGCAAGCATGAATGTCCAAAACATGCAAATACTTCTAGGAGTAGTTATCTGGGACCTTCTTTCTCTGGAGCCATGATTCTCAAAGTATGGTCAGAGGACCTTTGGGGGGTCTCTAAGACCCTTTCAAGGAGTCTAAGAGATTAAATTTATTTTCATGATAATATAGACATTTTAATTTCTCTAAAATTTTTTTTAATTTATGGGATAAAACAAGTATTTCCATAACATAGTATAATAATGATAATGATAATAATAACAACAATAATAAAGATGATTGCACATGAAACTGCAAATCTATTATGTACAATTTTCTATTCTTTTTATTTATTTATTTATTTTTGTTTTTTTGTTTTTGGTGAGGCAATTGGGGTTAAGTGACTTGCCCAGGGTCACACAGCTAGTAATTGTTATGTGTCTGAGGCTGGATTTGAACTCAGGTCCTCCTGAATCCAGGGCTGGTGCTCTATCCACTGCGCCACCTAGCTGCCCCTATTCTTTTTAAATATATAATAAAAATATAATGTAAATTTCTTTTTCCCTTCCCTCCCCCTACCCTAGAGATGGCTACCATTAAACACAAACATGTATATAATTTGACACATACTTCTATGCATCAGTTCCTTCTCTGGATGCAGATAGCATCTTGCTTCATAGGTCCTTTGTAGTTAATTTGGGTATTTATGATAGTCAAAAGAACTTATTTGCTCAAAGTTGTTCTTGAAGTAATTTACATTTCTAATAGGTAAACATCAATGGATATAATCAACATCAACAAAAGCTCTTAGAGTAGAGGGTTCTCTTTAATTTTTAAGTGTATAAAGGGATCCTGAGACCAAAACTGAGAACTTATGCTCTTAGGGATGAAGATAATGAAGTAGATGTAAAGAAGCATTAGACTTAAGGTCCTTGAGGGAAGGGACTATCTTTTGCCTTCTTTTGTATAGCTTAATACATAGTATTAAAGCCTGGCACATAGTAGGCACTTAATGTTTATTGATTGATTGATAGAAATATGTATATGTGTGTGTCAGCCTACATTTCATTATCCTAAAAGATGCATAGAATCTGGATGTGAGCATATGCTTCCCGAAGTTGCTAATTGGGGCAATGGGCAGCTAGGTGATGCAGTGGATAGAGTGCTGGGCCTGGAGTCAGGAAGACTAATTTTCTTGAGTTCAAATCCAGATCAGACACTGGCTGTGTGACCCTGGGGGAATCACTTAACCCTGTTTGCCTCAGTTTCCCAATGTAAAATGAGCCAGAGAAGGAAATGACAAACCATGCCAGTATCTTTGCTAAGAAAACACCAAATGGAGTCATGAAGAGTTGGACATGACTGAAATGACTAAACAATGAAAAAATTGGGACAAATGTGGACAGTGGAAAGAATATGGGACTGATTCAAACATTGCTTCTGACACTTTTTGGTTGGATATCCTTAGGCAAGTATCTGAGTCTCAGTGTCCTCATCTGTAATAATATTACTTGTGCCACCTATCTCACAGGGTTGTTGAGAGGATCAAATGAGATAAAGTATTTCTTTGCAAACCTTTAGGCTTGTACTATTGTATATAAATACAAGATACTACTAGTAACCTGTATGATCTCGGGCAAACTATTGAAATTAAGACAGACTAGATAGTTTCCACAGTTTCTTTCCAGCCCTAAATTCTGTGTACTCACCAAAATGTTTTAACTGGTGAGAGGCAGCAGAGCATGGTAGATAGAAAACTGGCCTCAGAGTCAGGAAAACCCAGATTCATGTCCCACTTTTGAAACATACTGGCTGCCTGATCCTGAGCAATTCACTTAATCTCTAAGTGTCCCAGATAACTTGCTAACCCCATAAATTACAGAGTAGGTATTGTATCCCAACGTATTGGGAGAGGAACACTTAAATTCAAATCTCAACTCAGAACCTTAGCAGTGTGATCCTGGATAAATTATTTAACTTCTATCTGCCTTAGTTTCCTCATCTATAAAATGGGGATAATTTTAGCCCCTATATCCCAGGGCTGTTGTAAGGATAAAATGAAATAATATTTGTAACATGTAATATTTGGAAACCTTCAAGCTCTATATAAAGGCTAGTTATTATTTCTTTTTATCATACTGGAAAAATTGCAGGTCTGATAAATTTTGTTAGAAATATTTTTATCATTTTATATAATCATTACTATATTTTTATATAAATAAATGGAAGCTGTTATTGCATTTTGTTGAAATTAACATTGTATTGAAATAGCCTGCATTGTTAATAACTTTACTACATGGAATGTAGCATGAATAAAGCCACTTTGAAAAGTCTCATTGTGAGTTACTCATCCTTTGTTAATTGGTCAATATTGGGCTTGGCTACTCATGGGGCAAAGAAGCCCACAGTAGTTCCTTTCTGTCTTTTTCTCATTAGGAATATAGCTTTTCTAAACTCATTTCTGTGCTAAACCTGATGTCCTAGTCAGAAGTATGCCAATATGTCAACTTAAAGACCTTTAGGCAAACCTTAGTTAAAATCTGGCCTCAGATATTTACCATCTGTGTGACTCTGGGGAAGCCATTTGGGCTCTCTTTGCCACAGTCTCTTCCTCATCCATCAAATGGGGATAATAACAGCACCCTTCTCCCAGGGTTGTTGTGGGGATTCAATGAGATAATATTCTTAAAGTGCTTAGTACTGTGCTTGGTAAATAGTGAATGCTATAGAAATGTTAGCAGTCTCTTCCTCTTCCTCCTCCTCCTCCCTCCCCCACCCCCCAACAACCACTACCACCATTGCTAGGTTTCTAAGCCTTCTTTAGCACACACTTTTAGGGAAAACAGCACAGTGGCCTTAAGATAGTCATTAGTGATGAAGCCTTTTTTTTTTTCACCCCATTAATAGAAATTCATTGTGCATCATTCTCCATTGGTGCAATGTGTTCCCAGACCTCAGCAGTTTAACAAAACAGTCAGGCATACAAATTAAGGCAATATTCATGGCATGAGTGAAATAGTAATAGATCTAAAAACTCAAACTAAAACAAAACAAAACAAACAAAAAACATACGGGAACACCTTCCACAATCATGCTGCTCTACGGTTCACATTTCCGCTTTCCTTTTTTTCTCTAAGCACTATGTGGCTCTTATAAATAAACACTAGTTTTCAAGTACCCACAGTAGAGGAAGTCCTTTTCCCTCCCCTCCTTTCCCTTCCCTTCCCTTCTTCTCTCTCCCCTCCCCTCCCCTCCCCTCTCCTTTCCTTTCCTTTCCTGTCTAACTAAATACATTTTCAGCATGGACAAAAAGATGATAGACTCTCCCGGGGTTATTGGCTGGAGTTGCTCTCTTCTTATCCCTTCAGCCCAAGTGCTCTGCCTTTCTTGGTATATAAAAAAACTTACCTGTGGTTTGGTTTCTTCCTCATCCTTGTAATAAAACAGCTGGTCCCCACGTAACACAAACCAGCGTTGTTGCCAGTTCTTCATTATACTTCTCTGTTTCTTTAGCCAGCCCGACTTCAGTGCCCGATCCGACAGGTTGGGGGAAGCTGGCCTGGCAGGAGGTCCACTTTGCTCTCCCATCACTAGACTTTTTGACCGGGCTAGAAAACAAGAACACATACACATGCATAAGATGAGGAGGGCTTATTATTTCCAAAGATCTGCTTCATTCAGGCCACACCCATTTTGTCAAGTCTGTCCCAGGAGAGAGACCCATTTTTACCAAAGATAAGCTATACTTTCCAATTAATCTTATATTTTGCTGTCTTGGCATAGGATGGAGTGGTTTGAAGACTGAGATGGTGGAGCACAAGCTATTGAACAAAAATGGCATTTTAGCCCAGTCCTAGCAATGGGCAGACTGTGTTGTGTTTGTTATCTGAGGACCAATACATCTACCATCAATGAGGCTCATCACCAGCCTGAAGGGTTTTTCACTTGGTGCCCATGAACTTGCTTTTTGTTTTTTTGTTTTGTCGGGCAATGAGGGTTTAGTGACTTGCCCGGTGTCACACAGCTAGTAAGTGTCAAATGTCTGAGGCCGCATTTGAACTCAGGTCCTCCTGAATCCAGGGCTGGTGCTTTATCTACTGTGCCACTTTATCCACTGAGTAACTTGTTTTCTTCAAAAATATTTTCATAACTATTTCAATGTAATTGTTTTACTTTGTCACCCTATGCCTTTTCTTTTCTGGAATTAAGACATTATTCTGACAAGGCTTCCATAGGTTTCATTAGATGGTCTAAGGAGTCCATGATACACAAAAATAGGTTAAGAACGCCCTGTGAGATACAGGACAGGTAAGTTTTGATTCAGGACAGAAAGAAGAAGCCAAGGCTCAGTACTTCATATGGCCTCAGCAGCCAAAATGGAAGTAGGGGTGGTTAGAGGATCATGAGGATATAGTATCTAGTAAGAGGGGTCTGGGGTGGTGAGAGGTAGTAGAGAGGTGCCGAGAACCCTTGAGTTGCTTTGATAAGACTCTAAAATGAACCTGGAAGTAAATGATTAGGCATAAAACACAGGAGAAATTTGTTCTTTCTAAACATGTTAAAACCATATTCCCTTCAACTTGATGTTCTTTGTCCTTCATTCTCAAAGTTGACCATGACATCAGGTGATGTCACGGCTTGCACTAAATTGGATTTAAGTGAGGTAGGGATGTGCAAAGGCCACAACCTCACCCTCTTCTCCAGAGCCATCTGGGTCCAGTGGCAAGATATACATCAAAATGACTGGAGACAGCTGAGGATGTTTAAGGCAATTGGGGTTAAGTGACTTGACCAGGGTCAAACAGCTAGTAAGTGTCTGAGGTAAGATTTGAACTCAAATCCTCCCAACTTCAGCACCAGTGTTCTATTAACTGTGCTACCTTGCTGCCCTTTCCCTTCAACTATCATCCTTCTGACAGACATAGCTGAAACCACCCAAGCTTGGAAAATTTTGTGTAGTGTTCACTTCTCTTTGTGTCCTAGACATGTACAGATTCTTCCCTAGGTTTGGGGTGTAGGAGTGGCACTGCTAAGCCTTACAGTTTTGGTTAGAAGCGTTTCATTTCTGTTTTCCAGTTAGGGTCACATCTGTATGTGGTAACCAAATCAATCACGTGAATGGAGTCAGGGCTTAGTGAGGGAGGAGGCTAAAAGGGTTATCAGATAAACTGAGGCTTGAGTCCTTATTAATAGTCCCTAAAAGGGTTAACAGAGAAACTGAGGTTTGTGTTCTTATGGTAACCAAGAGAGTTTGTCCCTATTACTATCAACAGAGACAGTAACTAGGGACTATTAACCATTAATAGCCATCAATATTCCTAGATGACAGGACACCTAGAAACCAGATCTTAAGTAAAGAGATATCATAAACACAGAGACCCTCTGGGTCTGACAAGTTTAAGCCTATCTTTAGGAACATGCGCAGAAAAGGCCAAATGCGTCCATGACATGTAAACCCTAAAAACACACCTCCAGGGAAAAAGGTACCTGCCTTGGGGGTTGTCTTAGGACCCCAGGGAGTCCAAATTAGGATAAGACCTCCCATGAACCTCCCACAAGGAGGAGATTAAGATAATGAGGATATAATTTACTTTTTCTCATTGTAAATATAACAATTTTTCTCTCCCTATTTGAGACGCCTCTCTCCTGAAGTGATTCTCCCTGTGGTCAGCACAGTCTTTCAGTAAAACTTGGGAAACTGGATCACTGAATCTTGTAATTCTTTGGGACACCTCACGATCAATTTGATCAATTAAACCCACCCCCAACATCATTTTCATCTTAAAATTGGACATTGTCAGATCAGCTGGGCCATTGTTGGTCATTCTATTCACTAAGTGAATTTTTTTTGCGGGGCAATGGGGGTTAAGTGACTTGCCCAGGGTCACACAGCTAGTAAGTGTCAAGTGTCTGAGGCTGGATTTGAACTCAGGTACTCCTGAATCCAGGGCCAGTGAGTGCTTTATCCACTGTGCCACCTAGCCGCCCCGCACTAAGTGATTTTTTAAGATGACTTCTCAAAAGTCTTCATGGATGGATTCTTTTGCTCTGCACAGAAATGCCTTTCATAATAGTAGTACATCTTTCTGGTTATGAATTTCCTGTCTTCACCTAGGTCTTTGAAAATGTCTCCTGTGGCTACGACCTTAGTTCTCCTTTCTTTTCCTTCCCCTCCTTCTCCATTCATGTCCTGTGGCCTCCAAATATACTGTAGCAAGTCCTTAACAACAGCGATTCACTCTTAGGCCTAGTTTTTTTCTTTTTCTTTCTGACCTAAACAGAAACTACTTTACCTTATAGACAGTGAGGATTACATGGGTTTAAACTATTTACAGATAAGGCAAACACAAGTACCTTGCATAGATACAGAGGCCAGCCTTGTTTAGCTTAAACCATCCATTGGCCTCAATATCTCTGTCAACTCTTTTTCTTCAAGGTCCTTTTCCATTCTCTATCTCCCTTCCCCCTTCCCCCCAAACCCCAACCTTAGTTTGAGTTGAACTTCTTTCATTTATGTGACACTTTGCACTTCATTATTTCACTGGATTCCTCAAATATAAGTATTTCCCTTTTGTTCCCCATCCTCAGCTGAACCAAATTCTCCTATTCTCCCACTTAACCTGAATTCATTGGACTCCCGTCTCTTTCTTGAACTTAATAGTCTCTAAATGAATGAACCAATGAATGAAGAAACCTTTTTTAAGTATTTTTGTGCCCTGGGCACTGTGACATAGGTGGCAGGTACAAATACAAAAGCTCTCAAGGAGTTTACTGTCAAATGGGGGAAACAATACAATAAGGGAGTGGTGGCCAGGGAAGGGTGTTACAGTTTGCAAAGTAGAATCATAGGAGAGAGTTTTACCATGTCATTTCCAGGAGAAAGATCAGTTGATGGATTAATCAGCATTTATTCAGCACTTCCTATGTTCCACACACCTCACAAAAAATCCCCAAGTGCTCTCCTTGTTACTCAGATCTCTTCTCCTTGACACATCATTACAATTTTCTCCAGATTCCAGGGCTCCTAATACTGCAATACTTTTCCATTAATTCCACATACTCTATTGATACTCTGACCCTTCTGGCCCATGCCTCCAACCTGGTTTGAACTGAACTTAGAATATTTATGTGATATTTTTATATATATATATATATATATATATATATATATATATATATATATATATATATATATACACACATATATACACACATATATATATACACACACACATACATACACACACATATAAATATATCACCACACACACACTTATTACACTTATATGTAAAGCTTTGCACTTTTCAATGTACTTTCCAGGTCATTATTTCACTGAATTCCTCCAATAT
Organism: Dromiciops gliroides; assembly: GCF_019393635.1. Lineage (NCBI taxonomy): Eukaryota > Metazoa > Chordata > Mammalia > Microbiotheria > Microbiotheriidae > Dromiciops > Dromiciops gliroides. The sequence continues at coordinate 71,377,883 of NC_057862.1, forward strand.
GTTTGTTTTTCAAGTCTTGAGTGAAATGTGAGCCTCAGTAGCCCTAAGAGAATGAAGAAATGCAGGCTCAGGAGGAGACAAATTCATCTCTTGAGTGGGATGGGGCTGCACTTAACAACGGCATCTATATTAATGAAGGGCCTTCTGAAAGGCCCTTCCTTTAGCCTGGCAGGCCCATCAAAGCACATACAAGCTCATTTGGGCCCTAAAATAGCAAACCCTGAGCAGCAGTTGACCAAGACAGATCCTGATCAGCTTCCTCTCAACATCCCCCGGTCTGAGCTCTGGGGAATGGGCCTCAGGGCTGTTCTTATTTCCGTGTTAGCCCTTCCTCCAGCAACTTTGAAAGCCCCATGCCTCTGGCCCATGCACTGGTGCCTCCCACAATAAGTCCAATCCAAACAACCTTAATGCTTGTTGAAATGTTGTTAAAACCTTTTCTCTCCCTCTAGAGCTGCATCTCATGGGAGGAAAGAGCAGCTGAGCCAGTCCACCTGAATTTCTGTCTCAATAGTGGGGAGTGTGTTGGAGTTCCCAAAAGGGAGTCAACAGGAACAAGGGGAGAAGCCCCAAAGTTGTCTTCTGCAGCCATTTCCTTCTTACTCTATCTTGGCCACCCTGCTCTGGGACGGCCTAATCAGTACCACCCTGTTGTGGGGGCTTTCTGTATATAAAACCCTTGGGGAACAGGGAGAAGGGGCAGTGAGGGCCAAGTCTCCTCAGAAGCAGCCCTGTGACTTGGTATCCCAGGAACCCAGTCTGCCTGCTTCAAAGAGTCTGTCCCAAGCTGGGAATAATCTGTTTCTTACCCTGCCTCTTAGTTCCTAGCACATAGTAGACATTTATTTGACTAAGTGACCACATAATACCTTTTGGGGTTTACTATGCAGGAAAAGCAAAATTTAACCAGGGGGCATGCAAAAACGCTATAATTATATGTATTCCTATAGGAAGGGAGGAAAACAAGCATTTATTACATGCTAATTACTGTGCTAACAACTTTGTAAATATTACTTCATTTGATTTTCACAATAACCCTGGGAGGTAGGTGCTATTATTATCTTTATTTTATAGTTGAAGAAACTGAGGCAAAAAAAAGGTTAAGTGACTTGCCTAGGGTCACACAGCTAGTTTCTGAGGCTGGATTAAGACATTAGGTCTTCCTGACTCCAGGCCCAGCTGTCAATAGTGTGGCAGTATAATCCAATCAGAGGGTGAGCCAAAGAAATGTGAGCAAATTAATGTAAAAACCACCATAGTAAAGAAGTGGCAGGATAGATAGGGGGCTAGCCTTGGAGCCAGGAAGACTTAGATACAAATTCTATTAATTCATATTCCAAACTCCTTGCATGTTGGACTTTTTTCATTCTTCAGTGCCTAGCACAGTAAGGGAAGGCTGTGCAAAAAGTCACCAGCCTCACTCTCTCCTCCAGAGCCTTCTGAGTCCAGTGGCAGGTAGATATCAGGATGACTGTAGATGGCCCTGGATGTTTAAGGCAATTAGGGTGAAGTGACTTGCCCAGGGTCACACAGCTAGTAAGTGTCTGAGATGAGATTGGAACTCAGGTCCTCCTGACCTCAAGGCCAGTGCTCTATCCTGCCCTAAAGGGCCCTAGGTCTAGATTCTAGAAGAGTGAGAGTAGACAACCCTTCTACCCTAGCTGCTGATACAGATGTTTATTGACTGAATGAGTCAGGCACTTAAATTGTTGACTTAGTTGAACAACCAAGGCCTGCCTCAGATGCTGAAATGCAATAGTTTAGAACGCTGGCCCTGTGCTGCAATCCTGATTCTGTCAATTCCTAGCCCCACAATCCCAAGCTTTTTTTGCCTTAGTTAACCTCTCTGGATCTTAGTTTCCTCATTTATAAAACAGAAAATCACATCAACCCAATTCAATAGCTGCAGAATATTTAAAAAAAAGCCAGATTGTGAAGAATCCTGCCAAGTGTTATATAGCAAAAACACATTTTTCCCTCTTACAATTTCTAGAACCACATAGTTGGCTATTAATTGCTTCCTAGTTAATTGTCTGTCTCTAAGGTCCCTTCCATCTCTAAGATCCTGTAGTCTTGAACAAGACTTCTTCCAGAATGGTGGATTGTCTGATGATTGAGTATTAACTCCACTGATTTTGAATAGGAACAGACCTCAGCGGGCTTCTAGTTCTATCTATTAGATTAATGGGAGAGCAACTGTAGTTTCAGAGAGGTGAAATGTCCAATAATTTTATATATCTATATGTCTATATAGCTATAGATATAAACATGGACATAGACCTATATTTGTGTGATTAGATATATATAAAACATCATATATGATATCACCATCATCACAAGCATTTATATAGTGCTTTTTAGTAATACAAAGCACTTTATATAAGTTATCTTTTTTGATGCTTACAAGCCTGTGTTAAGGGCTAAAATTCTAGCTAAACTGTCTAAAATATCTAATGAGTGGTCGCCAATAAATTATAAACTTTAGCAAGAGTTAGACTTTTAAGCATTTATTAAGGAGAATAAGAATTTGGTAAAGAGAGAGAAAAAGGCCTAGATTTCTATCTATTAAAGGGAGAGCACATTTCTAGCTCCCTTCTCCGCCAGAGTCCAGAGGAAAGAGGCCCGAGACTCTGCGCCAGTCTCTTCCTTCCTCCTCCCACTAGTCCGCGTCACTTCCTGATACCAAAGACAAGACTCCTGGTCTTGCCCTCAAAGACCTTCGCTTCATGGGCAGAACTCTTCTACAGTTAGTATCCAGCAGGTGGCGTTATTCCAATCGTTACAGTCCCCCCTGTTGTTCCTCAAGAAGCAAAATGTTTCCTTGACGGAACAGTAAAAAGAATATAATAACTATTGATAACTAATAATATGTGAACAACAATATAGAAAAGGAAGAGAGGAAAGTTTTGTCCAGAGGGGCGATTTTTTTTTGTCCTCATGAACTGACGCTTTGACATTAGTCTTGCAAAGGGAGGGCCTCTGCAGAGAATACATATTACAGATGGTGTATATTATAACAGAAAGAGAAAAAAAAAAACAAAAACAAAAACAACAAATCAAAACTGTTCATTTAAAGTCTCTGAAAGTCTTTTCTTAGATGTCCTCTAGGTGTAGTCGTGGAATGGAAGTCTTTTCAGGGGTTGATGTGTGGATACTGGTAATCAGCCAGGAAATTTCCTACAAAATTGAGCTTAACACAACTTTAAAATAGCTTTGTCAATAATCAAATCAAACAATGAAAGTTCTCAAAAACATGTCTAAGGGAATTCAGAATCTTAGTTGTTACACATGAAACATATAATAAAACAAAATTGAAACATTCTTTAAAATTATAATATTACTATAGTCCCCCCCTTATGGAGGGTAATTGAGAAGACAATTGCTGCGATATTAATTATTAAAAATAATTTTTTATCTTTGTTTCATCACTTTTTGCATCATCTGCCTAATTATCCTCATGCCATTATGAGAAATTAAAAAATCTAATATAATTGGTAACAGATGTCAAGGCCAAATTCAACACTGTATTTATCATGACACCTGAGATAATTATGGGGGTTACCATAAAAGAACAGAGAAATGATGGGATATGAGCATTCCCACACTTGAGCAGTATGTACTGCCCATACAGTATGCCAGGCTTAAAAGAGGTGGATGGAATATATGTCCATGCCACCGAACATATTGGAAGAAACTGAGTCAGACTTAATCAGATGCATGGGATTGAGATGTCCATGGCATCAGGCATATAGGAGGGAGCATAGAAGCCAGGTGTAGAAGTGAGATGGGTGGGATCAATACTTCCAGCCATCTGTACAATATTGTGGGGAAAAATAAAATAAAATATTAAACCAAGAGAATCCAACCTCAACATTTGTCAAAAGCCGTTCCCTTGGCCATACCTTGACTTCATGCATGTCTCCCCTCATGTGTATTCCTCTTGTGATTGGATGGCATCTTGGCCAACTGGCATCTGATAACTCAGAATAAAGGCAATTAATGTCTTAAATGATAAGTTCCCATAATCCAAGTCTCATATGTATTTAAAAATTGAGGATAATAAATGATTGCAAAAAATGTGAATACATCTTGACTCAGAACACAATATATAATTATGCAACAATTTCAAATAATACCCCTTTTTTAAAAACTTAGTATACAATTACTTTTGTGAAAAATCTGAATATATTTAAATACAAGTTAAAGCATAACAGAATCTCAATCTGTTAAGGGCTAAAATTCTAGCTAAACTGTCTAAAATATCTAATGAGTGGTCGCCAATAAATTATAAACTTTAGCAAGAGTTAGACTTTTAAGCATTTATTAAGGAGAATAAGAATTTGGTAAAGAGAGAGAAAAAGGCCTAGATTTCTATCTATTAAAGGGAGAGCACATTTCTAGCTCCCTTCTCCGCCAGAGTCCAGAGGAAAGAGGCCCGAGACTCCGCGCCAGTCTCTTCCTTCCTCCTCCCACTAGTCCGCGTCACTTCCTGATACCAAAGACAAGACTCCTGGTCTTGCCCTCAAAGACCTTCGCTTCATGGGCAGAACTCTTCTACAGTTAGTATCCAGCAGGTGGCGTTATTCCAATCGTTACACCTGGGAGATAGGTGCTATTTGGGGGGGGGGGGAGCGGGGCAATGAGGGTTAAGTGACTTGCCCAGGGTCACACAACTAGTAAGTGTCAAGTGTCTGAGGCTGGATTTGAACTCAGGTCCTCCTGAATCCAGGGCTGGTGCTTTATCCACTGTGCCACCTACCTGCCCTGATAGGTGCAATTATTAACCTTATTTTACGCATGAGGAAACTGAGGCACATAAGTGGCTTGGTCTGCATTACACAGCTAGGAAGTGCCTGAGTAGGAGTTTAATTAAGTTGGTAGGAGTGTGTTGGAGTCCCCCAAAGGGAGTCAACAGTAATAAGGAGAGAAGCCCCAAAGCTTTTTTCTGCAATTGTTCCTTCCTTGCTTTACCCTGGCCACCCTGTTTGGGGCCTGCCTTTATGGAGGCCTAATCAGTGCCACCCTGTTGTGGGATTTTTCTGTATATATACCCCTTGGGGAACAGGGAGAAGGGGCAGTGGGGGTCAATTCTCTCCAGAAACTGCCCTGTGACCTGGTCTCCCAGGAACCCAGTCTGCCTGCTTCAAAGAGTCTGTCCCAAGCTGGGAATGATCTATTTCTTACCCTGCCTCTTAGTGCCTAGTGTATAGTAGTGCTTGGTGCATAGTAGACATTTAAATATTGGTTATTTGACTGAGTGACCATGTAATGCCTCTTGGGGTTACTATGCAGGAAAAGTAAAATCGAATCAGACTGGTGGGATTTTAACTAAGTTATAAATAGTAGAACAGGGGATTCCATTTCAGGTCCCCTGATTCCTAATTTGCTCTTTCCATTTCAGCACACTGCCTCTCCATATACTTGATACCTCCTCCCTTCCTTCTCTCTGATCTCTACTAGACTTTTCAAGACGTGTGCTGTCCTTAACTATCCTCTCCTTGATTCCTGGGCTTAACTCTCCCCTGCCCACCTGGATAGTTAACTTTTCCAAAGTGTATCTTCGGGCGCCACCCAACAGAATACCAGGGACTTTAGTGTCCAGTGCCCAGAAGTGATTAAATGGTGTTGTTTTCCTCACGTTTTAAGGAGGGGAGAACTGAGGGGGATCTTGAGATTTCCTGAAACATGGAATCAATAACTCCACTAACATGGGGCTCCTTACACAGATCGCCCGAACCTGATAATATTTTAAGAGGTGCCAGAGACCATTGATCTGTAGATATGGATTGGGGGTGGGGGAGAAATCACGGCACTGGAGGTCCAGTGACATCCTGTCCTCAGCTAGCAGAAGCCTTTAGGCAAGAGACCAGGGATGTTCTCTGAACTGTATATTAAGAGCAAGTACAAACAACAGTATTATGAGAATCAGTGGCCCTTGAGGACACTGAGCTGGCCCTTGGGGCCAGGTAGGTTGGGGGGGTGAGGGGGAGAAAGCCTATAGCATCCTCTAGCACCGGCAGCTGTTTCCATTGTGTCTGAGAGGAGAATTGACTAACTCAAAACAGTTCCTGTAGCAGAACCACAGAACCATAGCAGTTCAGAGTGGGAAGAGAGTATGTGCTCATATCTTCCAAATTGATTTAACATTTACAAAATGGATCAAATAGGCATTACTTATGAAAGAAATGAGCTCCATGAAGGAAAGGAAAACTACTGTCACTGTTATTATTTATTAATAAACATTTTTCCTGTCCTAAGCACATCCTCTTAATCAATTATTTCACTTCTGTAAATATTTAAACAAAGGACTCATATCAAGCTTCATCTATATCCGAAAATTTGAAAGCTGATACTTTGAGGATGATTTTTGGTAAAAGCAAAAGGAGCCTGAGGCTCAGCCTGAATGTCTTCAGGACAGGAGGGCATGATTTTCTAGAGCAACAGGACTTTGCCTCAGGGTACTGACATCCACAGGGGGCACTTCTTTCTCACTGAAGCCTATTCCCATCCCTATGCTTTGTGATCATCTGATCAAGGATTTGGGGATTTAAGCAACCTTAGAAGGACACTTTTTTCCAAACCTCTCATTTCAAAGATGAGGGTTTTAAAGTTCAGAAAGCACAAGTGCCCAAGGTCACAGAGGTAGAGTACTAAGCAGCAGAGCCATAATTTGGAGCCAGATCCTCAAATTCCAAACCCTCTGCCAGGCCAAATTATAGCTGGTTATCCTTGCTGGTCCTGAATACCTTCACAGATAAGCCAACTGTCCCCATTACAATCCCCACACTCCCACTCTTGATTTGGTTTTGACTCAGGTGAGATAGACACAGATAGATAGATAGATAGATAGATAGATAGATAGATAGATAGATAGATAGATAGATGATAGATGGATGGATGGATGGATGGATAGATAGATAGATAGATTAGATAGATAGATAGATAGATAGATGATAGATAGATGATAGATAGATAGATGATAGATAGATGATAGATAGATAGATAGATAGATGATAGATAGATAGATGATAGATAGAAAGATAGATAGATAGATGATAGATAGATGATAGATAGATGATAGATAGATGATAGATAGATGATAGATAGATAGATAGATAGATAGATAGATAGATAGATAGATAGATAGATGATAGATGGATGGATGGATGGATGAACAGATGGGTGAATGGCTAGATAGATAGTTTAATAGATGAAGCATTTATTGAGTGCTTACTATGTGCCAAGCACTGTGTTGAGTGCTGAGGATACAAAAATAAGCAAGAAAGACAATCCCTTCCCTCAAGGAACTTGCATTCTAAAAAAGTGGAAGAAAAAACATAAAGGAGTACTGGAAAGTGGGGGTGATGGATGGTAAGGTACAGTGAGGAGAGGTGGAGAAGAGATTGTAGGAAGTGACACGGAGCCCCAATTCCCAACAAGAAAAGGAAAAGGTGTTACTAGGTGACAAGTGAATACAGTAATGTAGCCTTGGGGTTCAAAAGACTTGAGTTTGATTCTGCCTCAGATACATAGTATCTGTGTGGCTGTGGGCAAGTCATTAACTTTTGTGAGCCTCAGTTTTTCTGTTTGTAAATGGGCACAATAATAGCACCAACCTAAAAGGACAAAATGAGCAAATGTAAAGTGCTTTTCCAACATCAAAACGCTATATAAATACTCACTATGATTATTAACTCAGTTAATAGACACATAGGCCAGGCCATTCTGCCCTAGGATGATTCTCCCATGTATTTCCTGGCAGTGAGGCACAGAAGCGTCTCAAGCTAGGGCCAATTGGGGTGAATAACAGGATGGGGCCTGTCCCTTAAAGGACCCCTTTCAACTCAATACAAGGGTGAATGTTTTGCATCTAGGAGATGCCTCTTTCCCAGACTCAAGGTGGTCAGAGCTTCTTGTTTTTATTTGGGCACTTGAACTGACACCCAGGGAAGCTGCTTGACCTATGCTTAAGGCCTAGTGGACACTGGGCAGGAGGAGAAGGGCTGAGCAGTGATTTCCTGTGGGGATTCCCTTACAACTCCTCTTGGATCTTGATGTATTCTATAATACTAACTTCTCAGCTGTTGTATAGGTGCTATGGTGGGCCTGGCTTCTCTTGAAAAGTGTGGATCTTACCATCTCAGACCACCCAGTGGAAGGCAAAGGAAGGCCCTGCTTCCTACTGGGTCTGAGTGTGTGAGACCAGCAATCCATGAACAAAGATGGAAGAATCATCCTCAGTGATGCTAAAAGCAGAGGAGTTATAAAGAGAAAGAAAGGAGGCAGATCCCCTGTAGGGTACAGAGAAGGCCCGGGCTGAAGATTGTCATTCCTTCAAACTTTCCACCCACTCCTTCCTTGGCAAATGGGTGGTGATTCAGGGAGTCAGTGAGGAAGGAGATGTATTCACTGACTATGATCAGTCAAGAAGGTTGGCATGCTTCTGTAAGGGGTTTTGCAGAGTATAAAGTGCCATATAAGTCTCAGTTATCATTATTTCCCTTGAATTTCATTTTGACTTGATTTCTCCTGGATAAAAATACTGGGGAGAAGCACGATGTTGGTTAGATAATTCTGAACCCATAGGAATTTCTCAGGGCCCTGGGCCCTCTTAAAGAAGGCTAAAAGAGTAAGACATAGTCTGTAAAAGAATAAAGATGTTAAATCTCTGACCTCAAGGAAGAATCCAAGCCCCCAAAGAAATAAAGAAAATCAGTACATTTGGGAAGGGTAAAGACATATCTTACATGTGTATGCATATACATATGTACACGCACTTTACGTACATGAACATGTATATGTATATACATGTACACATATATACACAAGGAGCTATGTGTATATGTTTATGTATTATATGTATGTGTATATACACACACATACACAGACATAGGCATATATACATTCATAGATATGCATATGCACATACACATACACATGTACACATAGATATGTATATGTGTGTACACAGCACAGTTCATGTGCGCACACAAACACACATACATGTAACACACACGTTTGTGTGCATGAATGTACGCACACGCATATACATACATGTGCGCATACATGTATATACACACACATACAGATATCATATAGACATATCCCTCAGAGAGTTTGTCCAGGGGCCAGCACTCACCACACAGATTGGTGTAGTCTCATATTGTTGCTAAGGCAACTCTCAATTCCTTGTGTCAGTAGAGGTCAGGGTACTCTAAGGGTTTATAGACATAATGCTGATTTATGTCCTTATTTCCATTTAAGGAAACAAGAGGCTTTGGTTGCTCAGAGGGAAAGAAATTAAGCAGGGTGATGTGCCTGGAAAACCAGTTCCTATCCAATAGGCCAGAAATAGAGATTGAGATGTTGGTGATCCCAGAGGGATGGGTTCTGTGAGTAAAGGGCCTGTGATTATTAGGAGGGAGTTCATAATATATCAAAGTGTTACTGGGTAATTTGAATATTAATAATACCAAATATACAGAATCAACACCAGTGATAGAGCAGCCATAGAGAAGCAATATGGTAAATTGGATAAAGTTGGCATCTGGAATCTGGCATCAGGAAGACCTAGAGTCAGACTGTGCCCTGGTGCCCTGGAAAGTCGACTAAGACTATAAGTTACAGAACAGTTGCTGCCCTGCGTTGTTAGAGGGAGTCCACTCACTCAAAGGAATTTTCTGCATCAGGGCAATCAGAGATACAGACACCATCCTCATATTGCCTTTTAATTACATAGCTATAAAGTGCTTTAACTATTGCCATCACCTCCTAATTGACTCTCTTGCCTTAAATCTTCTCCCTCCCCCATCCACCCTCCACCTGACTGCCACATTTATGTTCCTAAACACGGGACACATCATTTTGGTCTCACATTAAGAGCTGCCAGTGGATCCCTATTACCTCTAGGATGAAATACAGACTCATCTATTCAACACTGAAAGCCCTTCACAGCCTAATGCCAACTCACCTTAGCGGACTGCTCTCTTGTGTCCTCTCACACTCCCGACATTCAACGAAACTGCCCCAACGTTCATCTCCAGTCTCCATGCCTTCATAAATCTGTCCCCTTCTTTATAAATGCTCTTCCTCCTTCTCTCTGTCTTTTAGAATTCCTAGCCTCCTTTTAGGCTCAGCCTAAAAAAAAGTGTTATCTCCTCTATGAGACCCTTCTTGAAACTTTTGATTGTTATTCCCTCCACCCAGATTTGGGGCAGCTAGGTGGCTCAGTGGATAGAGTGCCAAACATGGAGTCAGGAAGACTTCTCTTCCTCAGTTTAAATCAAGCCTCAAACACTTACAGCTGTATGACCCTGGACAAGTCATTTAACCCTGTTTGTCTCAGTTTCCTCATGTGTAAAATGATCTGAAGAAGGAAATGGCAAACCACTCCAGTAATTCTGCCAAGAAAAATCCAAAGGGGGTCACAAAGAGACATAACTGAAGGACAACACTCTGATATCATTTTGTATTTACTTTGACTATATATTATTTTCCCTTCCCCTAATCTCTGTAATGAATGCTCCTTGAGACCAGGGACTGTTTTTATTGTTTTCTTTTTATCTTAGCATTGCATCCAGCACATAGTAGGTGCTTGATAAATGACTATTGCATTAATATATGAATGCTTTCCCAAACATTATTTCATTTGAGTATCATAACAATCCCATGAGGAAAAAGGTTTTGAGTGGACATATCGAAAAAGTGAGCTACAAAGATCTTAAAAGGTTAATCTAAGGAAGCATCTTGGTGGCACAGTGGATAGAGGGCCAGGCCTGGAGTCAGGAAAACTCATCTTCCTGAGTTCAAATCTGGCCTCAGACAGTTACTAGCTGTGTGATCCTGGGCAAGTCATTTCACCATTTGCCTCAGTTTCCTCATCTATAAAAAGAGTTGGAGAAGGAAATGGCAAACCACCCCAGTATCTTTGCCAAGAGAACCCCAAATGGGGTCACGAAGAATGGGATATGACTGAAAATGGATGAATAACCATCACCACCATCCCAAGTCAGACATGACTGAAAACGACTGAACGGCAACCACCACCACCAATTAATAAGTAGTGGAACTAAGACTAGATTCCCTAAGTGTGTGACCATGGGGAGATCCCTTGCTTTCTTTCTTTCTTTTTTTTTTTTTTTGCGGGGCAATGGGGGTTAAGTGACTTGCCCAGGGTCACACAGCTAGTAAGTGTCAAGTGTCTGAGGCCGGATTTGAACTCAGGTACTCCTGAATCCAGGGCCGGTGCTTTATCCACTGAGCCACCTAGCCGCCCCTGATCCCTTGCTTTCTTAATCCTAATGTCTGAAATATGACAGCATCATTGTGAGAATAAAAAGCCTAAAAGGGTCAGATAGATGTCAGTTATTCATCCTCATTACATCATACTTCCCCTAGACTCACCTAACATACCAAGTGTTTAATTTTCCTCTTACTCCCCATCAGAATATGAAGGTTTGGGCAGGGGTCTGTTGTTCAGGGCAAGGAGACAGCAACATGTGGCAGTAGTACTTCTGATGAGTGGGTATTCATTCTGGAATGCTTTTGCCTCTGAATCACCACCCCCATGGACTTGGAGTCAGAAGACCCGATTCTCAAAGTCTGGCTCTGTTAATGGTTACCTATGCAGCCTGGGGGAAGGGGAGGGGAAGGCATGATATCAGATGGCCTTTTAAGGGACATCCTAGCTGTAAACCCATGCTCCTATGGTCCTAACCCAGTCCTCCTTACACTGATATTCCCCCCCACCCCAAAAAGGAACATGCATGACATCTCATCATGGAAATCGCTCTAAGCATTCAGAGCTGTGAAAAGTACAGGTCATTATTGAAAAGAAGCTTGGTGACGAAGCATGACCCAGGGGACTACGACAGTGAGAGCAGTATATTGGGATGTTAAAAAAGTTATGGGACTATTTATTAAATTATTTCAATCAGTAATTTTTTCTTTAGCACCTGCAATAGATCAGGCACTCCGTTGTGTCCACATGTACATTTGTGTGTCCAAATTCAAGTCAGACACATGTTCACTGGAAAAATAATGAGCCGGGAAGAAAGGAAAGAGGAGTGGCTGCTAAGAATACTGAAACATGATTGATTTCTAAAAATCAATGTGATCTTAGATCAAGGGAAGGGAAACACTGTGGGCTGGAGCAATCTGGATTGATTTAAAGGAGTAGGGCGGAGGCTGTAAGATTGATTGAGAAGTGGGATGCCAGTTAATGGAAGGAGCTCACTAGAGGAGTTCAAATGAGATAGTTTCATAAACTTAATGCGTTTTGCAGAAAGGGAGTGGATCCTCCTTTAGGATTGGAATGCTAGCCTGGGAGGATTGAAAGGGCATAAGATGATTTACATCCAAAGGTTTCCTGAAATGCATCTCTCCTCATCTCTCTAATCTCTGAATAAGTGAATGACTTGGTTTGTTTCAAGGATCCACTTTTTCTTGTTGGAGTCCCCATATGCCAGGGACTTGAGGGAGCTGACTGTCCCTTTGATAAGGTACCATTTGCCATCTTAACTGAAGGTGTTATAGAAATCACCCTTACCTAGAAGGGTGAGGTTATTAAGGGATACTCTCTGATTGACAGATATTCAACTTATTACTATTCAATACGATTCCATCTCCCAACTCTGTATCTTTGTACTGGTTATCTCCTGTACCTGGAATGCTATCTCTACTCACTTCTGCCTCCTTGTTTTCCTGGCTTCCTTTAGCTAAAAGCGGCTAGGTGGATGGAGCCAAGATAGCAGAAGAAAGGCAGTGACTTGCCTGAGCTCTCCCCAAGACCCCTCCAAATACTTTCAAATAATGCCATAAGATAATTCAAGGAGCAGCAGAACCCACAAAAGGACAGGGTGAAATACTTTTCCAGCCAAAGACAACTTAGAAGGTTGGCAGAAAAGTCTGTTGTACCAACTGTTTCCAATTCTCCCAACTCTCCTGCCATGATCATCAGTAAAACTTTAAATTAGAAACTTCTTCAACCACAATTTCATGCACAGCACTGTGCTGAAATCTCTCAGTCTAATCAAATCACAATGCCTTATTTTCTATTCTCAACTAGAAGAGTGGATAAAATACTGGACTTGAAGTCAGAATGACCTCAGTTCAAATCTTGCCTGAGAAATTCATGACCTTGGGCAAATCAGTTAAACTCTCTGGGCCTCAGTTTCTTCATCTGCAGAATGAGAGGGTTAGACTAAATTTCTAAGATCTCATCTGATGCTAAGCCTATGATCCTATGATTAGCTTTCTTTTTGTCTTAAAATGCAGACCAGAAAGATACATTTAATAATCTCATTCTATGACTGATCGAGGGATAAACCTTGAAAACAAAGGAATAAATAGGAGTTCTGGTTTCTGAGGCCAATTTAGTTGGAGAGGAAGATACTGAAGAGTTTGTTCTAGTCAAGTACAGTCACACAGGAGGAGGTGAAACCCAGGGATAAAAGAATGCTTGGCCATTTTGGCAGGACCCTCATGATAGAATGGGGGCCCCAGGAAAGGGATAGGACCTTGGCATGAGTATTCCAGTGCAAACCCGGGGAAAGGAGGTAAATGGGGAACAGGTAACATCCATCCTGTCTAGTACAATCACAATAGGTAACCCCTAGTAGACAGCAAATGAAGGGTCAACTAGAAGTTGGAGATGATGACAGTAGACTGGTGCCCTAACGTAACTCAATAATACAGGGCTGACAAAATATACTGAGGCACTGCAATAGTGAGCTAGAGAGAAAGCATGCCCCACAAAATGTTGGCATTCTTGGATAGCTCTCCAGTCACCCTTCCTTAGTTATGACTTTGCTCTGCACTAGGAGTTAAAGAGACCTAGTTAGTCAGAGACTTTTATTTTATTTATTTATTTTTTGGTGGGGCAATGGGGGTTAAGTGACTTGCCCAGGGTCACACAGCTAGTAAGTGTCAAGTGTCTGAGGCTGGATTTGAACCCAGGTACTCCTGAATCCAGGGCCAGTGCTTTATCCACTGCGCCACCTAGCCACCCCCAGTCAGAGACTTTTAAATGGGAATAATAATGCATGCATTACTAACTTCCCAGTACTGTGCTAAGAATAAAATCAGATAAGGGATTCCATAAACATTAAGTACATGCCATGCTGGGTGTTAGAAGAGATGTAGAGCTTAAATAAGACATGGTTCCTGCCCTCATGAAACCTTCAGTTTAATAAGAGGAACATTATGTACATAGATAATGACAATGTATGAATGCATTATAAAGGTGTTTTGTTTGTTTTTTTGTGGGGCAATGAGGGTTAAGTGACTTGCCCAGGGTCACACAGCTAGTAAGTGTCAAGTGTCTGAGGCTAGATTTGAACTCAGGTCCTCCTGAATCCAGGGCAGGTGCTTTATCCACTGCGCCACCTAGCATTATAAAGTTTTAAACAAAGCTCTGGGTGTATTCCGAGAAGAGGAAAGGTCATTACTGACTCAGTGAAATCATGATAACTAAGCTATTTGAGCTAGGCTTTAAGGGATACATAGGCATCAAGAACAAATTTATGCAAGTTTGACATGAATCTAAAAGAAACTACATCAACCCAAGTATATTCAGAGATGAAATTGGCTGGGGGTCAATAAATAGATGTAAAGGGGCAGCTGGGTGGTGCAGTGGATAGAGCACTGGCCCTGGAATCAGGAGGACCTGAGTTCAAATGTGGCCTCAGACACTTAACACTTACTAGCTGTGTGACCCTGGGCAAGTCACTTAACCCCAATTGCCTCACCAAAAAAAAAAAAAGAAAAAAAAGAAAAGAAAGGATAAATAGATATAAAATGGAATAAATTTATCATTGTTTCTCTTCATTATTGGTGACAGAAAATCACAGCATTTAGACCCCAACTCATCAGACCCCAATGAACTATACAAAGGAGTAGAAATAACACTTGAGAAAACAGAGTCAGGAAAAGTGGCTGGACCAGACCAAGCACCTATGGAGGTAATTTGTACTGGTGGCAACACAACCTTCAAAGTATTGGGGAATTACTTTAGGAAATCTCTCTTGGAGAGCCACATATCCAAAACAAATCATGAACAAAGTTAGGAGAACACCAGCATCTCCTGACCCATGTGCCTAACCTCACATCTTTATAGAATCTCTATAAAAATTGTCTACATGTGTTTAGTGAGTATCCACAATAAAGATGTGAGAAGAGAGCAGGTAGGGTTTTGCGAATAGCATTTTTAAGCCAAAGAATTGACTGGAAGGTATAGAGAACACAAAATCTTGCTGTACCTATTATTTGTTGATTACAGAAAAATCACTGAGGTAGAAAAAGTCTTATAGGTCATCCTTCAAAAAAGGTCTCTCATATATGCTTAGATCATACAACATTCACTTAAAATTTAATGACAGAGGATTTTAAAAACTGATGTCAAATTAGGCATTTGGTAGATGAGTGCTTTTATTTATTTATATTATTATTAGTATTATTGCAGGGCAATGAGGATTAAGTGACTTGCCCAGGGTCACACAGCTAGTAAGTGTCAAGTGTCTGAGCCTGGATTTGAACTCAGGTCCCCCTGAATCCAGGGCCAGTGCTTTGTCCACTGCGCCACCTAGCTGGCCCTCTGGATGAGTGGTTTTAAAGAGTTGTTCCTTGAACCTGGAGATACTGAGTTCACTGTCATTGGAAGTCTTCAGGCAAAGGTAGACAATTTTTCAGATTCATATCTTGAGTATGTGTTGGACAAGATGACCTTTGGTTTTTTCCCCCCAATTCTGGAATATATGATTCTGTATTTCTGGAACTCTCTCTTCAATGACATTCTAATTATTAATGGCAGGCAAAGCATAGCCCAGAAGAGCAGATGTGTGCTTTCTAAAGCTTTTTAGTATAATCATCAAGAATATCTTTCATGAGTCTGACAGGAGGTAGCCTGGGATAGATAGATTCTCTCTCCCTTCATGATAGGCTTCCAGAGCAGCCCAGGACACATTATCTTCTATCTCTTTGTTAAACTTTCAGTAATACCCAAGGGCTACAATAATACCAGGCTTGTCCCTAATTGGAACCCAAGGCACAGAAGGCTCCTACCTGGGAACATACCATCTCCTGCTTATGCCTGTCACAAGGCAGGCTTCCACATATTTTCCAAGATAAAGGAACAGGGTATATTGAGTAATTAAGGGGTGCTACTAAAATTGTGAGGGTTCTCCTAGAACTTTCCAATCATCTACCTTGATCAGTGTACAATGATATTCCTACCTGGATTCATTTCCTATTGGTTATTACAACACACCCAATTCTCCTACAATTTTAGAAATTCATAACTAGATTTTACCATGTCTTGTCAGCTTGCCCAATGTTTCTCCTCACCTGCTTTGCAAAAATCCTTGAAAAAAGACATTTACACTGGATTCTTCCATTTACTCTCCTCTCATTCTCTTCCAGACCCTTTGCAATCTGACTTCTAACCCCTCATTCAATTGCAACTTCCTTTCAAAAGTAATTGATGATCTTTTAGTTTCCAAATTTAATGACCTCCTTTTAATCTTCGCCCTTCTTGACTTTCCTCTAACATCTGACATATCTTTTCATTTCTTCCTCTTTCCTCTGTGAATTTTTGTGACTCTGATCTCTTTTCATTCTCCTCCTGTCTGTTTGTCAAGGTCTCCGTGGTGGGATGGTCATCCAAATCTCTGTTATTAACTATGGATCTTCCTAAAAGCTCTTTACTAAACTTTCTGTTTTTTCTTTATATTCTCTCACCTGGAGATCTCATCAGGCCCCATGGGTGTACTTATTATTTCTATGCAGATGTATTTGTCCATCCTTTCTCTCTCCTGAGCTACATTTTCATATTGTTCAGTTGTTTCAGTTGTGTCTGACTCATTTGACCTCATTTGGGGTTTTCTTAGCAAGGATACTGACATGGTTTGCCATTTTCTTTTCCATCTCATTTTACAGATGAAGAAACTGAGGCAAATAGGGTTAAGTGACTAGCCCAAGGTCACTCAGCCAATATCTGAGGCCATATTTGAACTCAGGATGATGAGTCTGTGTGGCTCCAGGCCTGGTGCTCTATCCACTATTCCACCTAGTTGCCACGTTCCCACATTTCCCACTACCTACTAGACATTTCAAACTGGATGCCCTGTTGACATCTCAATTTAAATATGCTCAAAATAGAACTCATTCTATTTTTCGCAAAATACTCTTGGAAACTTGCCTTTGACTGTCAAGGGCCCAGCTATCCTTCAAACTGGCAATCTTGGTGTCTTTCTTGACACTATTTCATTTACCCCAGATATCTAATCAATTACTAAATCATGCATATAAATTCTTTCTCTAGAACCTCTCTTGAATATCTCCCTTTCCCTTCAATCACACAGCCACTACTCATTACCTCTTTCTTGGACTATTTTACTAGCTTTCTAATTGTCTTAAGTTTCTCTGCTCCATCCTCCATGCAATTGCTAAAGTGATTTACCTAATGCAAAGGTTCAACCTTGCCGTACTCATACTTGATAAACTCTACTGGATCTCTGTGACCATTAAAATCAAATATAAACTCTACTTACTACCATTAAAACTCTTCACACCCTGTCCCCTTCCTATCCTTTCAATCTTTTAACACATTACTCCCCTCCACATATCCTATTTTTTAGCCACATCGGACTGTGAAACCCCCAGTGGAAGGGGTGGATGAGAACAATTTTTTCCCTCGGCCATGAAGGTAGCATTAGCAGGCACTGTGGAATGCTTAGAGCATGGTAAGACATTAAAGATGCCAAGGTAATACACTGCATCCTGACTTTTATCTTTTTTTAAATAAAGTATTTTATTTTTTTTCTAATTACACCTAAAGACAATTTTTAGCATTCACTGAAAAAATGTTTGAGTTCTAAATTTTTCCCTCCCTCTCTCACCTCCCCAAGACAGTCAGAAATTTGTTGGTTTTTTGTTTTGTTTTTGTTTTTGTTTTGTTTTTGCAGGAGGTCTCTCCTAGTTCCCCAGATACTGCCTTGACTGATATACTCTGATCTCATATGCTATCTCCCCCATTAGAATTTAAGCTTCTAAGTAGAGACCACTTTTTTTTTAATTTTTCTTTGTCTCACTACCTAATTGCACTGAAGCTAGCCTGTGTATATTCACCTAGCTTAACTGATGCTTTTTAAGGATTCCCTTATAGATAGTGAACTTCTACAGATGCTCTTTTTGTGGATAATAATTGTCTGCTGATTTCAACAAGCCACAATAATCCAATGAGAAATATGACTACTTGAACAACTTTCAATGAGGCAACATCAGTACAACTTTCTATGAGGCAAAAACCTAAGAGAATGAAAAACTCCCTTTTTTTTCCATTTTGGTACTTAGGTAGATGTACTTAGGTGGATATATTTATTCATATAAATATTAATAATATCATATAATGTAATTTAATACAATATAATATACAATTATATTAATTATTTAACATATTATATATTTATAAATTATATATTATAGGTTTCAGGGCAGGCTTCTGATGAACAGTAAGCTGGGTCCAGAATTCAATAGGGAGAAAAGACTGGGAATATATTTGGGAAACTGTATAGAGTGTTTTTTAAAATTATTCTGGGATAAAGGACAACTGTTCTTCCAGGTATGGCATAATCATTGTGAATCACAGAATATCTGAGGTTGCAAGTATGGGTTACATGCCTAAAACACATGCCTAAAACACACACCTTAAATACACAACTAAAACCGTCTAAAATGCCTAAAACAGTCAAAATTTTTTACCTACATTATAGCCTCAGTTCAAATCTTGCCTGAGAAATTCATGATCCTCTGGGCCCAGTTTCCTCATCTATAAAATGAGACTCTAAAATGCAGATCTGTGACTGAGCCACCTTGAAAGATGGATGTTGGGAGCAAGCATAAAAAATGATGACATCGGACAGCTAGGTGGCACAGTGGATAGAGCACCAGCCCTGGAGTCAGGAGGACCTGAGTTCAAATCCAGCCTCAGACACTTGACACTTACTAGCTGTGTGACCCTGGGCAAGTCACTTAACCCCAATTGCCTCACCAAAAAAAAAAAAAATTAATGGTGGCATAAAAGGAGGTAGAAAGAGAAAATGTTTCAGTGCTACCCAGAAAATATAAAAAGAAGGAAGTATCACATTGGGATACTCTGTGGTGTATTGATACAAGAATGCACAGAATAAGCAGGCATGGAGAGGTTTTGACCTTCTTCAATGTTTGGAATTCTGATTTCTGTCAAATTGCATATCCATTAAAACTCTGAGAAGGAAGGAAATATATTTACATATAGTATATAATTATTATATACATTATATATTGGGGAAATAATATAAAAATAAAATATATTAAATATATAAAAATAGGGAAAAGAAAACATTTCGAGATGGAGAATAGAATGACATAGACCAGGGAAAGCACAGGCTATGTTCAGTGGACAACAAGTAGTTACAACCTAGGTGACTGGTAGTGATGGTTTGTATACTAAGGTGATAGCAGTAACCAAAGCTATAATTAGCAATTAAAAAAAAATTTTTTTTTGCGGGGCAATGTGGGTTAAGTGACTTGCCCAGCGTCACACAGCTGGCAAGTGTCAAGTGTCTGAGGCCAGATTTGAACTCAGGTACTCCTGAATCCTGGGCTGGTGCTTTATCCACTGCGCCACCTAGCCACCCCTATAATTAGCAATTTTTGTAGCTGGATCAAGTAGTACTAAATATGCTTGGGGCTATATGGCACAAATTATGCCCATAAAGGCTTAGAGGTACCAACCAGAAGTTTCTTTTCTTAAATTATCCTTGTTAACTAATTATAACTTGCTAACTTTTGCATTTCTCTGCTGCTAGAGAAATTTAAGTGCTATAAGTATCCTCTAAATGTTGGTGCCCTGGGACAAAGTCCTAGTAGCCCTCCCTTAGTTATGACTTGGGCAATAAGGATAGAAAAAGACTAGATGGAGATATTTTATAAGTACAACCGAGAGATCTCACTAATATGATGTGAAGGAAGAATCAGGGAAAATGGCAAGATTTCAAATATGGGAGACTGGGTGAATGGCCATGTTACTGGAAGTTAAAATGAAGGTGAGAGGACCATATCTAGGGAGAAAGACCATAAGCATGGTTTGTGAAATACTAAATTTGAGGTGTTAGTTTACCAGATGCCTGTCTTTATTGCTAAGTCATGATCAATGAACACAGTATAATTCAATATCAATTATAAGTTTAATTTTCTGCAGGCACGTGATCAATTAGTTTTTTGTTTGTTTGTTTTTGCAGGGCAATGAGGGTTAAGTGACTTGCCCAGGGTCACACACAGCTAGTACGTGTCAAGTATCTGAGGCTGGATTTGAACTCAGGCCCTTCTGAATCTAGGGCTGATGCATTATCCGCTGAGCCATCTAGCTGCCCCCATAGCAATTAGTTTTAATCAATAAACTCACTACAGTTGGTTCACTAATCAGTCATTCCCAGGATTCCTTGACTGTGGGATATTGTGGTAACTTTTAAACTAGGGAAGATAGAAACATGGCACCCCAGGATCTGATAACACAGATTAAGTAGGAAGAACTGATATGCGGTTTCCCTGGTTCTTTGCTCATCTATTTCAGAACATTTCTCTGTCTTTAAGAAATTACTTTTCCAACATCTAGGAGCTGAATGTGCATCCTGAAAGCTGACAGTCCTGCAGAGACCATCTGCCTTTTACATCCCTACCAGTGATTAGACCCTCATACCTAAGAGCATTTCTGGCAGGATGGCTATGGTAGAGAGCCTTTCTGAAGCCAGGTCCACATTTCCATTGCCAGAGTCTTTCCAACAGGGACAAAAAATGTGTTTCCATCATCAACTCAGCAGATGTGTCTGGAAGACCCAGGAGAAGAAGAAATATTGAAGGAGAAGACATGTTTTCCACCGTCATTTTCCTGGATACAATTGTATTTAAACTACAAAACAAGTTAGCTCATTTCCTGTGTCCAGCAGGTTGGCAGTAACATTAGCTGGAGAGCAGAGCTCGGGGACTTAGGAACTCAGTTGCACACATCTGTGTTTGCATTCCACATTCTTCATCCTTCCCTGATATTCTGTAAACATCACTTTGCATCCAAGCTAACTCTAGGGTATTTTCTCAAACAGAGTGTACAGTTGATTTTCTTGAAAGAGCATCTAACGGCAATGTAAACATGGGCAAGGAAAATGAATTGTTTTCCTTTAGATTCTGGGAGCCATTTGGTAACCTCTAGCAACCCAAAAAGCAAACTTTATTTTGTCTTTCCTCAAGGAATAGTGTACTTCAAAGTGTAGATAGAATGAAATAATAATAATCATCATAACAATGATAACCCATTTATAGTACTTTAAAGTTTGCAAAATAATAATAAAATGTTATCTCATCAGAGACTCAGAACAACCCTGTAAAGTTGGCTTGAGATATTTACAGAAGTAGAAAACAAAACTCACAGAGAAGTTAAGTGATTTGCCCAAGGTCACACAGCCAGTATATATGAGTGGCAGTATTCAAACTCATATCTTTCTATCCAGGTTAGCTCTCTATCCAGGGTCTCTGACTACTCTAAACACTCTACTCTGACACTCTAAAGCAGAGATTTTTAATCTGTTTTTTAACTGAACCCCAATTGCTCCCTCCATAGACTTCAGGGGGTCCATGAATTTGTTGTTTTACAAAATATTCTGATAACTATTTTAATAGTATTGGTTTCTTGTGTAATCTATCTATCTATCTATCTATCTATCTATCTATCTATCTATCTATCTATCTATCTATCTATCTATCTATCTATCTATCTTATTTATACATTTAAAACATTTTTCTGAAAAGTGTCCATAGGCTTCACTCGACTGTCAAAGCAGTTGTGACACACACACAAAAGTTTAAGAACTCTAGCACTAAAGGATCACTGGTGATCTGAAAAGACGATGTGGCACATAGAAACATCAAAGGCTGACATAGCACTGACCCCTGCATCCTGAATAGTTTGGGCATAAATAACCAGGGGCTATTTTCTAGTCACATCTACTCCACTGATTATCAGTGGCAAAGAAAATCCAGAGTATTGCCCAGGAGGTAATTAACAGCTCCTGACAGCTGTGAGCCTTTTGACTCCTAGGTACTCAGCCTTCAGAGGAGATGACACAAGGTATACCAGGAAAAATGCTCATGGGGTGCACCCTCCTGTTTCTCTTCCCTGGATAGGTGACCCTACCAACAGAATGCAAAAATCGACACAGAAAGTTGGATACTTACAGACCTGTGACCTCTCTGTTTCACTGCCATGGGTATCCTCCCTTGTTTCTTGCCTCTCCCCTTGTATTCATTCACTTGGCAATAGCAGAATTAGGAGGGCTAGCTTGCAGAAAACACCAACCACCTCCCATTGCCCCTTCTGCATCAGTACACTGGATAATTACTGATGATCTCTCTTCCCCTCCCCTTTCTCCCCATCGCTGTGGTGCAAGCCCCCATGGGTCAGCAATACTGCTCTCCCTATTATGCTAACTGGAGAAGGAGAGTCTGCCTGTCTCCACAAGAAGATTAGGTTCATTCTGTGAAAGTATTGATCGAATCAGCAAAGCAGTCAAACCAGTTGTTTTTCTGAACAGCCATATCCTGCTTTCGTAATCCCATTCTTTGTGACTGATATTAATGTTACAAACATATGATCATAGATCCAGAATTAGAGAACACCACAGAGGACATTTAGTCCAACCCCCTCATTTTACATTTGAGGAAACCGAGGTCCAGGCTGATGAGCCAACTTGCCTAAAGTCATGTAGGTAGTTCTGTATGGCAGAGCTGAAATTCGCTGTGGTGCCAGGTTCGACTTGAGACACTGGCAAGTTCATACATAGCCTCTGATATAATAATAGCAGTCAACGTTTAGCTGGCATTTATAAAGGACTTTACATACACGAAGTTGTTTGGCTTTTAAATTCCCAACACAATATGGCCACAGACCTATCTTCCCAGTCTCATCCTCTGCCCATACCAAAGATCCAGTCAAACTGGCCTTCGCTCTGTTACTCACATGTGCATCTTCCATCTCCACTCCTGCATTATCATCCACAGGTCTGGAATGCACTCTCTCCTTGACTCCACTGAATAGAGCCCATCTCTTTAAGATTCTAGACATGTGTACTCTTTTGCATGAAGCCTCTTTGGATCTCAACTGCTAGTGTCCTCCCTCCCCAAATGCCCTGCATTTAAATACTCTGCATATATTTGGGTCTATTAACTTTATATTATAAATATTTTATACATCCTTTTCTCCCCGTTACAATGTAAGTTCTTTGTGAGTAGTCATTGCCTTGTTCTTTGTCCTCATGCCCCCAGAGCCTAGCACCCTGCCTGACACATTGTTGGTCCTTAATAAATACCTGTTGATCATTTGATTTGATTCTTAATATGACCCTATGAGACAGATACTTCAGGAATTATTATGCCCATTTTACAGAGGAAGAAACTGGATCTTAGAGAGGTTGAGTGATTTGCAAACAGTCATATAGCTAGTGAATGTCAGAACTGGAATTTGCACCCAGATTTCCTGACTTCAAGTCCTGAAGTAGTATGATTTAGATTCATAAATCAGAAGAAGAAATGGAAGTATATCAAGAGGTCCTTAACTTGAGGTCCACAAACTTGTGTGCATATAATTGTTTTAAAATATGTATAAATATGCATATATAATGATTTTTCAATATAACTTTTAAAAATACATAACAATTTAACTAATTTCCCTTGTAAGTCCTAAGTGTTTTATGCACTTAAGAACCTTATTTTGAGAAGGGGTCCACAGGCTTTGGTGGATTGCGAAAGGGGAAAATGGCACATAAAAACAAGTTAGGAACCCCCAAGACTACATGGAAAACATCATTAAGCTTGTGCTCTGCTTCTCCCCAGAGATGCAAATTGGAGGATCAGCCCAGGGGCTGTTAGTATGTGAGTCATTTGACTATCATGTGCTCTGGGGTCAATGCAGCCTAAACAAGAAAGAAAAAAGAAGGGGCATTTAGTGGGATGGAATAAAGACATCTGTGCTCTGTTTTTGGCCCAAAGAGCCTGGTTATCTGAGTCAAAGGATGACCAATCCAGTGTTCCTGTGTGGAGAGCCTCAGGCTATAGCTGGGGAGCGGCCAAACCACAATGGCACCAAGACATGTGAGTGAAGGATCCTACAAGGGTGAGGGGGAGCCAAGGATCTTGATGAAAGTTCCAGATTGCTCCAGATTAGGTGGCCTGGTATGGGGGGATCTGTCACTATTTTAAGTGGTATTTGGCAATTGGAAAGACGAATGACCATCTTCTTGCTCCAGAGCCAGGATTCCTAATTCCAGCCTGGATAGAGTATGTGTTCTGAGCCAAACTCTACTAAGCTCCCCCTTTATCCTATGCCCCAGACACGCTCATCTGAGGAGACTACAAGCAGGATCAGGATTCGTGCATGGAGTGCCCCCAGACAGCTGCTCCATGCTCAAGTACTTAGAGAAGACATTATTTTTTTTGGTGAGGCAATTGGGGTTAAGTGACTTATGCAGGGTCACACAGCTGGTAAGTGTCAAGTGTCTGAGGCTGGATTTGAACTCGGGTCCTCCTGACTCCAGAGTTGGTGCTTTATCCACTTTGCCACCTGGCTGCCCCGAGAAGACATTTTCAAACTAATTTCTCTTAGTATCATGTTTGATGCTTATAACATCCCTGTGAACTGAAGATCCCCGTTTAATTTCTCCTCCCTCACTCCCTCCCATTTACAAATGCAGAAACTCATACATAGGGAGGTGGAATGAATTTCCCCCTTCACCAGCTGGTTCATCCCAGGGCCTGAAATAGACCTTGATTCTCTGAAGTTGTTTTTTTTCTTTCCCCAGCGCTTTTTCCAGTATACCAAGTCATCTCACCTCCTTTCCCCTTCATACTGGAGAAAGCCTGGAGGTGTCCCTTGGTTCTTCTAGGACAGCTTAGTTTTTTCTGTATCTGAGTCAGGGCTTTCACATATCAGAGGTCAAAGTGGGAAACTGCCTCTCGGTCCTCTGTTCCATCTTCTTAGTAGAAGCTGAGCCTCAGAGAATGGCAGCAATCCACAAGCATCAGACCTTCCTCCTACCAGTGTTTTTGGTGCTGAGCTTTTGTATATTTTCCTGGAATTCGTTACTCTTCTAAGCAGGGCCAGGGGCAGAGTTGAGCATGTAACTCCATGGGCAACACAGGAGCTTAGTGGATATTGGTAGATATTTGTTTTGTACTACAGCTGGTCCTAAAAGTCATGTTTTATTCACTGGCTCAGTCAAGGTGAAAATCATTTCTCTAACAACAACAAAAGGGTAGAGGGAACATTAATCTGGGTCCATGTTGGCAATAAGTGGGTTAAAGATGGTGCTCATGGCTCCTTTCTGATGTTTAACTGTTTACTCCCCTTTGACAAGCAAGAAAGACACTGGATACCATTAGGAAACACCCCCCCTTCTGCCACTCATTGAAATCTAGAAATAATTGGCAGCTGACCTTCACTTTGCATTGTGGGATGATCTTTAGGTACAGCATTTTAGGGCAAACCATTTTCTCTGTAATCTAATTTACCCTTCCTGGTTAATTTTAATTTTTATGATTTTTCTAAAAATTAAATCATGAGGTAGCTTCTTCTGGACCTGGAGGAGAAAAGCTGCCAGTCTTGTATAGATTATTTATAATAATACATTTCAATGGACAGAAGCTCCTATGTAGTTCTTCACTAGACAGGGAGGATCCATATCTTATTGCTCAAAAGAAATCAATAGTGAAGCCCACACCATCATCCATTTATATGTATATGTAAAGATACAATAGTGAATTAGTCAATAAACATTTTTAAGCATCTACTATTTCCCTGACACGGTGCATGAAGAGCTGGGAGTACAAAGAAAGACAGGACAGTCCTCCTCTCAAGATCACAGTCTAATGGAGGATATAACATGCAAACAACTATGTAAACATAAAATAATTTAGGACTATCCTACATACAGGATCATTTGGAGTTAACCAACAGAGGGAAGGCTCTAGAACTAAAGGGGATTAGGAAAAACTTCCTATAGAAGATAGCATTTTGGCTGAGACTTGAAGGAAACCAGGAGGCAGAGCCTAAGAGGGAGAAGCCAGGAGGCAGAGTTGAAGAGGGGACAGCCAGTGAAAAATGCCTGGACTTGGGAGAGAGAGTGTTTTGTTCAAGGAGCAGCAAGAAAGCCAGTGTCAATAGATTACAGAAAGGTATTAGGTGTAAGAAGACTGGAAATCTGGAGGTGGGGCAGATTGTAAAAGGCTTTAAATGCCAAAGGAAAGATTTTATATTTGATCCTAGAGGTGATAAGGAGCCACTGGAGTTTATTGAATAAGGAGGGTAACATGGTCAGACCTTTACATTCAGTTTTGACAACTGAATGGAGAATGTACTGGAGGGGGAAAGACTTTTGGCAGGGAGACCAACCAGCACTTTACTGCAGCACTCCATGAGTAAGGTGATGAGGGCCTACACTGGGGTGGAGGTAGTATCAGAGGAGAAAAGGAAACCTATAGTACGGCTCTTACATGATGATAGATAGGCTTTATTTTCATTTTATTTATTTATTTTTTTTGGTGGGGCAATGAGGGTTAAGTGACTTGCCCAAGGTCACACAGCTAGTCAGTGTCAAGTGTCTGAAGCCAGATTTGAACTCAGGTCCTCCTGAATCCAAAGGCTGTGCTTTATCCACTGGGCCATCTAGGTGCCCAATATATAGGCTTTAGTAACAGATTTACTATGAGGGCATGATAGGAGGTGAGAGATAATGAAGAGTTGAGAATAATATTTAGGTTGAGAGCCTAAATATGGCTGAAAGGATGGTGACACCCTCAGTAGTAACAGGGATATTAGAAAGACAGCGGGGTTTTGGGGGGGCAAGATAAGTTAAGTTTTGGACATGTCCAGTTTAAAATGTCTATGGAACATCTAGTTGGAGATATATCAAATTTGGGTATGTTTACATATAAATAATGTGAATATGTACACATGTGTGTATATATGTAGTATGTATACTATATATTTGTATTTTATACATATATATGTATATTACATATGTGTATTTCTTTCTTTCTTTCTTTTTTGCAAAGGATGCTGACAAATCCAAATTCTAGCTAAGAAAACAAATGACAAAAACTCCCCACCTATCTTGCTGTCTTGAGTTTTGCTGACTATTGATTTCAGAGCCCAGCATGTTAAGCAATATTGTACGGGGAATATGCCATCCAGGTCTCCATAGATACTCTCCCTGCACTGACTTCAGACAGTAACACTTAGTCCTCAGAAGGGGCTCGTGATAACCAGGGTTGTCTGGTCTATGGTTCTTATTTTGACTTGGCAAATGACTATTGTGCCAGGCTTGCGGTCAGGGTTAGAGTAGAGAGGAAGAGAAGGAAGAGGAAGAGAAGGATAAATCTGATATCTGAAAAAAACTTTCCAATATCCAATATCAAAATCAATTTCCAAATCCAATATCAAAAGAAACTTTCCTTTTCAGGAGCAGGAAGAAGAAACGACAAGCTATTCTTATGAGCACTCATGAGAGTGAATATGGGTCCTGGGGTTTAAAGACATCAGTGGCTCTGTGGCCTCACTAATAGTAACGCTCCCTCCAAAGGTTCAGATTGCAACACAGCCATGTCCTCCCAGTCTTGGTGATTCTTTTTCTTTTCCTCCCATAAGTGTCTGCCTTTCCATCTTTTAACATTCTGTGGGTACCAGTGTAACATGAAGTTGGCCCATCGTATTATCCTTTGCTTTTGCTTCATGAACAGCCTAACTCCCTTTGTGGATTCACACCTTCTGGATGCTACTTTCATGCCACTTCTCATGCACAAGTAATCATCATTAATATACTTCAGTCTGCTTGTGGTCACCATGTGTCTTTTCATTGCCTTGCAATGGTTACCAGAAATTTTTATTTTGGGGAGAACATGATTTTCAAGCACAGAGCATCATGGGTAATATGGAAGTAAAAAAACGGCATTCTTTTGTGAGAGAACAATCTGGGGGTCAGGAGAAGGACTGTGAAATTTCCCAAATGAAAAATTGCTTGCTATTTTCACCCTGTTCAATTCTAGGCCAATTTCATTGACCCTATGCTATTCCTGATTAGGGACCACACACTAATGAACTAACTGAATGCCCGACCCATCTGACTTCAGATCGTAATCTGAATCTAAAATGAAAACAAGAGGCTACTAAATGTATAAAGTGAGGATGGTACTCAGTAACCCTTTAAAAAAATCTTCAGTGACTTGCTAGTTCCTTCAGGGAAAATACGAAATCCTCAGATTGACATCTCCATCCCTCTACAACATAGTTCCTGTCTACTTTTCCCACCTTATTTCCTTTTACAGCTCTTCAAGTACTATCCATTTAAGTTGTACCAGCCTACTAGTGGCTCCCCATATGTACCATTCCATCTGCCATCATCATGCCTTTATACAAGTGGCCTGGAATACTTTCCTTCCTCACCTTCCAATCTTGGAATCTTTACCTCTTTCAAGTCTTAGTTCAGTTACCAGATGTGACTTTTCATGATGTCTCCAATTGTTAGCGCTCTCTTCTGCCAAGAGTTACTTTGTATTCCCCAATAGATTGCAAGCATATAATATCAAATATGATATATATATAACATAGAACACATAATATATATATATATACACATATATATGTGTGTGTGTGTATGGGTATGAATATAATGTAATAAATTGAATATACATCTTTGAAGGTAGAAGTGGTTCCTTTTTTTCTTGTTTTTTGTCTTTATATTCCCAGCACTTATTATAGTTAGGATTTAACATGCTCTAATGCTTATTGAAAAGAGTAGAATTTCTATGCCAGGTTTCCACTTAGGTCCTCTTTAATTTCCAATTAAGTCAATTTTGGATTATAGTCATTTCCTGATCATTTGAATTGACCTTTCTTAACAGTATCCTGCTTTTCTGGGATTTATATGATAGCAAATCAGTACCTCAATGCAGCTCCAGATTTGGATGAGACTTCTAACAACTGCATAGGCTCTGAGATAATAGGAATCATCCCAGAACTTAAGCCAGAAGAAGCTTTTGAAAACCTGCTTCTAATACCTTCCCTCTGCCTCCAGGCAGGACTGCATTCAAATCACTGTTCATCCCTTGCCATGCTTCTCTTCAAAGATGAAAATGATAGAGGCAGAAAACGATGGTCAGTTAGAATATGAGTAATTGTGTTGTAATGTGCTTGTAGGTCAATGCTACATGTCTAAGAAAGAAAACAAAGAGACAACTTTCATTGGTTGGACTGGAAGAGGGACATCTGGACTCTATTTTTACTCAGAACAGATTGACTCAATTGAATCAGAAATGGAAAATCCAATGGCCCTGTGCAACCAGCCTTAGATTTGTGTATAACTACAGCCAGAGCGTTATTTGACTCCAATGAATGTGCAGCATAGATCAAGGGATCATTCATCCAATCCAAGCATTTATTAAGGACCTGTTATGTGCCAGGAACTGGGTTAGGTGCTGGGGACACAGATGAAAACTATAGGCTCTGTTCTCAAAGATTACATTTTATTGATGGCTAAACAACAGGTACACAAAATTTGTACAATCTCATGGGAGGCTGCTAGCCAGCGGAACCAGGAAATGTCTCATATATAGTAGTAGGCAGCACTTGAACTGAGCCTTGATGGAAACAAGGGATTCTAAGGGGGTCATTGATTTAGAACTGAACATGCTGCCCTTCTTTGCAGGTATGGGGGATTATGGGTGGGGAATACTATGGTTGATAGGATGGTTAGTTTTATTGAACTGCTTCATTTTCTTTTTTGATTCCATGTTATAAAGGATGACTCAATAGATAGAGGAGTGGGAAGGATTTATTTGAAAATGAAGGTAATATAAAAATAAAGGATATTTATAATATATAATTTTTTAAAATTAGAGCTGGGGGGGCAGTTAGGTGGCACAGTGGATAGACCAGGAGCCCTGGATTCAGGAGGACCTGAGTTCAAATCTAGCCTCAGACACTTGACACTTACTAGCTATGTGACCCTGGGCAAGTCACTTAACCCTCATTGTCCTGAAAAACAAGCAAACAAAAAACAAAAATTGGAACTAGAAGTGACTTTAGTAGTCATTTGATCCAACCATCTCATTTTTCAGATAAGGAAAATGAGATCCAGTGAGTTGGGAGTTTAACCCAAGTTCTCTGATTCTTGATCTTACACTCTTTCTATTATAGCATGGGAATAAAGATCTTTGCTCCAAAGGAGATCAGACATCAAGGATAGTGAATGCCCATATTGTCCCAGGTTGGGGGATCTGGGAGACTAATTGTTATAGGTTTAGATGATGGAAATTGATGGTTGGAGATTTTGGAGAGTTAAAGACTGCAGCCCCACGACATGCAACAAGGAGATGTCCCTCTCC
This sequence comes from Dromiciops gliroides, assembly GCF_019393635.1. Taxonomy (NCBI): domain Eukaryota; kingdom Metazoa; phylum Chordata; class Mammalia; order Microbiotheria; family Microbiotheriidae; genus Dromiciops; species Dromiciops gliroides. Next base: position 71,408,342 of record NC_057862.1, read on the forward strand.
TTTTGAAGTCACAGACATATGCTTCTCATCTGCAAGGGTTTTTGTCTGAACCCTTCCCTTTTGGAGATCAGGAAACAGACTGAAATACTTGGTATAACACAGAACAGGAAGACATGAAGTGAATGTCTCTCTGAACCCCTAAAAGACTCAATAGAAGGTTCAGAGGTGAGTAGATGCAACAATACCTAGGTGTGGGGGAGGGGAAAATAAATATTTAGGGTCTTGCCATAAGAAAACTTGGAGTAAGAAAGAGACTCCAAGGGTAGCTAGGTGGCACAGTGGATAAAGCACTAGCCCTGGATTCAGGAGGGCCTGAGTTCAAATCTGGCCTCAGACACTTGACACTTACTAGCTTTGTGACCTTGGGCAAGTCACTTAACCCTCATTGCCCTGCAAACAAAACAAACAAAAAAAGAGACTCCTTTGATCAAAGAAAGAGGCATTCCAACAACCACCTGAAGAAAGCTTTTGCATGGGGCATGGGTATGGGAATGGGACCAAGTGAAAAATGTAGGGTGATTTTAAATGGCCAAGAGGCACTTGATCCCATGGGAGGTGAGAAAGAGCTACACTACCATTGGTTGAGGACCTGATATCATTACTACTTGGTCCAATTTTTTGAAATGTAGCATCATCTGCCAGAGGATAGCAATGGTAGCAAACAGGACCCATGACACCTTACAGCAACAGAGGAGAAAGGCAGTGTAAGAGTTGGGGGGCAGTCATGGGATGTTGATCCCCAGCACAACAGTGAGGAGCAGGGTATTAGCAGAGTCAATTATGAGCTGGAAAGGAAGTCCTTCGGTGTTTTCTCTTGAGTAAATAAAACCATCCTATGTTTTAAAACCTCTTGAGTCTGAGTGCTTTATAAAAGGAACTGCTAGTTACCCTTGGAGGGAGCCAGACACTGATGCTGAGTTTCTGTCTAAGTGGGGGCAATCGGCCAGATAAGCAAGAGACTCCCAAAGTGTACTTAGCCCTTTTTGTTGGGAGAGAGATGCCATAAGGGTTATACAAACAGAGTCAAGATTTTTAAGTAGAGTAATGCCAGGGTTGCAGCTGTGTTTGGGGGAAACATTTAAAAAATTATTGATGCATTTGATTTTTTTACATCACTGTCAATACCTAAACTACTCTACCTCCCCCCACCCTTGAACCAAGAAAAACACTTAAGCAAAACCAATGGACAAAATGACTGTGATGAAGAGTGTATGGAATGTTCTGTATCCATCGTACTGAGAGGAAGAAAGGATGTTTTATTGCCTATTCTCCAAGATTACTATTGTTCAATACAATAAGTCTGAGTTTGCCTATTGGAGCAGCATTTCAGTCGGTTTCCTTCTCATAGCTTTGGTCATACACCTTTGGAGAGGCTATGTGGCTCGGGCTTAGATTTAGAAATTAGCTCAGAGAAGTCATCTTATCCCACTACGCCCACTTTCTCAGAAGTAACTCACAAGGAAGACTGATGCAATGAACAGAAGTAATGATTGTGCAGGCATCCTTAGGGATTTCATCTTAAAATTTAAAAAAATAGTATGAAATCTGCCTTGTGATACAAACAATCCAGTCCCTGGTTATTAACTAGAAGTTGATACTTTGCATCTGTTCCTTGACTCTTGTAGTTATAGTATGTTGGTTAAAAAAAAAAGCCAGTGTGAAGACAGGAGATGCTTGCCTATGACTAAAATTTAATTGCATTCCTGTCCCAATTCTGTGTAAATAAGTCCAGGAAGCAGGATGTTATTATTGGTACCTGTAAATTATCCCAAAACCTACCAATGAGATACTAACATATTTTACTAACACAGATGTTCTTGCAAAATTAAAAAAAAACATGAAGAAGAACATTTTATTGATGCCAAACCAGAAAATTCAGCTAGCTAGGCATATATATTGTGAAGGATAAGTCTCCCTGGGCATTCCCAAGAAGGGCTAGGGAATGTGAATAGTTCTTATGACATAGAAAAATCCAGGTGAATTTGAGTTCTGTAAGGAAGAGGGTGTGTGTATGTCATTGGCATTGGGTTAAGGTATCCAGAGCCAAGGCTACCCAAGAGGCAATTAGGATTTTCTCAGGAGGGAATGTGCTTTATCTTTCAAGGAGCTGGATGGAGACAAGGGAACTGGTCAGCTCTGTGTGGTGATCTATGATCATGGACATTGACTTGATCTGATCTACAGAGGTTGTTCAACCCTGCCTATGAAACTACAAGTCAATTGTTTAAGAAAAAGGCTGGTTCTAGGATTTGAGAATGTCATGACTTAGGTCAGGAACATATCTTGAAATCCCAGCTCCCCAAGATAAACTTGGCAAAAGGTCATTACCACTCCTCCCCATTTGGAACAGAAACATTCTCATGATATACTCCACCTCTCACAAAAGTATTTCAGGAGTCACTTGGGCTAAATCTATGATTCACTGGACCACATCTTCCCTCAGATCTCAATGGAGACAGTCCAGAACTCTGGGCCAAAGAACCCTGGGAATAGTAGAAGTTCCCTCCCTCCCTTTACCTCATCCCAACCCCAAACTATGAGCTCTGCTTCCAACCTGGCCCCTTGAACTCATCATACAGGGGAGAAACTCTCGTGGGAAACTGACCTAGCAATTGTCTCTGTGGGGTTGCAGACCCTACCTCCTCAGAAACCACAGCTACCACAATAAAAGTAACCTTACTTAAAAGAATCTAGTAAATGAAGCTCTCTTTCTGGGGATCATCAAAAGGAAATTATGGGTGTAGTGAACTCTGTTCTCACAATTCTTTATCTGAGATCAAGACAGCTATATAGCAAGAACTCAAGAATGAATCTTCAGGCAAGTATAAGAATCTTGAGGGCAGGAATAGATACATTTTTGTCTTTGCATCCTCAATACCTCCCACAGTGCCTGACACATGCTTTTGTCTACATTTGCCATTTCATGGGTGTAGGAAATTTCTGGTGTGGAAATTCTCTTCACCAATACAGAAAGACAGTTCTTCTGTACTTCAAAATCTTAGAGAATAGACTGGGATAGAGAAAAGTTAAATATTTTGTCCAGGATTACATATTCTGTGGAAAAGGCAGAATTTGTACCTGGACCTTCCTGTGATTTTCACTCAGTATTATGATAACAATCAGAGCTGCATAATGCCTGGAATCAGCCACCATGGGAGGGAGGGAACTTCTTTTCTTCTACTGACAGTGTTTGAGAGGGACTGGGAGGCCACTAGTATGGGATGGAGTAGGATTTTAGGAGCAATATGGAAGGTAAGACTAGCTGATCTCTCTAAGGTCCCTTCCAGCCCAGGCCCTTAGAATAGGCACTAGGTGGGACAATGGATAGAGTTCTGGACATGGAGGCATGAAAATCTGAGTTCAAATCCTGCTTCAGGCACATATCAACTGGGCAAGTCACTTAACTGCTATTTGTCCCAGGTCCCTCATCCTTCAAATGGATTAACAGTAGCACCTACCTCCCAACATATCAGTGAGAATCAAGTGAGATTTGTATAAGGCACTCTGTGAACCTTAATATGTGATAAAAATTTAGGCTATTATTATTGAGAAAAGGGTCTTCCTGCCCTTTTGCAAAGTGAAGATCTCTCCAGCAGAGAGGGTTTATCTGCATTTTCTGGGCTCCATTTATAATTACTCTGATACACCATCTGATTCTTAAAATAAACCCTAACTCCAAACACATGCTGCATTTTGAGTCCATGTCTTGGATTTAGGGCTTAGAGCCCTGAATTGTAGACAGATGGAAATATAATCTATTAAATTTTATCTCACAGAGATCCTTCTACTATTAAAAAGGGTTAGTATGTAATGCACAGAACAATAGATTGCATTTGTCTTTATTACCTGGGTTTACTACTTTTTCTCTCTGTTAAGAGAGAGGGCATGAATAATTAAAATGCTCCATCAATGTAGCCTGTGATACCTCCTTTGGATTGGCTGGGTCCTTGGGCAAAGGCAAAACAACAAGCCAGGATTTGGAGCCATGGGTGAGGGTAATGAGTTCCCAGATTATCCAAACCTTTTATGATTTCATTGTCAACCTGATCAATGGGCAAAACGAGCAGGGAACTTCCTGTTCTTGGCTCTAGTTCTTTTCCAAGTCCTGTTACAACTCCATTGCTGTTACATGGAGATGACTTTAGAAGGCCTCTCTAAGACACCGATAGGGGTGGGTGAGTTCTGCTAGATTTTAATAAACCAGGGCAGCTAGGTCGCACAGTGGATAGAGCACCAGCCCTGGATTCAGGCATACCTGAGTTCAAATCTGGCTTCAGACCCTTGACACTTACTAGCTGTGTGACCTTGGGCAAGTCACTTAACCCCAATTGCCTCACCCCAAATAAATAAATAAATAAATAAACAAACCAACCAACCAACCAACTAGGGTGGCTTTGGGTATGAGTCTGGTCATGGACTTCATCTGTTACTGCAGCACTAGTCATGGGAAGGGTGGAGAAGTTGAAGCCAGAGGAAATGGGTTTAGATCTTAATACTGCTACTTACTAACTGTGTCATCTGAGCTCAGTTGGTTAACTCCTCCAGGTCTGTCTCTTTCTCTCCGTTTTTTTGGGTTTGTTTTTGCTTTTGTTTTTGTTTGTAGAGAACTCCCCCAAAAGAAACTCCCTCTACCATCACTGCTGATGTGAGCGTACTAAGCAATTTTTGTTTGGGGGTGTTTCCTGGGACACCGAGATATTGACTTGCCTGGTCATATGGTCACATTGTTGTCCAGTACTCCAAATTTCCTCTCAAGTTTCTTTATTCATCATTATCAACATCTACCACTACAACAAATTAGCCTCTAATGTCCATCCAGGCTGTACCACTGATTCACCTCCACATGACTTTCTGTACCATGTCCCCACAATAGGTAAGTTTGCCACCTGTCACCATCAACCCCTGCCCCTTTTTAATATTCCTTTTCTATGTTATCTTTCCCATTAGAATGTAAACTCCTAGAGGATAGGAACTATCTTTATTTGCATTCCCAATGCTTGGTGGGCACGGACTTACTACATGCTTATTGACTGATTGGTTGACTAATCTTTCATCTTTAGCTCTGTGATTGTATGACCAAGAAATGAACTGGGCTGCTTTTAGAGGTATTGGGTCCTTCCCCAACCCTCATGAATTTAGGTCTTCAAGTGTAGGTTGACGGCCTGGCGGGTATATTGCAGAAGGATTTTTTGTCAGGTGTGGATTACACTAGCCACTGTAACTCTTCAAATGATCTGAGGTTGTATCATAGTCAACAGTTTCTTTCACTACCAGAGAACACACAGTGACCACCCATCTACACCGTGTTAGACAATCTTTGTGAGTCTCTATAGTCACAAAATAAAATGAAATAAAAATTTAAAAATCAGCCTTTTTACTGATGAGACCATTTGAATTTAACTAGGATGATCTCAGAATGATAGAGACAGTCTGTCCTGGGCCTACATTTCCAAGCATTTTTAACTTGTCCAGGTCTTCCAGAGCTGGTATTTTGTGACCATAGTATTCAGGTTTCTAAGGTCACCTTAACAGGCTTTAGGATCCCTAAGATGGGGATGAACTGTTAGTGACTGGGATATTCTGAAGAGAGGCCATGGGAAGAAATCAATCTGATACTTAATGAGAACTTCTCTCAGAAGAAAGAGAGAGAGAGAGAGAGAGAGAGAGAGAGAGAGCTTGCTTCTGCAGGGAAGGTTTCCAGGTGATAGCCTTCCCAGACTTCCACTGCTACTGTGCTGCATGAAGTCATGAGGATTAGGTCTTGCACAGCTCTGGGTAACCACTGTGGGACTGGGAAGGTTAATCCTTTCATTCATCAAACTTCTAAATTCCTATGGCCCCTTTCTCCATTCTACCTTAGCCACCCCCAAGGGTGGTCACATTTTCTATCTCACTGTCACTCCAAGTTATTTTATATGAAAAATCTCAAATTTTTACAATCCCCTTTCAGATCATAGTTTCCTATCTATTTACTGTCTCCATTCCTATTGCTATCCTAATCTCCTGAGCTTCATCTCTCTCTCTCTCTCTCTCTCTCTCTCTCTCTCTCTCTCTCTCTCTCTCTCTCTCTCTCTCACACACACACACACACACACACACACACACACACACAAAGAGGAATCATGAATGATCATTGTATTGATCATGGTTCATAGAATTTTCAAAGTTATTACTGTACAAAATGTTATTCTGGTTCTACTTATTTCATTCTTAATCAGGTTATTAAAAGACTTCAAAATCATACATTTTATGATATTGGTGTGATAATGTAAATTGTCCTTGCAGTTCTGCTAATTCCCCATTGCATCAGTTCATATAAGTCTCACTCATGTTTATCTGAGGCTTTCCTTATTATCTCCCAGTCTGGCAAGTCGTATAAGTATTATTACCCTCATTTCACAGCTGAGGAATTGAGTCATGGAGAAGCTGAAAGACTCCACAGCTACTTCTCAATATATTGCATTGTTCGTCTTTGGTTGTTTTGAGTTATAGTTCCTTGAAGGCAAGAATTTTGTGTCTTCCACAGAATAGAATAGAGTCCTGGGCACATAGCAGGTGCTTAAGAAACTCATGCTGCCTTGACCTTTGACAGTTCCTGAAGATAGTTCAGTATTTCCACAGTAGTCTTTGGGGGGAATTTGTCCATTGCTGGGTGGGAGACTAACAGAGACCTGCAGTCCTGGGAATTGTCTGCCTAATAATTTTTCTAGTGGTCTGGCATCATGCAAGTCTTTCTGACCTGCTCTGTGGTGGTTGTCAATTGGAGTACAAAATAAATATGAAGAGGCAGCTAGGCGGCACAGTGGATAGAGTACCAGCCCTGCAGTAAGGAGGACCTGAGTTCAAATCTGGCCTCAGTCACTTACTAGTTGATTGACCCTGAGAAAGTCACTTAACCCTGATTGACTTCCCTTCACTCTCCCCAAAAATAATAAACAGGAAAAACTTGGACCAGCAGGCTTATCTGTCCTCCAAACCAACAGATCAATCAAAAAGCACATGAATGCTTGCCATGGGGAAGGCAATCTACTAGGTGGGTTGGGAAGAAGTGGAAGTTGAATTCCTAACCATAAGTCATTTACTGTCACCATAGTTTGCTTATTCTCTTCTGTATCAGGCTTTGTTGTTCTTTAGTTGTGTTCAGCTCTTCATGAGCCGAGAACACCAATGCTGTCCATGGGGTTTTCTTGGCAAAGACACTGGAGTGTTTACCATTTCCTTCTCTAGTGAATTAAAGCAAACAGAGGTGACATGACTTCCCCAGGGTCACAAAGCCAGTAAGTGTATGAGGCTACATTTGAATGCAGATTTTCCTGACTCCAGGCCCAGTGCTCTATCCACTGAGTCACCTAGTTGCTCTAAGTGATTCCAAAGCTCAGCAGATATCATGGAGTTTTTCCAATTTCACAAAGAATGGCAGAGACAAAAAGAAACCTTTCAATTCTCAGTTCAATACTCTAGAAAGCAAATGTGGTAGTCTGTCCAAATCCCACTTGTGCCTTCAAATTCACAAGAATTTGACCCTCTCTGAATCAATATTTTTTCTTCTTTTTTATAATAAAAGAGCAAGAAGTGTGACTATAAAGTAAAGAGATTGATCTCACAGTGGTTTACCAGCCCAAACCAGTCCTATTACTTTAAGTCCAAGCCTTATCATATTTCTGCTCATCTGCAAAGACAGATCTTCTTTTATCTTGTAGGTTAAGAAAAAACAGGCTAAAACCAGAACATAAGCAAACTTCTCTTCCCTGGAAAGAAGTAAACTGTCAAACTGTCTTGACTTTACAATTATTCTCTTCCTTGTGAAATAAGCAATAACATTTGTTGTATGAATGAAGGAAGGAATAATCTTGAGTAAATATCTTGCAAAGTGTCAATGCCAGCCATTGATTCTTTTGAAGGAACCAGGTTACAATTTCCAGCATTCATAGCTGTAGCTGAGAATTCTAGTTCTTGGGGCAAATTTGGCAGTGGGGGTTGGGAAGGAGTAGTGTGGAGAAAGCAATGGACCCTTGTCCAGGTGAATTCAAGCTATGAAACCTCTACAAGGAGCCAGTCTTGGAATAAGACAGTAGGATGAAGAGTAGTACCATTGTGATCCTACAAGGTCAGGGGTGCCCTGTGGATAGTCATGAACCAGGAGGAAGAACTTTGTGAACAAAGAAAGCAAACCCCTGTGGATGTTGGCCAAAACCCTGGTTTTCCTACATTAGTTATACCTCTGTAAGTATTTAGGAAAGGAAGGGAATAAACATTTATATAGTGACAACTATGTATTATGTACTTTCCAAATATTATCTCATTTTATCTTCACCACAACACTGTGAGGTAGATGCTAGGATTAAATTCCATTTTACAGTTAAGGAAACTGAGGTAGAGGTTAAGGGATTTGCCCAGGGTCATGCAGCAAATAAATGCCTGAGGTCAAATTTGAATTCAGGAATTTCTGACTCAAGGTTCAGCGCTCTATCCATTGCAACACTTAGCTGTTTGAGAAAAGAATATTGAAAATAACGCCATAGGAAAATGCCCAGAGCAGCAAAACTCACAGAAGAATGTGCTGAAATCATCTTCTACCCAAGAACAGCTTGGAAGGTCAGAAGGAGGGAACTGCTGTGCTGATACAGGAGTCAAGCCCAACCCCACAGTCACCATGACACAGATCCAGTCCAAGGAAGGCCTCACCAGAGAAGGAGACCCCCCAGAGCCTCTGAATCAGCTGAAGAGCCAGTGTTGTCTGGAACTAAGCTCACAGTCTGGTGAGTGGGCTGAGCCCTGGGCAGGGTGGAGACTACAGGGGTCTATGCTGGTGCTAAGGCAGAACTTGGATTTTACACCCCTGCTGAGAACCAGGAGGTAGGCTTGAGTAGCAGTGGCCCAGGTGGGGGAGGGGCACAGGCTCATCGGAGCTAATAACCACAACACACAAAGCTGGTTGATTAGCAAGTTGGTCTGGGGTCATCTAAGGACGAGGGAACAGGCCAGGGCAAGTGAAGAACCTGATTGTACTTAAATCATACCACCTGGGACTTCTTAAGCTTGGGATACTGTAGCCTGGAAATGGTGCCCCACTTTAGGAGCTAAAAGTCAAGTAAAAGAAAGGCAAGATGAGCACACAGAGAAAGGTAAAGACCATAGAAAGTTTCTTCAGTAACAAAGAAGACCAAGGGGCACCCTCAGAGGAAGATGTCAACATCAAGGCCCCTATATCTAAAGCTTCCAAGAAAAGAATATCAAAGAAATTAATAATGGCAATTTCCCATGACATCAAAATCTTCCTTTATATTGTAGAAGAGAGGCTAAAACAAACAGGAAATCCTTCTAATGCAAGATGCAAACTTTCTAATGCCAATATGCCTCTTGTTCTAAAAGACATACCTGCTCACTCAATGATTTTCTAGCTTGTCCTTTCCTGAATTTTCTTCAAGAAACAGAAATATTCTGTAAGAGTAGGAATAATGTTAATAAGTCAACAACATTTATTGTCTATTGTATGCTGGTAACTAAACTGGGAATCATGGACACTAAAACGGGGAAGACAAGGGCTGGGCTCCATATGACTATTAGAAGCATGTGCATTTTTTTGTGGTGTTAGTGGTTTTCAATTTCATGTTAATCTAGTCTTTTGCCCTGAAAGATTGTGTTTTTTAAATCAAACCACAAAATATACCCCAGCCTTTCCCATCCTTCTTAATGCCATGACAATAATGCATTTAATGGAAATCAGTATCAGTAGTCTGCAAAAGAACAAAACTATGATTTAAAACAAAAACAAAAAACAACAAAACAACCAACTCCCATTCTTAGAATATGGGCTCTTAGAGGCTGAAGCCCTTGGCCTTTCCTAATTTGCATTGGTTTATACATGTGTTCAGGGATCCTTTTAACGTAAGAGCAACAGGTAGAACATTTATGTGTTGCTTTATATACATTACCTTATTTGAATTTGCTTTGAGGTAGACATTATGATTACTAGTATTTTCTCATTTTACAGAGGAGGGAATCAAGGCAGTTTGGCACAGTGAGAAAGTGGACAGTAGGGCATGGTCTCAATTGCCAGCTCTGCCATTAAACAAATTACTTAACCTCTCTGGCCTCAGTTTTCTCATTTGTAAAATGGGAGGTTTGGACTGAATTCTGAGGTCAGAAACGTAAACTCTGAGGTTCTTAGCACCTCTAAATTTATGAAACTACAATTGGAATTTCATCACCCAGCTCTAGCAAGTACTAGAGGGGCAGCTTAGGTGATGTTTTGAATAGAGTGTTGGCCCTTCAGTCAGGAAGACCTGAGTTCAAATATGACCTCAGACACTTACTAGCTGTATGACCCTAGGCAAGTCACTTAACCCTATTTGATATGCCCCAGACCAAAAATAAGAAAAAGAAAAAGAAATGAAAGAAACAAGTGTTAGAGACAGGACTCAAACACAAGTCTCTCCTGACTACAAGTCATGCACTCTTCCTATAGCATTGGGCTGACCCTGACAGAGTCCCTTACAGTCTTAAGTCCTATGGTATACTATATTAAAACTTGAAATCTCTGAGAATGGGGAAGAGGAGGGATAAAGGGAGAAAATTAGGCAATGTGAAAAAGGGTATTAATAAAATTTATTTAAAAAAAAGAAAATGAATTTGAGGAAGAAGCAAGCTCTACACAATAGTTTTGCAGTTTCATGCAAAATTTGCATGTGGAAATGCTGATTTTAATTTTAAGTTCATATTTTTTAAAAAATTAAATTTTTATTTATTTTATTTTTAATTTATGGAATAAAACAATCATCTCCATAACATAGTATAATAAAAAGGAGATGATTGCATATGAAACTGCAAATCCATTATGTACAACTGACTTCTTTTAAGTATATAATAAAGTTATGATGTAAGGTTTTTTCCTTTTTTCTTCCCTCTTCCCCACACTAGAGACGGCTACCATTAGACACAAATATATATATATATATATATATACACACACACACACACATACATACATATATGTACACACATATACATACATATATGTATCCCACATCGGACTGCACAGCCACACTGTGGCCTGTGGCTCTTCAAGGTGCTGATCCATGTTCATCCGTGACTGATGGAGGCCTACTACATATATGTACAAATAATATCAATACATATATATGTAAAATCATTCTGCATATACTTCTATGTATCAGTTTAGAGAGACAGAGACAGAGACAGACAGACACAGAGACAGAGGGAGAGACAGAGAGAGAGTGCATATGCATGTATAGGTATATATATATACACACACATACATATATACACACTTATAAAATATATACATACTTTAGAACATATAGATTCTTTTCCTTTTTTCCTTAATCATTTTTGGAAATAGACCTAGAATTGGTATTGAAAACTTTTTTTAAAAATTAAAAGAAAAAATAAAGATGAAAATATCAAACTTAACTCTCAACATGTTTAGCCAATAGCATTTGCTATAACAAAAATATGAAGGACATTCAGAATTGGAGAGTTAAACTTTCAATGAATGTGAATTCTGAATGACTCATATTAGCTGTAAGGAGCTTGTGTTTCCCCAAACCTGTACTTCCACTTGAGAAGAGCAACCCATTTTACGGACAATGGAAGCTGAAAAGTGAAGGTTTGAATGGATGGTACCTGGACTCTCCTCTGCCTAGAGGAGAAACATATTTGCTTAGTGGAGAGCTGTACTATGGCCACTTGGGGAATAGAAGATAATTCTCTCTTTGTGAGAGACACCAGCCTGGCACCAGCCAACAGTACTACTTAGATCTTCTGTTGGAAAGTACTCTGAACTCATGGGAGAGCTGCTCTAAGAGCTGCACACTTTTCCTTATGCGTGGGATAGCAGCCTACACAACTAGTGTTGTGAGATTCCTCTAAGCTAACAGTAGTCTCTCTCCTCAAATATTCCCAGTGTACTTTGGCTGGATCTCCCCCTTTCCTCCATTATATCTGTTTTATGCTAATTTGTGTACATGCATATATGTTCTCCCTTAAGGTTGTGTTGGTAAATGTTTAGCAACTGGCTCTCCTAAAACAAACAAACAAAGCCAACAACAACAACAAAACAACCATTGAAGGCACACTTTTAAGTTTAAAAGTATGTATTGTTAACATTTTCCTCCATCAATTTCTTAAGTCTAGACAATTAACAAAATATTAAGTGGAGTTCTGATTTGTAGCATTTGCCAATTTCTGAGGTGTAAATGCTTACATTAAAAATATAACAATTGGAGCCCATGGAGCTGGTTCTAGCATACTGCCATTCCTCTTCCTTTAGTAGAATTTTTAGTAGTTCTTTGAGGTCAGGGAGTATGTGATATTTAGCTTTAGGCCCCCCAGCATCATCTAGCATACTCTCTCCCTCACGTGTATGTATATATATATATGTGTGTGTGTGTGTGTGTGTGTGTGTGTGTATAATGTCATCAACAGATGTGTATTAAGTATCTACTATATCTACTATCTTCTACCTATCATCTGTCTAGTATGCTGTTGAACTCAATTGAATTAAGTTAAGGATGACAGTAGCACCAGGCAAAGTTGTCACTGGTATAAATCAAGCTTGCTGATGTACATGTTATTAGCACAGTTGGTAATATGGGTTAGTAGTCTGCCAATATTTCAAATCTATTTACTTCAATTCTAGCATCTCACGCCTTCTCTTGACTCATGCAATTACTCTCTTAGTTCAGCCTTTATCACCTCTCATCTACATTATTGGAACAGTCTCCTAATTGGTCATCTTGACTCAAGTTTCTCATCACTCCAGTCTACCCTACACTTTGCCACCAAAGTGATTTTCCTTCAGCACCGAGCTGACCATTTCACTCCCAAACTCAATCAATTCCAATGACTCTCCGTGGTCTCTATAACACAATATTAACATCTGTTAAGCTTTTGAAGCCTCTTACAACTTGGACCTAACATATCTTTCTAGTTTCATTGGATTTTACTCTTCCTTCCACTGTCTATAATCTAGACAAACTGACCTCTCTCTCCCTCACATAAAACACTCTATTTTCTATTACAGAGTCTTTGTGCTTGCCATTCCCATAGTAGCAATACACTCCATTCTCACCTCTGGTCCATGGAGTTCCTTTCTTCCTTTGAGACATAGCTTAGCCACCAAATCCTGCATAAAGTCTTTCTGCTCTCTCTTCCCCAAACTACCTGGTATTTAACAATGTTGCATTTATTCTCTTTATATTTACCTACTCTTTATATTTATGTAACTTACTATCTTCTTTCCTATGAGTAAGGATTGTTTCATTCTTTGTATTTGCATTCATAGTACCTACCATAATTCCTGACAGATATTTGGTGTTTAATAAATGCTTGTCGATTTAGTAAATTTAGCATAAATATGGTAAATACTTAGCATATTCAAATATCCCTGTGCTAGGTGTTGCAGATAGAAATGGGAACAAGGATCAGGATGGAGATAGGGATAAGGATAGGAATCGACTACCATTTCATTGGGGAACTCCTGGAAGATGAAACCCTCTTTACCAATAGCAGGTCACATCTTCTCTGCCACTTAAAGTATAAGAGAGTTTCCTAGAGCAACTCTAAAAGTTGCTAGCCTGGAAGAGAGGTTAAGTGACTTCCTGGCTGACTCAGTCAGGTAATGGGCATACAAAGACAGAATGGTCCATATCCTCATGGGACTTACTTTCTATTGGGGGTGGGGGGTGGGGGTGGCAGCACAGGGCTAAAATATTTACTCAAATAAGCAAACCAGTAGTATTACAAAGTCATTTCATGAGGAGAACACATTAAAAGAAAAAAACATCCTTTTGTATGAATTAGTGATATGTTAGTCCTAAAACAGATGCATTGCTTACTGGAAGCCAGTTGAGAGTTTTCTGTTATGGGTCTCACATAGGGTTTACCTTCCCTTAGGTGGGCAGCCAGAGCACATTCCTCTCCCCACAAACTCCGTAGAGAGTGTATGTTTCCCCAGCGAATCACCATGCAAACCACTGAATAACAAGCAACAAATTATGTTCTTTTGTTGGGAGTATGTATGGGGGTCTAAGGAGGACAAGGTAAAATGAGCTTATACTCCAACCAAGACCCTGGGGTCTAAGCAAGGATCAATGGCTTCACCTGAGTGTTCACCCACTCCAACCTGTTCCACATTGGAGCACAGGGCTCACCTACCCAGCACAGATCAGCAGTCCTTACAGGCTGAGTGTCTGTCTTTGTCATGCAGTGCCACCTCCCATACAATCTTCAGCCTGAGTCTTTTCCTTGCCATGATGCCTTTCTCTCCCTTTGTCTTTTCCAGCCGTGGACAGAGGCTGCTTCTCCTCTGTCTGTGGTGCTGGAAGTAATAAAGCCCTTCTAATGACTTCCTCCCTTTGCTCCAGCCACCTGGCTGCCATGCTGTACTCTATTTAGTTAGACCTCTTGGGAATAACCACTAGATTGTTTTAACAAGAACCTAATACCTGATCTGCATGGAAGCCAAAAACTACATTCAACTAGGAAATGTGTTCTGCAGGCTTATATGTATTCATGATGGTAAAAAAAAAAAAAAAAACTGGTCTTTCCCTCTTTTTTTAAAAAAGAAAAAAAGTTTTACAAACTTAAAGTTTCTATGCTGTAACATGCCACATCATTACTCTGAGAGATTAAAAAGTAGAGGGAACCCTATAAGTTGCCTAAGATGGGAAGGACTCAGTCACATAAATAAGCACACGGGTAAAGAATGGACCGTTTTGGATGCAGCAAACAAATGTCTGCTGTGCGGCGTTTATAATGATAAGTGCCCTCTCCTAGTGGACAGTCTCTGATTGTCCGTGGAATCTGTGCTGCTCTTCCACTTGAGCTCTCAGGAAAGCAGAGGATGCTACAACTCTTCAGCTGAGACCCATCAGTAGCAGCCCATAAAACACCTGCCACAAAGCAGCTGGAGCACTGAATGAAAGTCTATATTGAACATCCATCAGCAATGTGTAAGAAGAGGGGTGGGGAGGACAGTTAAAATGTTTTATGAAGGTTTATATAGTTGAAGAAATAGTAGTGGGTTGGTAGTGGTGAAGAAGCATCCCTAGGTCCAAATAGGCATAAAAGTTTTACTTACCTCTTCTTGCCTGTCTTATCTTAGGACTCAACATATTCCTGTTTCCAGCGTGTCCTTTCTTACAGTCCTGAGCATGCTGTCAACCTCCTGGCTTGTTGCCTCTCCCCCTGTTGCATCTCATCGTGACATATCCCGTCCTACTGGCTGTAGCTTCCCAGAGCCCGGCTTCCCCGGTGAGGTTCACTTCTCTCCACTTTCACAACTGGCCTTGGAAGGGATGTCTTGCATTCGACTAAATAAACCTTAATGTATTATTTATCCAGCCAAGAATTAATTCCCATCCAAACTAACCATTAAGTGCCTCAGTAATTACTGTCGATAAATCACTAGAGCATAGACATGAGGGGCTGGACCTGGCTCCTTCCCCTAATTGGCCACACATCAATGTTATTAATATGCCTCGGCAAGAGAACCAGGAGCCTTAGGGCTCGTGTCCCCGGTCCCATGCACTATTTCTGCAGAACGGAAGCTCGGACTCAACAAGAATCAAATCAAGAGCGAGAATCTGAGATCCTGTCCAAGCCTGAGTTAGAGAAGAAGATGGGAGGGGAAGAGGCTGTCATTGGGGGAATGGGGGAAGGGCACTGAGAGCATGAGACTCATAGCGGATCTGATAAGGTCCTACATTAGGAGAAATAATAAGTGCACCGGTCCACAGGGAAGTGTTGTGTCAGGTTGCCCACTGAGTAATGCATTGAGTGAGATGGGGCTGAATCACTGCTGGGCTTGGATTTCTGCAAGGGGTGGGGGTGTGAGGGGGGGGGTTGGGAATGAACACGAGAAAGGGAGAGGCAGGAAGAGAGCAGGCAAGGCGAGAGAGGGAGAAAAAAGAGCAAGCCCGGGCATGGCCACCATGCTACAAGGTGGCAGCGATTAGGAGTGCAGAGATAACTCTCCCTAGGACTGCCGTGCAGGCAAGACTGCAAGGGAGCCACCGCAGAATTACATCTAAGCCCCTGAATCTGGCCATTTTCAAAGTCACTAGGTGAGATTTCTCTGGGAGGCAGTAGGAAGAGAATACCCCTCGCAGAGCGTGATAGATAAGGGACAAAGAAATGATGCAACAATTTAAAACGGATCACGGGAGGGGGAGGGAGGAGAGGAGTCAATTAATTTTGCTGCCTGCTTTTTTTCCTCCCTGGCCTGCCTAGAAGGAATTATGTAAAAATCTCTTTCCCCAGTGTTGGGAGATATTTTTCACTTAGAGCTAAATTGCACTCACCCCGGTTTTCTGTTCCTCCGGAGAACATTAGGAGTGGGGAGATCTCTGTGAGGAATGCTAACTCCCACTATTTACATATCACAACCATTCTTCCTGAGTTAATAAGGTGCTCTGCCAACAGCCTATTCCTTTGCTCAGCGGTCTCTTAATTTCTAAATGATGTGTTTGGGGTCTCAGTGTTTGGCTCCTAGCACACCAAATTACCAATCATTTAATGCTAATCATTCTTTTCTTTATATGCACCTCATGGCTTGTCACTGAATCATTTAAACCCCATCTTGGAACCCAAATCTGGGCATTTTTTTTCAGCTTTTTCTGAGTCTGACTTTTGCAGTGTTGTGAAATCTCAGAGGGCTCAAGGTTCAATTAAAAATGGGAACAAATTATTATCTAATGCTTAGGTTCCCATCCTTGGGATAATGTAAGGCGGGGCACAGGTCTGGATCGCTAATAATATTGATGGGATTTCTTTGGGACTTTAACACCTTTTGGGAGAATAGTTGAGAACACATGAAGGAATGAATGAATGAGCATTTGCTAAATACTTGCCATGTGCCAAGCACTGTGTTAAAAGATAGGGATGTGAATACAAGTCCCAGACATCAAGGAGCTGATATTGTAATGGGGGGAGATAACACAGATAAGTAAGGAGTGGCCAGGGAGGGCTGTTCTGGCTTGAGAAGTCACAGGGATCTGGGAAGGATTCACACCAGTGAGCCAAACTGTGACTGAAGATAAGGATTGTGAAAGTGAGAAGGGAGTACATTCCAGCTAGGCGCCCCCCCTTTTTTTTAAGGGGAGAGAGGAGTATCCTGAAGAGACTGCTGGGATTTTGAGTTTTCAGTGGTTTCAGGAGGCAAGGAAATATGTCCTGGTGGCCTTTGGAAAGGCCAAAAAGGGTGGCAGGGGGATGGTGGTGGGGAGGGAGCAGAGGCCTTGCCTCAGCTGCATGGCAGAAGTAAAGACTTCAGCAGGAACAATGAAGGCAATGAAAGCCCCTAGAGCAGTTTTGTAACAGCAGTTCCCCCTCTCCAAGCCCTCCTGGAGAGATAAAAGCTATTGGGGCTTGCAGGGGCCTTGAGGAAGGGAAGGTTGGTAACAGTTTTAACAGTGTCAGTAACTTTGCATAAGGTTTCTCTTCTTGGGCCACAGAGAAAGGAAGGTAGGGTGAGGGAACCAGCCAGAGAGGCAAAGACTGCCTTTGACTAATGGCAATTAGCAGCAAGGAAATGAATCTTATCCCCAGGTCAATGGGCTGCATGCAACTGGCATTCATTTATAAACATATTCCTTTATTCTGCTGTAAACTGTTTTACAGAGCTAGTTTCACTTCTCATCAAAGGCAGCTGGATGACAAAGTGGTCAGAATACTGGACTTAGAGTCAGGAAGTCCCAGAGTTCAAATTTAACCTCATGTGCTTACTGGATGTCACACAGGGCAAATCACTTTACCTCTGTCCTCACCTGTAAAATAGTGGTAATAATATTACCTACCTCACAGGGAATCAAATGAGATAATATTTGTAAAGCACTTAACATAGTACCTGTCATATAGTAGGTGTCTAATAAGTGCTCGTTTTCTTCGTTTCCATGGAGACAAATCCAAGGTATTCCTAATAAAAGCATTTCCACTGGAGTACATTACTAATCAAATAGAGAATCTCCTGGAGAGCTGACCTTAAAGAGGTCTGAGCAATAGTGACATAGGAATGTGGATCTTACTTCCAGAAGCTATAGAGAACAGGGAGGATTTTGTAGTGACCTATAAGGAGTTACCAATAGTTAGCTTTCTCTATGGCTAGGGAATCATCTTCTATGCTCAGAGCTCTAAGTTTCTCTTTTGAGGGACTTGAAGAATACCCCCAACTCTGCAGGTTAAATCATGTTTCTTTAAAAATCCAAATGGGAAGGACTTCAGTGTAAAGACAAAGAAGAAAAAGCCACAGTAATAGACTGTGAGTCAGGAGGTTGGAGGGTGGAAGAATGGGAAGAAGGACCATTGAACCATTGGAGTTTAGTGATAAATACTGTGAATAAGGCAGGTAGGTGGCCCAGTGGGTTGAACACTGGGCTTGGAGTCAGGAAGACTCATCTTCATCTGACCTCAGACACTTACTAGCTGTGTTACCCTGGGCAATTGCCTCAGTTTCCTCATCTGTAAAATGAGCTGGAGAAAGAAATACTCCATTATCTTTGCTAAGAAAACCCCAAATGGGTTCATGAAGAGTTGGAAATAACTGAAACAACTGAACAGCAACATTGTGAATAATTTTCTTCTTCAATAGGAGGGAGGTTGGACTGTCTGCAGAAGACTATCCTGCAAGGAATATTTATGGGGCATCCACAGGTGCTGCCAGCTGAGATTTATATGTGTGTGTGTGTGTATACATATATATATATATATATGTATGTATATATATATATATATATATATATGTATACACACATATATTCAATAAGAGTCCAAGAAAGAAGAAGTGATGAGTAGTGGCCATTGGCATTCTCTGCTGAGGGTTAATGAGGTGGCAATTTTTCAACACAAGAAGAGTTGAGTTTGACTAATATGGAAGTGTTTTACATAATTGCACATGTATAACCTATATCTGATTGCTTGCTGCCCTGGGTAGGGGGAGAAGAGGGAGGGAAGGAGGGATGGAATTGAACTCAAAACTTTACATGAAAATGCTTATTATCAAGAAGAGTTGCAAGGTCTGCTTTCTCCCTGGGAAGTACAAGTACACCCAAGATGTGACCAGACAACATCCAAAATCCTGTCAGCTCTAAAAACATCACTTCTAGTGATTCATGGGGCCATAGAGGACACTGCTGGAAAAATAAAAGCAATACTAAGGAGTATGAATGAAGTCTTGGGCAAAAAACTAAAGATTCTTAGGGCTCCATGTGGTCTTATTCCTGATGCTGTTTGAAGGCACAGAATTGAGCGAGATGGCAGCTATGTGGTACAATGGATATTACTGGATATACATTCAGAAAGACCTGAGTTCAAATCCAGTCTCAAACACTTAGTATCTGTGTGACTGGCAAGTCACTTAACCTCTGCCTCAGTTTCCTTATATGTAAAATGGGAATAATAGTACCACCTATCTCACAGGGTTGTTGTGAGGATAAAAGGCTCTTTGCAAGCCTTAGTGCACTTAATGAATGCTAGCTAATTATAATCATAGACACTGAGAATAATAAGCACTCTAAGTCTATACTTAGAGCTGTAAGGGATGTTGGATGCTATCTACTCTAAGACACTCATTTTACATATGAGGAACCTGAAGCCCAGGGAGGTGAGATAACCAACTCAATGAAGGTTACACAACTGTTGAGAATTGGAATTAGAATCCAGATCTCCTGACTTCCAAAATGGCAGAATCAGTTACCTTTCTGGGCTCAGTGGAAGAGGATGGATGGGTTAAATAACACAATAACCTGCCCTTTTTTTTAGCAACCATTTAAGAACAACACCTTTGCCAAGTATTGTAGATGAAGCATGAACAAAGTGAGCATAATCACTCTCTAGACACTTTGATTAATATTGATACAAATATCCCCTGATGGATTTCTATCTTAGCAAAGAATCATAGAATATTTAAGCAAATATTCCTTTCTGTGGCTGAATCAGTTTCAATTCAACAAGCATTTACTAAGCACCTACTATGTACCAGACACTACTGCACTGGGTATAGAAAGACAAAAATGAAACAGTTCCTAGTCTCTCAAGGAACTCGTTTTCTGTTGGGAAGTTACCACATTTGTATTCATAAGCAAATGAAAAAGATGTGTAACATATGTACCAGCTACCCTAGCCTCCAGACTCACATTTCCAACTGCCTATTAGACATCTGGAACTGATGTTCTTAAGTTCAATATGTCCTAAACTGAACTCATCTTCCCCCACCCCCCAAAAAAACCCCCATCTTCTTGGCTTAATTTTCCTATTACTATTGAGGGTCCTACCATCCTCCCAGTTGCCCAGATTTGTAACCTCCATCCTCAGCTCCTCACTGCCTTTCACTTGCCTCCCATCCCCATATCCAATCTGTTGTCAAACCCTGCCATTTGGACTTTGTAACATCTCTTCCATATACCCCCTTCTCTCCTCTCACAACTCCCCTCAACCACTCTAGTGAAGGCTCTCAGAGTCTGCTGGTGACTCTGCTTGCTTCAAGTCTCACCCAACTCCAATCCACCCTCTACTCACTGGTCAAAATGATCTTCCTAAAGGTCTGACTATGTTAAGCCCCCCATCCCTCATTCAATCAACTCCAGTGGCTCCCTAGCAGTAGCAGAGAGAGTACTGGATTCAGCCTTCGATGAGTCATTTGATTTCAATGATTCTCAGTTTTCTTATCTGTTACATGGGATCTTAGGTTCACCAATTTAGAGCTGACAGTAGTAATATTTGTGCTGATTACTTCAGAGAGTTCTTATGAGGATGAAATAAGAATGATTTATAAAGAATAAACCATGACCTCAACATGTTATCCTTATTTATTAAATACAGCAAGTGTACCTGACTTCTTTAGTCCCTAGACATACAAAAATGACAAACTATATGATCCCTGTCCCCAAGAAACTTGTAAAATGTCATTATTATTGTTGTTGCTATTTGCCCTAACAGGAAAGATATACAAGGTGAACTATAAAATAACACGATTTGTGTTTGTATGTGTATGTACATGTGTGCATTTATGTGTGCGTGTGTGTGAGGGTAGAAATTAGTTTACTTATTTATCACAGCCTATTATTTTACATCTCCTCCTTCACTAAGGGAAGAATAGAGCCCAATTCTGATCTCACTAAATTATTGAATCTCAGAGTCGAAAAGAACCTCAGAGGAAATCTACCCTAAAATTTCTGAAGAACCTCTTCTATAAAACATATCTAAAAAGTAGACTTTCATCCTTCCCTAGAAGACTTCTTATGAAAGGGAACCAATTTCCTTCTAAGGCAGCCCACTACATTTTAAAATTGCTCTCATTTTTATTAAAATTTCTCCAACATCAAACCAAAATCTAAATTTAATCTAGGCAAATCTAGGTAAATTCCCACCTGTTGCTCCTGCTTCTGTCCTCTGGGGTTCAGGAGAACAATCACAAGCCTTTGTGAAAGTCACAGTCCTTCAGATACTTGGAGTCAGCTATCAGAGTACCCACCTATACCTCACACAGGTTGTCTTTACCAGGCTAGACATCCAGGTATGGTGGAGAGAGAAATGGACTTGGAGTGAGGACGATTTGTACTTGAATGCCATCTCATGTCCTTACTACATCTGCAACTTTGGGCAAATCATTTCACCCTTCTAGGGAGCAGTTTCCTCACCTATAAAACAAAGGGGCTGGATTCCATGACCTCTAAGGTCCCTCCCAGGTTTCAATCAATGATTCTATGAGCCCATGACTTAAGACTTCTTTCCCTCAAATCATCTTTCTGTCCAGGCTTTAGTACACTCCAATGGGAGCACTTCTTTTGCTTCTGCCTCTGTCAATCTTCACTCAAGTGTACTCCAGCATGATTTCTCTTTTTGCTTCTTCACATGAGTATTACTTATTTTTATTTTATTTTATTTTATTTTTGCGGGGCAATGGGGGTTAAGTGACTTGCCCAGGGTCACACGACTAGTGAGTGTCAAGTGTCTGAGGCTAGATTTGAACTCAGATCCTCCCGAATCCAAGGTAGGTGCTTTATCCACTGTGCCACCTAGCTGCCCTAGAGTATTTCTTCTTAATATACAATGTTGCCATAGGTGTGCATAGAACAGGGTAATTAAGTACCTGAGTCTGGGGAAAACATTGTCATTGGCTCTTCTCCTTTCACTCATGGGAGGACATAGGACTGGTAAAAGAGCTGGGAAGGGGGAAAAGTATAGCATTCATAGTCATGCATAGAATATGAGAAAGATATGCACCAGTCCCAGAAGATTTGGGTTGTAGTCTGATTGGTAATAGTACCTACTCTTGTACTGTAACACAACACTGAAAGTCACTAGAACAAGTCAAGGCAACTGGGCATTTAGTAAGTACCTGCAATATACCAAGTACTTTTCTAAGTACTGGAGATTCAAAGAAAGAAAAAAAAATAGTCCTGCCCTTAAGAAGATCCCGATGTAATTGGGGGGACAGGGAAGGTGAGACATAACATGAAACAATTATGTACAAACAAGATATATACAGGGCAAATTGGAGATCATCTGAGAGGGCTCATTTATGCACTAACCTTATGAGGCACCTGAAAAAGCTTCTTGCAGATGGTAAGATTTTAGAGACTTGAGGAAGGCAGGGAAGCCAGTAGGTAAGAGAAGGAGGGAGAAAATTCCAGGCATGGGGGACCAACAGTGAAAATTTTTGGAGTGGGAGATGGACAAAGTATAGCAAGTTGGCCAATACACTGGACAGAAAGAAGCTATAAGACCAAAACTGTAGAAGGGTGCAGGATAGGAAGGGCTTTAAAAGCCATAACACAAACACAGACTTCTCTGTTCCCTTCTGCCACCAGTGAAACTTCCAAAGTAGCCATCCCAGGCACCACAGAGACCCCAGTCAGTATTAAGCCTGGTCTACTTGGACCTCTAGGTGAGGATGCAGCTAATGCTATGAGCACCCTGCCTGCTGAGCTTTTCTTTATTCTCAGCTGCCAAGCCCAAGAGAGTTTTAATTAAAAAGAACGTGCTTGTGGTCACATTAAAAAGGTCTGGCTCCTTCGCTGATTGTTTTTTCTC
Organism: Dromiciops gliroides; assembly: GCF_019393635.1. Taxonomy (NCBI): domain Eukaryota; kingdom Metazoa; phylum Chordata; class Mammalia; order Microbiotheria; family Microbiotheriidae; genus Dromiciops; species Dromiciops gliroides. Next base: position 71,431,394 of record NC_057862.1, read on the forward strand.
TGCTTGGCTGCTCTATTAGGGTATAGCGGTCCTGGATTAGATAGTACAGACATAACTATCATCATTATGTTCAAAAAGCATTTGCTAAATCTCTCTCTCTCTCTCTCTCTCTCTCTCTCTCTCTCTCTCTCTCTCTCTCTCTCTCTCTCTCTCTCTCTCTCTCTCTCTCTCTCCCTAGTTTTCAGCCAAAGGCCACCAAGTGAAATCGATGTACGAAGCACCTGCTCATCAGGGGTCTGTTCTCTAAAGGTGTGATTTACATGATAGAAAACAATGGGTCAGTTGAGTCAGAAAATGAGGGAGTCAATTGAGTCTTTTGGCTTTTATGTAAATAATCACATCTGATAGAAACACAGCTGAAATATGAAATAGCTGAAAAAGATTCTCCCCTCACCTGGAAGAGTAATGAACAAGAATGTGAAGTCAGTAGGGGCACTTACCAACACAGACCCCTTTAGAATTGTCCATAATTAAGGCATGCATATGTTAGTCACATTCTTAGGCACAGTGAAACTAAAGGGGTCCTGGTAGATTTTTGCTACACGTGTAAATGGGGTATCCCTTTGTCCCCCAAGAGAAACATTCGTTTTTATGGATACTGAAGAAGGGATCGCTGAGCTTCCTGGGAGGTTGGATCATATGATCGCAGACAGGATCTTAGAGGCAATCTAGTCTATCTTCATTTTTTAGATGAGAAAATGGAAGACCAGAGAAACAAAGTAATTTGCTTGAGATCATATGGGTCATAGGTGATGAAAGTAGGATTCAAACACAGGTCTTCTGACTCTAAAGCCTGAACTCTTTCCACTGTACCAACAGGTCCTTCTGACTCTGAACCTTACTGGATCCTTTAAACAACCACATCCAGCAGTGTGCAGTTCAGTAGAAGACTTTAGCTTTTCTCCAACATATGGTGGCTCCATTCTAATCTTTCACGCCCGAGTTTATGCTCGATTGATCTCCTTGTCAATGGATCATTTCTGAAAGGACCCAGATGAAACCATTGGTACTGGCTCTTCAGATACCTTGGATGAGCTTAAGCCCATTGGCTCCTATCTCAGCCAGGTGGGATGGGTCATGTGCAGATACACAAATTTTCTCTGGATCTAGAATCCAGTGGTTTTCCTGGGGCTTTGGGTAGGTGAGTGAGCATCACCTGTACAGGACTTTCCCAAGTTCCCTGGCTGTTCACTTTTTCTTCTCTAAACATTATTTTTAAATTTTCTTTATATTCTTTATTTGCACATGTATGACTTGTGCCCAAGGTCACACGAGTCCTAAGTGGCAGAAATAGGAAATGAAACCAATTTCTGTGATTTTTCTATGGTATTACTCAATGACCTCTATGGTCCTTCCAACTCCAAGTCTCTCTGATGCAGTTCATAGGCTAAATGGTTCCATTAAGCAACATTGCTAAATAGTCAGCATGTGTTTCATCAGAAAACTTCAAACTTTCTCCATCACAGGGAAGCTCTATTCTAATCCTCTTCATTCCCAGTGATTTGATCCTCACGTGTTCTCCTGGTTCAAAGACAGAGCCTTTGGAGTCAGAAGGTTTTTGTTCATATCCTGCCTTTCTGTCACTACTTGTGCCACTTAACTTTGCATAACTCACAACCTCCTGGACCTTGGTTTCATCATCTGTAATATGAAGGTGTTGGGTTATTTTGCCTCTAAGAGTTCTTTCAACTCTCTCTCTCTCTCTCTCTCTTCCCCCCTTCCTCTCTCTCTCTATTTCCTTATATATGCATGTACACATATACACATATATCTATCAATATAGATATATACGCATATACATACATATATCTATATCTATATCTATATACATGCATGGATGGATGGATAAATAGATAGAGAGACAGACAGACAACAGATAGATGAGAGATAGAAAGCCCGAATTCTGGGAAACCTTAGAAGAATATCATGTACTGATAAGTGTAGAGGAGGACCATGACTATTCCAAGACTACCTTGCCTTATTCTAGTATTATGGCAATGTCTATATTGATATCAGGTGACTTTGATGGATCCATTCCAAGAAGACCTCAGTGACCTTCTTTGGAACAAGTTTTCTTGGGTAGAGTTAGCCCCAACCCTGCCTCAGACTCAACTAATATCTTCTGGAATGAACATTAACTGAATTTCACACCAGTGTTTACTACCAGGCACTGTTCCACTCCCTAAAATCTTGGCAACAGACAGCTGGTCATGACATGTTTCTATCTTTCTAAGACAGTGAAGAAATGTAGCCTTGAGGCAGACTTTTACTTTCCTGCAGGCCCCTATTCTGAATCTGATTCTCAACCCAAAGAAAGAATTGGTTGAAATAAAAATCAAAAAAGAATAGTGAGGGAGGAGGGATAGCAACATCTTAGAATTTAAGATGGAAAATAAGAGGAAATGTCTAACACGAATCATAGAATTTTGAAGAGCAGAAATCAAAGGTCTTAGAGTAGGTAGGATCCCATGGATTAGCAATTTATAAGGAAAGTCATACCAAGAGGGATGGGAAACTCTCAAGAATGATCCTCTGCAGAAGTCACCAGAAATAATTCAAATGAAGAAATGAAGGGTACTTATTCAAAGAATACAAAGGCCTGCATGGCCAGTTCCTTAGTGTTGAAAATGAAGCAAGGGCAGATAAGAGGAGGAAGGCAAATACCTGATATGGGCCTGTTAGAATGGTGTTATCAACAACAGCAGCAACAACAAAAAGCTCCGAGTCTGCAGGAGTGGATAATGAATGCAGAGGATAGGCAAATGGGAATCTGTAAAGATACATAGATAAAAGAGAGGAGGACCAAAGAAGGGGCTAGTTTGAGGACTGCTGCTTGGGATGAATGGGATGATGATAATGATGACAGAGAGATGAAATAAAGAATAATCTCACTCTTATTCTGTTTCTGTTTTCTTTGCCAAGGAGAATAACTTTTCCAATGGAAATGAAAGAAGAAAATGGCTTATAGGGAGACAAAGAAGGAACAACTAGTTACCCTTAATGACTTCAGGTCCCCCGGCTCAGATGAACTATATTACAAACATGCTAAAGGAACCGGTAGATGTGATTGCTGATCTACCTCCAGTGGAATTTGAAATCAATCAATCAGTTGACAAGTATGTATTAAGTGCCTATTAGATAAGTTACCTAAATTCAGAACTGCTTCTATGTCCTGACCTAAGAGTAGTTGTTAATTGTTGGATGTGAACTTTGAGACTGGTCTTTTGATCCTGGGATCTGATCTTGGTTCTGTTTTGTTGAATATTTTTACCAATGACTTGAAGAAGGCATAGATGACATGCTTATAAAATTTGTAGAGAACACAAATCTAGGATGGCTAGAGAATGCAGATGATGACAGACTGAGCATTCAAAATAGAATGTGGGAGGTTGGGATGGAACAAATCCAATAAAATGACGTCGAATAGTGAAAAACATAAATACCAACAAGTAAGTTGAGAAAATCAGTTTCACAAATACAAGAAACTTTGCATGAAAAAAACCCAATGATTTTAGTGGACTGCAAGCTCAGCATGTCAATTATGTGACGTGATGATGAGAAAAATCTAGTATAACTTTATTCTACATTGAAATGCCAAATACCCGTAACATGAGAAATAGTATTTCGACATACTTTTCCTGGTCAGACCACATCTTGAGTATTGTGTTTGGTTTTGGATGAGACCTTTAAGGAAGGTCATTGATAAATTGGAACACATCCAGAGGAGGCTAACAAGGGTCGGGAGGGACTTTGGGGCCACAACATATGCTCCCCATCTGCTGTAGTCTTCCCTAGCATATTCTTCAGAATCACATGGTTGAGGTAGATGATACCCTCGGTCCAGATTGTGGATCTGCTTCTGGTACAATGGATCACCCAGAGCCTAAGGGTTCAAAATGGGCAATTCCCTTAATAAAATATAGATACAAACACTCCTAGGAAAAGTCAGTTCCCAGTGGAAGTGAAAAAGAAGGTCATGGAAGTAAAAGCAAGTAAAAACTACTAGAAAGGAAATTAAAAGGAGTTGGCAAGGAAGATCTCTGGGGTCTCAGGAAAAGACTAGAGGCATCTAAAGGTATACTAAAGGTATCTTAGAAGACATTTTGGTGAAAGAGGCAGAAGAAGAGGAAGATGATAATTAGGTTCCAGGCACAGCAGATCTCTGAACCCAGGGAGCCAAGGTGGATCAAAGACCAGGAAGGTTCAGAAGGCTTGATGCCTGGTTTGGTGATCAGAGGAGGTTTAGAAAGGAACAAAAGGTAAAAGTTCTGGGCCCTCAACTAATAAATATCAGTCATAATGGAATGGGTGCTGGATTGGGAGTCAGAAGGCCTGGATTCTAAACCCAGCTCTCTCCTTATTTGGCAAACCCATCTAAAAGTAAAGGGGGGGGGGGCAGCTAGGTGGTGCAGTGGATAGAGCACTGGCCTTGGAGGACCTGAGTTCAAATCCAGCCTCAGACACTTAACACTTACTAGCTGTGTGACCCTGGGCAAGTCACTTAACCCCAAATGCCTCAGCTAGTAAGTGTCTGAGGCCAGATTTTCACTCAGGAAGATGAGTCTTCCTGACTCCAGGCTTGGCACTGTATCTACTGCACCATACCATGATACCTACCCCCTTATGCTATTTCCATTCCATCCTTAGACATTTTGTGAAAATAAATGGCAGGCGAGTTCCAGAGGGGTACTGGGATTTGGTGTAGCCCACTTCTCTACTAGATGTTACCTCTGGTGACTCTTGTTTTGATCCTCACCCTCATACCTAAACTCAGATCAGGTCACTGTATTCTTATTAGTCACTGTACCAACCTCAAAGGGCTGTTCTCTTTCTGATGCCTAGCACTTATGCTTATACCTCTATACAGTGTTTTGCTAGTAAGTGTTTAAAAACTGGTTTCTCTCTCCAAAATAATGTATGCAAGGGGCGGCTAGGTGGTGCAGTGGATAAAGCACCGGTCCTGGATTCAGGAGTACCTGAGTTCAAATCCAGTCTCAGACACTTAACACTTACTAGCTGTGTGACCCTGGGCAAGTCACTTAACCCCAATTGCCTCACTTAAAAAAAAACAAAAACAAAATAATGTATGCAAGACTTACTTTTTTTGGGGGGGGGGCAATGAGGTTTAAGTGACTTGCCCAGGGTCACACAGCTAGTGTCAAGTGTCTGAGGCTGGATTAGAACTCAGGTCCTTCTGAATCCAGGGCTGGTGCTTTATCCACTGCACCACCTAGCTGCCCCACAGGACTTACTTTTAAGATTAATTCATATTGTTTAGCATTTTCTCCATCTCTTTCCTAAGTCTAGCCAATCAACAAAAAAATAAATCAAACCCTGCTTTCCAAGGTGAATGCCAACTGAAAATTTAACAATCAGCTCTGAACTACTAGGTTGAAATTTTCTTGTATTATTTCTGTCAGAGTCAAATGAATTGTACACAGCAAGCATTTATTGAGTGAATGAATGAATGGACAAATGGACTGAATCAACTAGCAAAGGACGATATTAATATGATGGGGATGGATAATAACACCAGAGTTGGAAGGGTAAAAAAATCCCAGCAAATAAAAAAAAATAATAATTCTAATTTTCTGTCTGTTCTAATAGTGACTAGGTCATGTTCATTTCTGAGTCAGACCAGAGACCCCTCTGGAACGGGTGAGTTTGTACAGACAGAGAGTAAATGCATCTGGGAAGTCTCATATTGGGTGCAGAAACAAAGGCAAATGTCCCATTGCCTGAGAAACCACATTGAGAAATCGGGAAATAATCTGTGATTAATTCCATGAGGAACTTTTTCTGACTCAGAGTCACTAAAATACACTGAAGATTCACTCTTCATTTCCTCATTGTTTTCTTGGTTAGGAAACTGCTCCTGTGGGCAGCTTTTTATCCACAGCTGTTCCTCCATATGGCACTGAAGTCATTGTGGTAACTACACTTTCCTTGGGACTAATAAAATAACATAGTCTTCATTGTTGAAGAAGTCTTTGATTAAGCCACAAATGATACTGTGCTAAAATTTAAGGGGGTGCAAAAGAACAAAAGCTAATTGTCTGTTCTAAGATGAAAAGAGCAAAGGGTGGCCCTATGTGTAGGAGGAAAAAACCCTACTTTCAGCAAGTGATTGATGGGAGGAACCCACATTCCCCAAGATATTGGAACCCCACTGAGCACCCAGGATACCCAAAATTTACACTATGATAGTTATTCATTTGGGGTAAGGAATTCCTAGAATGTTAGAACTGAAAAGAACTTTGGAGATTGTTCAGACTTTCTCATTTTACAAAGGAGGACACTGAGGTTCAGAGAAATGAAGTGATTGTCTCAAGAGGTCATTTTCAGGTAATTTCAGGTCAATTTCAGGTAAAACTCAGATCTCCTGATGCCTCATACAACTGTTATTACATGATTCATAAATCTCTGAAACAACCATTTTATTTATTGACTTTAACAACTGAATTTTCAGGTATGAAGTCTCTGATTAACTCAGCTTTTTGGGGGGGGGCGGTGGTGGAGGGGGGATTAAATGTTCCAAATACTGTTACAGCAAAAACAAAATCATACTTGATATAGCTCCAGAAATTATAAAACGCTAGCTCCAGCTCCTTCTAAATTTCATTATTTCTAAACTTTTGCTGTTTTCTGGTGAAGGGTCATGTCCTCTGACTCTGTTTTCTTTCCACAAATTCTTAACGGCTTCTTGAATCTCCAGTGGTACTGGAGTTTTGTTGTTTATTCCCTATGAACACTCTGCGCTCTCTCTCTCTCTCTCTCTCTCTCTCTCTCTCTCTCTCTCTCTCTCTCTCTCTCTCTTCTCTTTCTCTTTCTCTCTCTCATCTCTGTAATTTGTTATTTTGATTTATTTTACTTTTCAATGGACAAATATATTTTCTCCCCTTCACATGCCCTACCCCATTTGAAGAAAAGAGAATTTATGTTATTTAAAAGAGTTCAGCAGCTAATGAGAGTTGTCTTCTATTTTTAGTTCTCCTTGCTATGAACAAATAGTTTCATCACAGTTTCCCTCTTCCCCTTCCTTGAATAATGGTCAGAAGATATCTATGAGGTGAGAGGAAGAATAGCATTTTTGGATGAAGTGCTGGGCTTGGAGTAACCAAGACCTGAGTTTGAATCTTGCCTCCAATGGTGTGTGTATGACCTGGGGCAAACTACTGAACTTCAGTTTTCTCCACTATAAGTTGGGAGTAATAAGAGCTCCTACCTGAAAGGGTTGCTATAAGGAACCAGTGAGTTAATGTATGTAAAGTGCTTTGTAAACATTGAATGGCTATATAAATGTGAGCTGCTGTTATGATTTGGGTCACTATTAAAGAAGTTATCTAAACAGCCAAAAGCTAGGCAGTCTTTACGAGGTCTAATTATAAGCTTTATATACCAACAGGACCCTAGTGGGCAAATATCATGGGTTGCTTTTCTCTGGGATTTCAGTAAATGGATCTTACATCCCACAAGGCTGGAACACTGGAACCCTGGTGATAAGTTGGTCAAGATGTGCCTTCAGACTCTTTGCCACTCCCACCCTACCCCCTTTATCCATAGTCTTTTTAAAAATATGTATAGCGTTTTTCTTTTTTTTTTTTAATGTGTATAGTCTTTAACCCTTTTAACCCCCTACCCTATATTGTGCCCATGGAGCTCATGATGTCCAGGCCAGTCCTGCCTTCAAGGGGAGTACTTTATAAATTCCTGCTGATTGGCACTGGGGTATTGCACCATAACCAGGATTTTGGGAGGCAGCAGCAATCTTCACAAAATTCATCCAGGGCAAGCGGCATAAAAAATGCTTTCAAGTCATTTCTAAAAATGAATTCACTTGAAGGGGATGAGAAGGGGGACAATGGAACCATTGGGAAGAGACCCAGCTCAGTCTCTGGTTGGGTGGGAGTGAAGGGAGGATCTCAACTGTGGTGTGACATCATGGGAAGTAGATAAAGGGGGTTTAATCACAGAACACAAAATTTTATTTAATTATTCTTGCTAATGTGAATTAATGTGAAATTTAATGGGCTCTATGCTGCTTAAGGAATATTAGTGGTGTAAGTAACCTGGCTCAGTGGATAAAGTTCTGGGCTGGGCGTCACGAAGACCTGAGTTCAAACCTGGCCTCAGACACTTACTAGCCATGTGACCCTGGGCAAGTCACTTAACCCTGTTTGCCTCAGTTTCTTCATCTGTAAAGTGACCTGGAGAAGGAGATGGCAAATCACTCCAGTATCTTTGTCAAGAAAATCCCTGAATGGGGTCATGAAGAGTCAGTAACAAGTAACCTCTATATTTCAGCAACTAAGCTAAGTGTTATATACAACTCTACTGTGGTTTCAGCGATGGCTTCTCATTGGGTTGGGCAATTTAAAAGTATAATACAGGGACAGCTAGGTGGCACAGTGGATAAAGCACTGGCCTTGGATTCAGGAGGACCTGAGTTCAAATCCAGCCTCAGATACTTGACACTTAACTAGCTGTGTGACCCTGGGCAAAGTCACTTAACCCTCATTGCCCTGAAAAAAAAAAGGACACTACAGATAAAGACAATGCTTAGTGGGAATGAGTCACTGATGATGCTGTCACAGGTACCAGCAAAGGAAATACTTGGGGTGGGAGACCCTTTTCCAGTACCCCTCAAACCAGAACACTTAGTTGTTTCCTGTTTTTTCTACTACAAAGCCTGGCCTCTCCTGGCCTTATTCTTCAGTAGTTTGGAGGCTCCTGAGCTGGGCAATAGAAAAGGCCAGGGCGTGGTCGGTCAGGAGGGTGTGACAATTTTCTCTAATCTCACCATTCTCAATTTGGAATGCACACACACACAGACAGGCACACCTGTGCACACACACACACACACAGACAGGCACACCTGTGCACGCACACACACACACAGACAGGCACACCTGTGCGCGCGCACACACACACACACACACAGACAGGCACACCTGTGCACACACACACACACACACACACAGAGACAGGCACACCTGTGCACACGCACACACACACAGAGACAGGCACACCTGTGCACGCGCACACACACACAGAGACAGGCACACCTGTGCACGCGCACACACACACAGAGACAGGCACACCTGTGCACACACACACACACACAGACAGGCACACCTGTGCACACACACACACACAGACAGGCACACCTGTGCACGCACGCGCGCACACACACACACAGGCACACCTGTGCACGCACACACACAGAGACAGGCACACCTGTGCACGCACACACACAGAGACAGGCACACCTGTGCACGCACACACACACACACAGACACACACACAGGAAGTTTAAGTTGGGCACACTATGATGATGATAACAATGATGATGGCGATGAGGTTAATAATAACATCACTCCTATAAAGTCGCTGATTTTTGTTTACAATGGCTAAATTGACTATCAGGAGAACAAGAGAAGATCAGGGCATCATAGAAATACATGATCAGGAACCAGTCTTAGAGCTTTTCTTGTCTACCACCCTCCACTTTACAGATGAGAGAACAGAGGTCCAGAGTAGCTGAATCATTTGCCCAAAGTGACAAAGGTTGTAATTTGCAAGAGCCAAGCTTTTAACCCAAGTCCTCTGACTCCCAATTGAGAGCTCTTCCCACCATACCATGAGTATGGTGGTTGAGAAGCAGGAATTTTTCAAGGAGAACAAACCTAACTGAGAAGTACCAATCCTGCACGAAGCAGTTCTCTAACTCTGAACAGGCCTCCATCAAAACTTCTATAGTTATGCACATGGCTCATGTTCTAACATGGAGAAAGCAGAAGCATCTGTTAAATACACCAGTGTTCCTGTTATTCTGAGGTTGGAGGAAAGATAGCAAATCACAAAAGCTGACATTTGTAGCGTACAAAGGTCTTTACATACATGGTTTTGTTTCATCCTCTAATAACCTTGTGGGGAAAGTGCTATTATTATTCTTCCCATTTTATGGATGAGGATACTGAGGTTCTGCAAGATGAAGTGACTTGACTATGAGGGGGCAGAGAAGAAGAGTGATGGAGAAGTGTTGGAGACTCATTTCAAATAGGTCCCTCCTGAATTCAGTGAGCAGTCTTCCATTAGAGCCAAGGAACTCCAATAATCTTAACCTGACTTGGCCAAACTATTAAAAACAAATTAGGGGGCAGCTAGGTGGTGCAGTGGATAAAGAACTGGCCCTGGATTCAGGAGGACCTGAGTTCAAATCTGGCCTCAGACACTTGACACTTACTAGCTGTGTGACCCTGGGAAAGTTACTTAACCCTCATTGCCCCACAAAAACAAAACAAAACCAAAAACCAAAACCAAATTAAACATTAGTTTTATAGTGTTTTACATAAAAATTCTACTGCTAATATTTCCCCACATCAAACTGTGTTTCAAACTCAATTACTGAAATGGGCACAAAGGGGTAGTACTGACTTCTCCAGTTCTCAGAATTGCTTGGCTGTGATACCAAGTTACATGGAAAAAGAGTCATTTCTAAAGATATGAACTAGGGCTTGGTGTTCTGTCCTGCACAGTAGCAGCAGACACATCAACACCTGTTCAGTGAAGGGAAGGCAAGATTTCTGTGCCATTGAAGCACCAGCGAGGGTCACTTGTCTATTCTCTGTCTATAGGGGTGGTATCATCCCATGTTGCCTAACGTGGGACTGCCAGTGGAGATAAAACATTGGTGTCATCTGCAATTGGCAACTTCAGGGTGAAGAAATAACATGTGAGAGGGGAAATAAAAAGAAAAGAAGAAGAAAAGTTAAAAGAAAAAATAGAAGGCTTCTTCCAGGTGGTCATGTGAATTGCATTAGTCCCTTTCTTTACCAATATCTGGGTCTTGCTGAAGCATCTTTCAGCTGGAGAAGATGTTCAGTAACTTGTCTTCTATATGCATGTATTTATCAGGAAAGATCTTGTTTGTCATACTACCCAGCCGTAGGCTCAGCTGGTCTCTGCTCATTTATGTGATAGAGGTCCCACATACTCCAAAATATTTCTCTTTTCGTAGTAGCAAAGAATTGAAAATGTAGTAGATGCTGTCAACCGGAAATTGGTTAAACAGATTATGGCACATCACTGTGCTCTAAGCAATGGTAAATATGATGAAAACCAAGAAGCATGGACAGACTTTCATGAACTCTTGCAAAGTCAGAGGAACAGAACTAGGAAAATTCTATCCACAATACAGTGATGTCAGTCAGTGAGCATCAGTAAGCATCACACCTATGATGTGATAGGCACATATGCTAAGTTCTGGAGATATAAAGAAAGGTAAAAGACAGTTCCAGACCTCAGGGAGCTTACAATAGAAGAGGGGAAGACAACAGGAAAAAGCATATGTATCAACAAACTATATACAGGATAAACAGGAAGTGATTTACATGGGGAAGGCATGATGTAAATGGAAAGAACAACCACAAAATAATCAAAACTGAACATCTCAAAATGATAAAAGTTTAAACTTGGCCTCAGAGAAGAGGTTTGAGAAGGCATCTCCCCTCTGCTCTTTTCCAGAGGTTAGGGACCATTGGTGTGGGACATTGAATAGAACATCATTTTTTTATGTTTATTGATTTTGCTGACTGTTTTTCCCTCTCTCTTTAAAAAATCCTGTCATCAAAGATGGATATATAAGAAAAGGGAGGGATACAGAGGCAATCTAAGTGATATAAACCCAAAAAAGGACATTTTTTAAGGAAAAAAGTGTTCTACCAAGACCACTTTCTTTTCCTAAGGCTAGACACACTTCACCAATCAGAGTCTCTGACAGAGGCTTTCAGTGCAAATATCTCAAATTGCTTGGCAATGAATCATATTTCAAAGTGGAATGAAACCACAGACTGAAAGCAATGAACAAAACACTAGGCCTTCCCCTCCCCCAGCTTTTCCCTACCCCTCTCCCTAGTATTAAAACTTTAAAAGCAAGCTTAAAAAAAGAAACATTCTTCATTTAGTCTGGGCTCCTGGCACAGAAAAACTAGGGCAAGGTGACTGAGCCTTTGCCACAGGGCTGCAAACTTTAGGTGTGGTTCACCATAGTTATACTCCAGTTTTAGTATCTAGTTACCTGGAATGAGTAGCTAAACTAGAAGCTATCAGATATAAGAATTTCCTTGCCCTGGGTTTCATACCCTAGATGAGCTTGAAGACCACCCTTGCTTTGTCCCAGGGTTCTAACTCTCTATTCTCTTCCCAATCCTCCCCAATTAAATTTGTCTAAAATGGCTGCTTGAGCATGTTTGTGTGTGTGTGTGACCCTTAACCAAGACACAAAAAGTACTAGTTATGGGTCTAGCCTCAGGACAAGTCTTCTACACTCTATCCAGCCAATGTGCTGGCTCACCTTTAATATGATTTTTATAAATTATTTTGTATAATCTCTGTCCAAAAAGGGAGGGGAAGGATTTGAGTTGCAATAAAAGAATGCATTTAGAGCCAAGTCTAACTCAGTACAAAAGCTCATTTCATGTAGATGGCCTGAGTCACTTGATAATACCCCTTAGGGGAAAGCTAAATGGCAATCTTCATGAGACAATATTTCCTATGCTGATTTATAGGCCTATAACATGCCAATTGTTCTCTAATTTCAAAACAACCTGGTTTTCTTCCCCAAACTGAAGAGTAGATGTTAAAAGGAGTCTAAAGTGTCCAAAATTTGTGCATTAAAAAAAATCCCCCATGATCTAGAGCCCCGGGGTCTTCTTGTTGCTAATGTCTTTGTTTTTTTCTTTTTTTGTAAGCAGGATTTTGGATGAGCTTGGAACCCTTCTTTGAGGATCCTGATATTTTAAACTAGATTGGAATCAGTCAGATCTGCTTCCATTGTGCAGGTCAAAACTACTAACCCCAAACTACCCCTACAGATTGGGCTCATCAAAATCATTATATGTACCATGTATAACATATTGAATTGCTTGCTTTCTCAAAGTGGGTGGGGAGGGAGGAAAGGAGAGAACTTGGAATACAAAGTTTTAAAAATGAATGGTAAAAATTGTTTCTCTATATAATTGGGGGAAAATAAAATGCAAAATTTAAAAAATCATTATATGTAAAGGGAATAGTGTTGTATTTGATAGAGTAGAAGACTTGATATCAGGATGATCTGATTTTGAATCTTACCTCTGATACTAACTATATGAGTATATATATTTATATATAATAAATATATATATAGTTATATGAGTAAATAATTTATACTGTGTCAATCTAAGTATACTCATTTTTAAAATGGGGATGATAAAAGCACCTACCTCACAGGAGTGTTGTGAGGATCAAATAAGATAATAAAGCTCTTTGCTGACCTTTATATGTACATGGTAACAATATTAGCAATAATTATCATTATAACTACTACTACCACCACCACCACCATCACCACTACTATTTACTACTACTACAGCAGCAGGAAGGGAGGGACTTACCCTATTGCACTCTAGCAATGGCCATTTTTAAGGGACTTTTCTCCTGGGTGCCTGTTCCCACAATGTAATTTAGAGGGAGGGGAGGTATGTGACTGGTCTTCAAAGTTGGCCTTGGAGCTAGGAAGATGTGCGTTCCGATTCCACCTCTGACACATACTGACTGTGTGATCTTGGGCAAGTCACTCAAACTCTTGGTGGTACAGGCAATTCTTGAAGACTCTAAGTTGCAAAGAAGATGCTGACTTGAATTAGTAGGGGTAATTTCCTCACCTGGGCATTTCCTGTATTAATTTGATCAGGTCCTATTGCTCATCTTAGGGCATTTATGTTTTAAGTATGATCTCTGATTATGGAATTTCAGCCATCACCACAAAGATGCCATTGATAGGTTGGTCATCTTAAAAGCCTTGGGAACAGCTACCCCTCCCCACCACCACCCCCATCACTAGCCCTGCTTCCAGTGCAACCCCAGAGCCATTATTCAGGCGGCCAACCCCTATGGAGAAGATGCTGCCAACCTCATGAACTGCTGGTCAACTGCCACTCATGGGGCAGGCAACCTGACTTAGCTGAAGCAACAAGACCCCTCCCCACTGAGGGAGAGAAAGGAGGTGGTCTGTGCCAAGCAAGTGAAACCACCACCATGTTGGAGACAGCCCAGACCCTGAGCCCAAGAGTCTGAGGAACAGTACTTCTCCCAGATCACCAGCCCTGCTTCAAGCCCAGGCTCCAAAGCCATCATCCGGGAAATCATCCCTTGTGGAGAGGTGACTTGGCAAATGCTTCTGCAGGTTCTAAAGTCCCCATCTCCCTAGAATGCACAGTCACTAAAGACCAGGAAAAGACAATTCTTACCAGCTAAGTTCTTAGTGCTGTCAAATGGTTCAATGTTAGAAACGAATGTAATTTTATCAGTTAAATATACATTGCCACGGGTTTTGCTGCTGCACTATATGGACAATGGGGCATTTCCATCTGATTTACAGTTGCTTTGCCCATCCCCTCCTATAATGTGAGTTCCTCTAGAGCAGGGACTGTTTTACTTTTATATTTGTGACCCCACTACTCCTCATGGTGCCTTGTTATTGCCAACTCTTCGTGACCCCAGTTGGGGTTTTCTTGGCAAAGATACTGGAGTGGTTTGCTATTTTCTCCTCCAGCTCATTTTTATATATGAGGAAGCTGAGGCAAACAGGGGTAAGTGACTTGCTCAGGGTCATACAGCCAGTAAGTATCTGACTCCAGGGTCAGCACTCTTATTTATTGCAACACCTGCCCTAGCTGCCTTGCACATTCATTCATTACAGAAATCCAACTGTGGAAGTGACTGCTTGCTGCACTTATGGGTAAGGCATCAGGATTTTAGTAAAAACATTTTGAGAAATACTTCTATCTCTTCACATTATTAAGGCACCTTGAAAGTAGTTTTTTTTAAAAAATAAATATATTTAATTAACATACTAGCCTTGGTTGAATAATGCCCTTTTGCTGGTACATTTGAAGCAGAAACGCCTATTAAGAAGTATTTCTGGACCTTACTACATATCTTGAATATTATATCATAGAAGTCAGTTGATTCTTACTGGCATGATTCTAGGTAGTACTTTTTAAAAAAAAAAATTTTGGTTCTGGTAACCCTAATATAAAGATACCAATGATCCAGGGAAATATGGTACCCTATACCTACCCACCTGATATGATTGTATTAAAAATGTTACCTGCCTAGTACCTATTTTGTTTCAAACAATCTAATTCCTTTTAGCTCTTAAATGGAGGAGTCTATGCTGGATTTCCTTCCTGCCCAAAGGAAAACTTGGCATAGCCTGGAGCAAAGAATTACTCACCTACTAAACTGATCAGAATGTTTAAGAAAAGGCATCTGTGTTGTTTTTTTTTTGAAAGGGAAGGAAAAAAATAACCACATGCTTGAAGTCCTCTGGAGAGCTGAAAGTCCTTCATTTATCTTCCAAGAAACCTTTCTGCTGACAAATCTAAAGTTATTTCAAACACCTGGAGTAGTGAGGGAGCAGGTGCTTTATACTGTGGAGGAATTTTTTTTTTTAAATGGGAGAGTGATGCTCTGCAAAAAAAAGGAAAACAAAACAACAAAACCAGAAGGCCACGTGGGAGCGCCAGATGAACCCTTTCTAGGAGGAGCAAAGAAGGCCTTTCAGAACTATTTAACTGCCACTGTTTGCTGTGAATTGGGAAAGGAACAGTAGCCTAGTGGATAACCAGAACCTAGAGTCAGGAAGAGCTGGGTTCAAATGACACCATCGATACTTTCTAAGTTCTTTAACTGGGGGCAAGTCTCTGAGTCTCAGTTTCTTCATCTGTAAAACCAGGGAAATTAGACAGCAATTCCTTCCTCTTGGGTTGTTATGAGATTAAAATGAGTATGTTTGTAAAGTGCTTGGTAAACTCTAAAGCTTTATATCAAGGGTTCTTAACCCAGAGTCATAAACTTAAAATTTTCCTTTGATGACTGTATAGTTTAGTTGATTTCTTTCACAATTCTCTGTATTTCATTGTATGCATGTTAAAAAATATATCACTGCATGAGATGCATTCACAAAAGGTTACCATGACCTATCAGGAGAAGTGCAGGTTTTTCCAGGGTTAAGCTCCCTGAAGTCCTACTGCTGGCTTAATTTAGCAGGTTAATCTGCCAGCAGAACTGGTGCTGAGAGTAGCAAGTGGACTAATAGAGACACTGGAGGTTAAACAGACAGGTTGTGATCAATGTGTTGTGAAATAATTTACAAGCCTGGGCCAATACTAGTACTGCAGTCTCTTTCCCTTTCTCCTTTCCTTCTCTTTTTTTACATTTTATCCACTGCTGCTGCCAATTCTATCAGAGTGTCTTAATTTCACAATTGTGCTGGGAAGTCCTGGCCTAACAAAGATTGTGAAAGTGAGGTTAAAGGCACAAGAGACATAGCCCAGCTGGATTTGGGATAACCCACAATAGATGGAAGGAGAGAGAGATTACAGTTTACAACTAGCTGTAGTTTTATCAAGTTTCAATGACGTTGTGACAGGAGTTTAGTCTGGTCTCTCATAGAAGAACAGGCCAAGAGAAGTTGAGTGACTGTGCTATCTTGTGATGGGGCCTATGGAAATGTGTACTTCCTGGAAGTTGGAACTGCCTGAGATTATGGACCACTCCATCTAGAGAGAGATAGCCTGTGGTAGCTTCCTTTAGGGAGATCCTTAGAATGAGAGATGATTTTACTTGGCTAGTATTAAGCCACATCAATTCAAAGGAACACACATTTTGGCACCTACTATGTGGTAGACACTTTGCTAGATACTGGGTCTAAAAGACAAACTGAACAACCCCCGCCCTCAAGGTATTATTGGGGGGAGCAGGGCAGGATATGGGACATGCATGTACATTTGAAATGCAAAAGTGCATTTTCTTTTTTTCTTTGTTTCTTTGTTTCTTTCTTTGTTTCTTTGCTTCTTTCTTTGTTTCTTTGTTTCTTTCTTTGTTTCTTTGTTTCTCTCTCTCTCTCTTTCTTTCTTTCTTTCTTTCCTTCTTTCTTTCTTTCTTTCTTTCTTTCTTTCTTTCTTTCTTTCTTTCTTTCTTTCTTTCTTTCTTTCTTTCTTTCTTTCTTTCTTTCTTTCTTTCCGGGGTGAGGCAATTGGGGTTAAGTGACTTGCCCAGGGTCACACAGCTGGTAAGTGTTAAGTGTCTGAGGCTGGATTTGAACTCATGTCCTCCTGACTCCAGGGCCGGTGTTCTATCCACTGCACCACCTAGGTGCCCCAAAAGTACATTTTCAAGAGGAAAAAAAGGACTAACAAGAGACAAGGGTAGCCGGGGTAGAGGTACTGTATCAGCAAAGTTCTCTTGGAAGAGATGATACCTGCTTTCCTTTCACTAGAATCTAAATTCCTTGAGAGCAGGGACTCTCTTGCTTTTTTATTTGTATCCCTAGTACTTAGAACTATGCCATAGTTAGCAAGCAATTATTAAGCATCTAGCATGTTCCAGGCACTGTGCTAATTGGGGGGGGGTACAAAAAAGGCAAAAGACAATTCTTCCTTTCAAGGAGCTCACAGTCTAATAGGGGTGACAACATGTAAACAATTATGCACAAGCAAGATATACAGTGGATAAACTGGAGATAATCAGTAGTGGAAAGGCACTAGCATTAAGGGGAAATAAGGAAAAGCTTCCTGTAGATAGATAGTGGGATTTTGGCTGGGACCTGAAGCAAAGTTGAGGAAGGACAGAATTCCAGGCATGGGGAACAGCTAGTGAAAATACTGAGTGTCTGGAAATGGAATCTGTTGTTTGAGGAATAGCAAAGAGACAAGTATCATTTGGTTTGACCATATGTAGGGGAGGGAAGTAAGGTATAAGAAAACTGTAATATGAAAAAATGCTCTAAATCTCTAATGATTAGAGAGATGCAAATTAAAACAACTCTGAGGTACCACCTGACACCTATCAGATTGGCTAAAATGACAAAAAAAAGAAGATAATAAATGTTGGAGAAGCTGTGGGAAAATTGGAACACTAATGCATTGTTGGTGGAGCTGTGAACTGATCCAACCATTCTGGAGAGCAATTTGGAATTATGCCCAAAGGGCGATAAAGCTGTGCATACCCTTTGACCCAGCAATTCCACTTTTAGGTCTTTTTCCCAAAGAAATCATGGAAAGGGGAAAGGGACCCACATGTACAAAAATATTTATAGCTGCTCTTTATGTGGTAGCAAGGAATTGGAAGTTGAGGGGGTGCCCATCAATTGGGGAATGGCTGGACAAGTTGTGGTGTATGAATACAATGGAATACTATTGTGCTGTAAGAAATGATGAGCAGGAAGAGTTCAGAGAAACCTGGAGGGTCTTGCATGAGCTGATGATGAGTGAGATGAGCAGAAGCAGAACATTGTACACAGTATCATCAACATTGAGTGTTGACCTACTGTGATGGACTATATTCTTCTCACCAATGCAATGGTACAGAAGAGTTCCAGGGAACTCATGATAGAAGAGGATCTCCAAATCCAAGGAAAAAAAAAAAAAGAACTGCGGAGTATAGATGCTGATTGAACCATACTATTTCTTTTGTTTTGGGTGCTGTTGTTGTTGTTGTTTTTTTTTCCTATTTTGAGGTTTTGCATTACTGCCCTGATTTTTTCTCTTATAACAGGATTAATGCAGAAATAGGATTAATGTTCTTATGGATATATATATGTATATGTATATAGATATATAGATATAACCTATATCAGATTACCTGCTGTCTAGGGGAGGGGGGAGGGAGGGGCGAGAGGGAGAAAAATCTGAAATTGTAAAGCTTGTATAAACAAAAATTGAGAACTATCTTTACATGTAATGGAAAAAATAAAATAGCTTATATGTAAAAAAAAAAAAAAGAAAACTGTAGACCTTGTTGGGGCGGGGGGGGAGGGGAGGGGGGAAGAGGGGTGGTTGTGAAGAATGTAAATGCCAGAGGATTTTGATCCTAGAGTTTGCATAGGGAAGTGACCTGGTCAGACTTGTTCTTTAGGAATATTCATTTGATAGATGAATGGACAATGGGCTGGAGAGGGGAGAGAATTGAGACAGGGCAGTGACCAACCAGCAGGCTACTACAATAGACTAGGTGTGAGGTGATGAGGGCTTGCACGAATGAGGTGACAATGTCAGAAGAGAGAAGAAGGAGAGATGTTATGAAAGTAAAATCAATGAGACTTGGCAAAAGATTGGCTATAAGGAGTGAGAGAGAAAATGGGAAGTCCAGGATGACATGTAGATTGTGAGCTTGGGTGACTAGGAAGATAGCGGTGCCCTCAGTAGTAATCTGAAAGTTTGGGGGGGGGGCATGGTTGAAGGAAAAGATACTGAGTTCAGTTTTGGACATATTGAATTTAAAATGTCTCCAGGACATCCAACTAAGAATGTCTAATAGGCAGTTGGAGATAAGAGTCTGGAAGTTAGGATAGAGGTGAGGGCTGGATAAGTCAATCCAATTGTTAGCATAAAGATGATAATTGAAGCCATGAAAACTGATGAGATCATCAAGTAAAATAGTATACAAAGAGAAGAGAAGATAGCCTAGGACATAGCCTCACCTTTAGTGGACATGATTAATAAATGCTTTTTCATCCATCTATTCTTTAATTCATTTGGACAGAATTCTAAGTATGATATTTTAATTGTTTAAATGAAATGAAATGAGTTGGATCATTCATCAGAAGGGTCTAGTTACTAGATTTTCAAATGGCTGTGTCTTTTGCCAAATAAATCTCGTGTTTCTCCCTAGAATTTAATGTCTTTTCAGATTTCACTTCTCATTTTATAGCTTTTCTCTTCTCCTTTACCTTCCCCCTCAATTAAAAAGATCAAATATATAGGATATTTTTGTTTCAATGAACTGTGAGCAGAACAGTGAACTTGTGGTTGCTCATCTCCTTTCCGAGCATCAGAATTGTCTGGTATGAATCTATTGCCAAATACATCACAGGAAGTGAAATTCTAGGTATCCAAGGCATGTTAGCTTCTCAGAATTTATGGTTTAGGAGTGTAGTATGGATCAAATATCAATAGAGCAATCTTACGAACCAAATCTTTTCTTCCTCAAAGCATTCAGATTTCTCTTTTAGTATTTGGTCTAATTTTTTCTTTGTAGATTAGTTATCAATATTAGATTATAGAGTGACAATTAACAAGAAATTATTTAGACAAACTAAACATTAGAAGAAAATCTGACACTCTGATCGCTAATAACCATATTAGTTTAGGAAGTCCCAAACTTGGCAATTTTCTTTTAATTCAATTTGATAACTGCCCAGTGCTGACTATGTGCTCTGTGCTAGGCATGAAGAAAAAATACAAAAGAAGCATTAGACATGATACTTGGCTACAAAGAGCTGGTCTAGGAAGTCAGGTCTGAACAAACACACAGTACTATTACATTACTCAACCAACAGATGTATAAATGTCAAAAAAATGATTAAGAACATAAATGCTGCACAGATTTGAAGAAGGGAGAAATCAATAGCGAGTCATAATCCATAGTGGTAAGTGTTGTCAAGATGATAGGGACTTTGAGGGTAGTTAGGTGATGCAGTAGATAGAACTCTGTGCCTGGAGTGAGGAAATTCCAATCTGGCCTCAGACACTTACTAGCTGTGTAACGCTGGGCAAGTCACTTAACCCTGTTTGCCTCAGTTTCCATTTCTGTAAAGGGATCTGAAGAAGAGCCTGGCAAACCACACCAGCATTTGTCATGAAGAGTTGGACATGATTGAACAACAACAAATTTGCCAAGAAGCAGAGAAATGGTTGTGAAAGGTCTTCGGTGCTCTTCCCAGCATAACATAATACAACAGGGGGTAGACATACACACTGACAGAGGCACACACAACAAAAAGGGGGCATAACCTTTGGTCAACCAAGACATAGCAATGAGATCTGTATACTTGGATACTGAAGAGACTCATTCCCAAGCTTTACTAAGAATTGTGAGCAAAACCAGTCAAGAAGGTAAGGAGAGTGGTTTTACCTAAGAGTACATAAGCCCTGGAATGGGGAAAGAAGAATTATAGTTGTAACTACATTTATGGTCAAGTTAACCAAATGGGCAAAAATTAGAAGGGGAGAGAATGCTTATTTAACTGTCATGGTTATTCCCAGCATTAAGGAAATCATGACACCTTGAGCTTCTGGGATGAGAAAGATGATTGAACATGATGAAGAACATAATTGTAATTGGAAGATAGAATTTTGCCATAAATATTGTGGTTATCAGGAATGTTCTATGGAAGTAGCTACTTACAGAGGGCATGAAACTGGACCTTGGGAAAAAATGATTTCTAGGGACATACACAGAAAAGAAATGCTAGAGTATGCCATTATTATTGTTGTAAGTAATAATAATACCTAGCTCTTAAATAGTGCTTCAAAATTTGTAAATAACTTTATAGATATTAACTCATTTTATGATATATAATAACTAGCATTTATTTAACCACTTATTGTTTGCAAAGCACTTTACACACATTAACTCATTCTATCCTGACAACCTTTGTGAGGGAGGTGCCGTTATTATCTCCATTTTTATAGATGAGGTATCTGAGGTTGAGAAAACTTAAAGTGACTTGTCCAGGGTCATCCAAGTAGAAAATACCCAAGACAGGATTTGAACTCACATCTTCCTGACACTGAGTCCAGCATTCTATACCCTCTGCCACCTGCCTTCCTCATGCTACTTAATAATAATGATACATTTTTACTTTTAAATAGTGATGTAAGTTCCCAGTGCAGTTCCTACAAAATTACTTAGTAGAACTAAATAATCATCACAAATTAAGCTTTTAAAATCTACCAATGGATATTTCTGGGATAGCATTTTTTTCTTGGTTAACTTTCTCTCACACTGTATTTCCATTTCTTGGGCCTAGGTCAAAACCCTGGCATGTAGTAACCCTGCCCTAACCATGAATGGGATACAATTGGATTATTGTGAAGGCTGGAGATTTGTTGGTCATTGGATAAGTTACAATACAGGGTGTTTTTAGGATTTGGGAGACCTAGTGTGTAGAATTCTATAATCCACAGTGATTATTTCAAGCTCCTTTGCCTGACCAAACCACACTTAGAGTATCATATTTAATTCTGGCTAGCATATTTTAGGAAGCATATTGATAAATTTGAGAATATCCAGACTGCGGGGACACAAGGATCATGAAGAGATTTCAGATTTTGCCATATTAGAATTGGCTGAAAGAACTCTCCAGATGTTTGGTTTGGAGAATGGCCTTAACCCCTGCCTCTTGGCCACATCTGACTTTGACATAATTTACTGATTATACATCTATTTGCCCTTCCTCATGCTCAGATTTGATTTTGCAACAGTGATCTCTCATTAGCTACCTTGTCAACTCTTGTGATGAATCTTTGACCCTATTTTTGTCAGTGCCCATTTTAACTTCTGACGCACTTTAGTTCCAGTTCTGGCTCAACTTTCCTGGTTGCAACTACGAATCCCCAACACTCCTGACCAAATGTCTTTTCAGAAGCAGTCAAAGAAGCCAAGGGAGGAACAACCACCATACTCTACACTAAGCCCCTGCTGCTTTTTGAGTATTCATTACCAATGCAAATTCCTAGAGCAGAACTCACTTCAAGGAAATTCCCATTTAAACTGACCAGCCTCAGGTCCTGGCCTAGGCTCTTGTACTTGCAGAGTAGGGGAGGGGACAGTCAGAAGTAAAATACTTTTGAGGAGGAATAGTTTAAAAGAAGATAGAAAATAGAGTAAATATCATGGGATGGGAATAGGATGGAGGGAAATAGTTATGATGACTTTGCTGGACTTGGGTATATCTTAATGAATATTTTGTCTGTTGAGTGAAGCAGCGTTGTCATATGAAATTGTGGAGGAACAGAAGGATCCACTAAAAGTGTAACCATATTGGACAATAGGTGTGAGAGCCAATTGTCAATCAGGTACCAACTCTCTAATTTGGCAAACTCTTTCTCCGTGGCTATTCCAGACAAATGGATTAATTTGGCGAAAGAAAAACTCATCTTCAGTCACCCATTCTTTTCAACATGTGAGAAATTGATAACAAGTTTTAATAAAGATGGACACAATTTCATCAGTTAGATATAATGAGGTGAAGTGACATTAGATTAAAATGTAAATTACACCAGGAATCATTTTCATCCTCCTAATGTAATAAGGGAAGGAAGTAAGTGGGTTGCATTTAACAGTCTGCATATCTTATGGGCAGAAAGTCAAACTAAAAAGGGAATACTGTTTTCTAAACCTGTTTAGTAGTAAGAGATTGATTTTCCCAAATAAAGCTCCCTTTTCCATTAACACACACACACACACACACACACACACACATGCTTCAGGATCTCAGGGCTTCAATTATAAAATGCTTACCTGAATTTATTTACCTTGCATCTCTCCATTGTGATACTGGTTCACCTAAGGAACTTTAGTTCCTTAGTTATTGTGGTGTTACAAAATTTTTGTAATCATACATCATTGCTTAGTGAATATTTGCCTTGATAAGGTAAGATTTTGCTCTGGGGAGGACTTTAGGATTATCTCATGTGTTCTGACTTATATGTTGTTCCTGGCCCCATTAGAATGTAGGTTTCTTGAGGTCAAGGACCATAGTTTTGCCCTTTCTTTGTATCCCCAGCAATTAGCCCAGTGCTGGTATACAGTCAATGTTTAATAAATGCTTATTGATCAATTGTTAAAAGTATGAAAATACTACATTGCTTCACAAATGCAATGCAACCTACTGTCTTCCTCTTATTTCAGTTCTGGACCTAACTCATCGTCCATCTGCATGGTGAACCCCAGATACAAAGTCCAGATGCACGAACTCAGTGGACTGGCCATCCATCAATATGTCATAATCTAGTCAATAAGCATTTCTCACCCACCTATTTGTGATTGTTGTTGTTGTTCTATTAGGATTGTTAGGTCAATCCATTTTTGAATAATCATAGATCTCATGTTAGAGACATAGAATATAATCTTTTAGTAGTACTGTTTTTCACTTTATTTTTGCATCTCTGGTGCCTAGAATAGTTCCTTGCTCCTAGCGCCTCTTTGGGAGAGGTGCCACTCTGGACCTATGATTTCATCTGTATGGGGAACTTGCAGTGAGAAAAGGCACTCAACTAGTCTTAGATCAGCAGCTGTCATTCTGAAACTTGAAGTCTTAGAGAGAGTCGTCTGGGCTCTGAGGGGGTGAGTGACTTGCCTAGTATTGCACAACCAACATATTTCAAAAGTGATACTTGAAGCCATATCTTCTTGACTCTGGAGCTTCCTCTCACCCTTGTATATAGTAGGTATTTAATAAATGCTTATTGGATTGGATAAGAGTACTGAGGCTCAATGTAATTAGCACAATATTATTGCTTATGAGGAGAAGATAGTCATATTTAATTCCTTAAGTCTCTGTGCCCTCTACTAACCCTTAAATTTGAGGCAGTCCTTAATTCTGCAATAATTTTTAACTTAACAGACTCCCTGCAAATGTATATCTATGCATTTTTAATGTGTTGTTTGATTGTCCCTGCAACCCCATAGTCTCTTGGGAAAGCCTGGGGCTAAGCAGAGTCACAATGATATTATTCCAATCTTAGCTGAGAAATAAAATGTTTCTTCTTTGGAAGAAATAAAGTATACTGATTCAAACAAGGAGTTCAGGCATATGGATTCTAATTAGTCTTCTGCAAAACAAAAGAAGAGAAATGATCTGAAAGGGCTTCCATTCTATGACTCTGATATGAGACAATGATTACTTAAACAGAGATTGGTTTAACAATCCTAACAGGGGAAATAAAAACCCCAAACCAAAATATATGGATGAAAAATGTCTATCGTCTAAACCATGACATATTGGTGAATGGCCAGTCTGCTGAATTAGTACATCTGTACTATGTATCTGGGATTGACATGACAGATGGACAATGAATTGGATCCAGAATTGAATAAGAGAAAGAAGGCTTGCTGCATTGTGTTTGTGAAGTTGTGTAATATGCTAGTACTTTAATCAATCAATCAAAATCGTATAGTAAGCACTTTGTGATTTCACTATACTGAGATTACTAGGTGGTGCAGTGTATAGAATACTGGACCTAGACTCAAGAAGACCTGAGTTCAAATACAACCTTAGACCCTTCCTAACTGTATGACCTTGGAAGAGTCATTTAGCCTTATTTACCTTAGTTTCTTCAGTTGCAAAATTGTGATTGATAACAGCATCTACCTCACAGGGTTGTAAAGGGGATCAAATGAGATAATATTTGTAAAGTACTTACAACAGTGCTTGGCACATAGTAGATACTGTATAAACATTAGATATGGACTTAATACCCTGCAGATCTGGTTTGTACAAAACTGGAGTGTGCTCAATCCTTTCTCTTATGTGTCAGTGTATACATGTGTGTAAATGTTACCTTTCAAAATATCTCATTTTAGGAGTGTAGCCCATTTTTGAGAGAGTATCATATATTCATTTGACCAATATGATATTCCTCTAAGTCTCCTGTTTCTTATTCTTTGCAGAACAAAAGTAAGATATTAAAGCCAATTGATTGTTTCTTTTTTCCATTAAACATTTTTTCTTTTCCAATTAACTTAACACTAAACATTTGCAGAGAGTAACATGCATGCACACATACACACCTATAGCTATCTTTCTATATAGTATTATTATTATTTTTTTAGTGAGGCAATTGGGGTTAAGTGACTTGCCCAGGGTCACACAACTAGTAAGTGTTAAGTGTCTGAGGTCGGATTTGAACTCAGGTACTCCTGACTCCAGGGCCGGTGCTCTATCCACTGTGCCACCTAGCTGCCCCTTTCTATATATTATTGCCAGGAACCAGGAGAGATCTGAATTTACATCTTGTCTGTCACACTTGCCGGTTGTGTGACCATGAAGAAATCATTTAATCTTTCCAAGCCTCAGTTTCATTGTCTGTAAAAATGGGAATATTAATAGTATAGTTCCTATTTTATAGGGTTGTTGAGAGGATTGACAAGTGCTAAAACGATACCTTTTATTAAGTGCTAAACCTTAGAGTGCTAGATATAGATCATCGTGTGTGTGTGTGTGTGTGTGTGTGTGTATGTGTGTGTGTGTGTGTATACAAATACAGTGTACAAAATCTTGATTTCCTTGACTAAATTTTTGAGAAATGTTAATATTTTGGCCCTTTGATAAATTTTGTGCCTGAAATATAAGCTAAACAATATACATTTAAATTGTTAATACATTATGAATCACTTTTTCCCTAAACCTTCTCTCTTATACTTTCACTTTTAAATATTTTAAGAGCTTTCTAAGTATCTTAAAAGATGGGTGATATCAGCATCAGCAACAGCAAGAGCAGTATCAGCAGCTATTATCTGCTGAGTTGTAGATCCTTTTCCTTTTTTTCTCCCTTCTCTCTCCCTCCCTCCTTCCCACCTTGCCTTCTATTTTTCTCTCTCCCTTCATCCTTCTCTCCTCTTCTTCCTTCCTTCCTTCTTTTCATTCCTTTTCTCTTTATTTTTTCTTTCTTTCTCTTCCTTTGTTTCTCTCTAAAATAAGGTCTAAGACTCCTCTCCAGAGTAGGCAAGGAAGCTGATGAGAAATCACTGTTGAGAAATCAAGACTGAGTATGATGAAGGGCTAATAGATGCATGGTCAGTGAGCTATGTCAAATTCAGATGTGGCCAAGAGGCAGGGGCCAAAGTATTTAACAAACCAAACATTTGTAGAGTTCTTGCAGCCAATTCTCATATGACAAAATCTGAAGTCTCTTCACAATCCTTATGTTCCTCCTCTGGACACTCTCAAGTTTATCAATATGTTTCCTAAAATGTGTTAGCCAGAATTGAGTATGATATTTCAGGTACGGACTAGCCAGGGGAAGGGGTTTGGAATCATCACTGTGAAACATGAAATGAGGATTGGAAAAAAGGACTGCTGAACAGCAGTGAGGGCTGACGTGGTGCTATGAAGCTATGGGCACATCCAAGTTTCCTCCATTCTACAAACATCTTCCCTTGTACCTTATTCAGTTACCATCTCATCCTCAACGATTTAAAAAAGTAATTTGGCTTCTTTCTCATGCTCCATCTGATCTCTCCTCAGCCCTTTACAATCTGGTTTCTCTCCCCACAATTGTTGCTGTTGTTCAGATGTTTCAGTCATGTCTGACTCTTTGTGATCCCATTTGAGGTTGGCAAGGATACTGGAGTAGTTTGCAATTTCCTTCTCCAGATCACTTTACAGATGAGGAAACTGAGGCAAACAGGGTTAAGTGACTTGCCCAGGGTCACACAGCTAATAAGTGTCTGAGGACAGAATTGAACTCAGGAAGATGAGTCTTCCTGACTCCAGGCTCAGAACGCTACCCACACATCTCCACTAGAATTAATCTCTCAGAAGTTTTAAATTATTTTCTTATTGAAAAATCCATTACCCTTTCTCAATACTTATCCTTCCTTGATATCTCTGAAACTCTGTTGATGAACCGTCTATTCTCTTTTGGCTTCTAAGTATCTTCTTCTCTATTTATTGCTCTCTCATCTTCAGTGGTTTCTTTCCCTATGCCTTAGTGTTGAGTTTCACCAATGTTCTGGTTTTGGCCACTTTCTTCTTCTTTCTTGGAAATCTCATTTACTCTCTCAGCTTCAGTTGCCATCTCTAAATGTTGACTCCCAAATTTACTTTCCAAGCCCTGACATTCCTCCCAAACTCCAGATCCACATTTTCAACTGGTTCTGGGATATCTGAGTCTGGGTATACCACCAGCACTTCAAACTTAGCATGTAAAACACTAAACATTTCTTTTCTCTAAACCTGCTTCCTCTTCTCAACTCTTTCACCATCACCGTCATTCGTCCATTCATCTTTCTTTGAAACCTTGGTGCCATCTTTGTTCTCTTTTCCCCTCCACCTCCACATCTAATCAATCAAATATTATTTCCTTAACTCTGCAATCCCTTTTATACCTGACCTCTTCCCATCTGCCCTCTACTTCCTAATTTCTATTACTACTGATGCTGCATTACCATGCTCTTGGATGATTATTGCAATAGTCTCCTAATGATACTTATCACCATCACTCTTTTTCTTTTTTTGGTGAGGCAATTGGGGTTAAGTGACTTGCCCAAGGTCACACAGCTAGTAAGTGTTAAGTGTCTGAGGCTGGATTTGAACTCAGGTCCTCCTGACTCCAGGGCTGGTGCTCTATCCACTGCGCCACCTAGCTGCCCCCACCATCACTCTTCATTTGCACTTTTCTCTTTCCAACAATCTCTCTACCATGTTGCCTATACTCTGTCCACTATTCTTATATCCCCACTATGAAACTTTGGACCCTATCCCTGGATCCAGTTCTGGTAGGTGAGTTCATCTTATCTTGCTAGGAACCAGGACTCCACACTACTTACCAACTCTACATCATGTCACCAGACACCCCCCCCCCCCCACCACACACACCTTTTCCAACTCACTAGTCTTCCTCCATTAAAATGTAAATTCCTTGAGGGCAGAGACTATCTTGTTTTCTTGCTCTTAGCTTAGGGACTAGCATAGAGTACACTGATCCATTTTTTCATCTTTCTCTTTCAGTTGATTTCTGCCTGTCTGTCTGCCTTTCTGTCTGTTTCTCTGTTTTTCTCTTTCTGTAAATCTATGCTTCTCACCAATGCTAAATTCATCTTCCTTACAAACAGATTTCATCATATTCTTCTATTCAAAACTCTCCAATGGCTCTTGGTTGCCCACTGAGTAAAGTTAAAATAGCTTATTCTACTTTCAAGTCCATGGAAAATTGGATACCATTCTACCTTTCGATTCAAGTCAAGTCATTTGAAGAAGCAATGATTAAGTGCCAATTATGTGTAAGACACATCTTCCCTCTTATCCCACCACCATGCTTAACATTTTTGCTATTGAAACACTACCCATCTTTCAAGGTCAAGATCAAATTTAATTTGCTAAGTGAAGTCTTCTCTAGTCCCTACAATAAGTAAATGGCTCTTCCCCCTTTGGATGTCACATAGCAATTGAGTTGCACCTCCCTCTTACATAAAGAATATTGTGATTGTTTATTTATGTGTCACATCCCCTCCTCCCCACCCCCCAACTAGATCGTGGGCTCCAGAACAGCAGAAAAGATGCCCTATTTAACTTGTATTATCTTTCACAAAGGCTGGTACAATGCTCTTCACATAGTTTTATATGTTAGAAGTTAAATATATAATGAGAAGTTAATAATTGCTTATTGATGTTTGTTTGATAAAGACTAAATTCCCTCATAACCTTTTGCAGATTGCATTCTGAACCAGACTACTGGTTTAAAAGGCCTTGTAGTCCTCATCTTCTATCAGAATCTTAAGTAACACAATTTTACATAGCATATAATATGGTTTTAGAACTCAGATATAAGCTTACTCCTTTGCCATTTCACTCAAATGTAGCTAGGGAAACTACAAATCACTAGCAACATGTCTTTGTTACAGAGATTGAATCTGACAAGGGCAGACCCTGTTGAAGACATCTGTTATAAAGGCTTTCTTGCTTAAGAGAATTAGTTTTAATCAGATCAAGGAAGGGTGGGTTACAGTGGTCCATCTGGCAGCACAAGGACAGAGCCTTGATAAAGAGAGCCTGGGTCTTCCTTTCCTTCCTTACTGAAGCTGGCCCGAAGTTCTCAAAGGGTTTGGCATCAGATCTCAAGTTCTGGCATAGACAAACTTGTGGGAAAGGCTTCACGTACCTGCCTTTATTATGTAAGGCTCAACCTAGTGGAATGCCCAAAAGGATGGCTAGCAGCTAATGATTTCCTTCAGCCACAGCTACTTATGATGGCACCTGCTAAGACATGGGGGACTTATGAACTCTATTGATGGAGGGAATACACAGAGCAATGAAATCATAGATCTTTTGAATCAGTAAAACATACATTGAACCAGATATTAAAAGGGTACTTATTAAAATGGGATTTTCCCTCTAAGAAAGAAGTATTATCTCCAGGTATTGCTCTCACATAAGATGTCAAACAGCCAGCCACATCTTCTAGTAGGAGGAACTTACCACTGAAACTAAGCAGGTACCTTTTTATTGCCAGAGTTATGGGGGATAATAATTATTTTCCTGCATTGGGTAAGAAGATTATTCCGGGATGCTAAACATCATGTGGCTCACACCCTACCATATCTGTAGAGCTGATCAGCCCTGAAATATTGTAGAATATGTTTTTCCCTGCCACATGCTATGAAATCCCTATAGCAATCATCTTGTGATACAGTGAGGTGGCATGGGGGGATAAAGTCCTGGATGGACAGAGTCAGGAAGTCCTGAATTTGAATCTTGTGTCAGACTCTGCGTAGCTGTGAGACCCTGGCCTGGAAAAGTCACTTCACCTTTCTCAGCCTCAGTTTCCTCATATGTAAATTACGGATAACAAAAGTGCCTCCCTCCCAGGCTTATTATGAAGATCAAATAAATTAACATATGCAAAGTACTTTGCCAACCTTAAGACATAATATAAATGCTAGCTAATATTAGTAAGCTACTACATCTGTATATCTATAGGAACCACCAGATGCCCTAAAAGATAAGAGGCAGCAGAGTAAAATGGACAGAGTTTTGTATTTGCGGTTCAAAGACCCATATCCATAACAGGACAAACCATGCTTAGGACACTTCCTTTCCTTCCTGTCCTGCCCTGAAGCTGGCTGTGACTGCAGCTTCACTGCAGGAAAATTCTTCTCTTTTCAGAAGCATACCCAGTGAGCCTACACACACACACACACACACACATACACACACACACTCACTCACTCGCTTGCTTGCTTGCTCCTCTTTCAGAAATAGCTTAAGTACAGTTTGCTGACATGTATTATGCATGTGACCTTCTCTGAACTGCAGATCCCACACCTTTAAAATGGATAGTACATAGGAAGGGGGAGTAGAATATGCATTTATTAAGTGCCTACTATATGCCAGGCACGGGGTTAAGTGCTATAAAAATATTATATTTTATTTTATTTGGAGCAGGAAAACCTAGAGATTTTTGGATTTTGTAAACTCTACATCCTTGGGAAATATAGTATCATCCCTATTTAATTATTATTATTGTAATCATCATTGTTATTATTTGATGGACTTGACAATGTATTTTTCTATTAACATAATACCATCACACTGGGAAACCAAATATTTATTTATTCAAATCAAGAATTATCCAACACAAGTATATTCATCTTTCTGGGGCTAGATGGATAGTTAGCAGAAACTGTTCATGGATTTGGTTCATAGCATTTAGAACTGAAGGAGCTTTAAAAATGATCTAATCCAATTACCTCATTTTACAGATGAGAAAACTGATGCCCAGAGAGTAAATCTGTGTCATCCCAGAAGTAAATAGCAGAGCAGAGATCTATACCTAGGTCCTGTGCCTCTGAGCCCTCTGCCCTCCCTGATGTTCCATGCCGTATTACTGGGCTATGGAGAAATCAGAGGCCAGGTAGAGAGTAAATGTGGCACAGCCCTCATTTAATGCAATAACTGGGTGAAATATTGTTTTATATGAGAACTACGTAAGCCAGGGCTTCTTAACAGTGTGTGTGTGTGTGTGTGTGTGTGTGTGTGTGTGTGTGTATGTGTGAGTGTGCACAGCTAGGTGGCACAGTAGATAGCACACCAGGTCTAGAATCAGGAAGACTCATCTTCCCAAGTTCAAATCTAGCCTCAGCACTTATGAGCTGTGTGATCCTGGGCAAGTCAATTAGCCCTGTTGCCTCAGTTTCTTATCCATAAAATGAGCTGGAGAAGTAATGCCAAAACACTCCAGTATCTGCCAAAAAACAACACCTAATGGGGTCATAAAGAGTAGGACACAATGGAAATACTGAGCAACAACTGTGTGTCTATGTATATATGTGTATGCATGCACGCATATGTGTATGTATATATATGCGCATATATACATATATACATACATATCACTCTGACCTTGAATTGTTGACTTCCATGGTGATTCATACAGACTCATTCATGTTATATGACTGCTTAGAAACCAAAATGCCTGCTATGCCAATAAGGTATGAGGGAAGGGGAAAGGCAGGAACTTGTATATATTACCAGAGATTCAGTGGGTACAAAGCTTGTCATTACAAGGAGTCATTGGAGGCAACTGGTGGTGCACTGGATAGAGCATTGTGCCTGCAGTCAGGAAGACCTGAGTTCAAATCTATCCTCAGACACTTTCTACCTATATGACACTGAACAAGTCACTTGAACTTTGCCTCAGTTTCTTCAACTGTAAAATGGGATGATAATAGCACATCTCTCCTATATTTGTTGTGAGAATCAAGTGAGATAATATTTGGGAAGAGTGCTTAGCACAGTTCCTGACACATAGTAAGTATGAAGAATTAATTGTTATTTGAGGTTTTTATGCCTCAGCGTGCACTGGCCTGAGGCTCTGCAAACCGCATGGTGCTCCACCCACTGGTTGTAGCCCTCGCCATGGCGCTGGCACTTCACGTCATCACCACTCGCCAACATGGGCCTACATGGGCCTGGCAAAATTATAATGATTGGAAGCCTAGTGAGGGCAGTCATGTGACTGTCAGAGAGGCTAGACAATTGGTTGGGGGCTGTGTGGGGTTTCAGGGAATGGGGAGAAGTTGCCATTCTAGCTGGAAGCTCGAAGGCGACAGGAGCAGGGCTGTGTATTCTCAGCTGATTCCTGGTCGGTGGTATTTTTTCAGGTTGTATAATTTCCCTTTCCCCATTTTATTTCCTTTCCCTTGATCCTACTGATCCTGTTTGTGTGTGTGTTTTTTTTAAGTTCATCCTTGTTAAAATAAATCCTGTTCTGTTTTGAGGGAGGCTGCCAGTCTCCTTCCTTGCCCCAATATTGCGGCGAGCCGCTTAGCTAACACTCCCCAATTAAAAATTGGTCCCCACATAGGCATTGTATAAATGCTTATTTCCTCCGTCCTTATTTCCAAATAGCCAGAGATCAATGTTCTGAAGAAATGCATAGAGAGACAATCTGTTATACTATATTAAACAGAGAGTCCAAAAACCAGGTTATAAATAAATGTCAGAGATAAGCTTAATTTATAGCTGGATTTAGATGTGGAGTATGGGATCAAGTACAAGGATATGGATTGAAGAGAGAGAGGAGAGAGCACTGGATTTGGGGTCAGAAGACCCGGTGTTGATTCTTGACTCTGCCCCTGACTGCCTATGTGATATTGGGCAAGTCTCATCACCTCTTTGAGTTTGTTTCCTCACATGTAAAATGATGATGCCGGACCAAATGATCCTCAAAGGTCACTCCAGCTCTAAAATCCCCTGAAGCAGCAGGGGTTGCTGAGTCTGGAAGCCTCGTCTCCCTGGCAGTACACACTGTTCTTTTGGACTGGATAGGGTTGGGGTGCAGCCACCCCTCCCTATCCAACTGCAGCTGCTCTTGCAGGTGGCAGAAGATGCATGTTTCAGGGGTGCCTGGAGACACTCCTCAATGGGCACAAGGGAAGCAGCTGGACAACAGTTGCTGTTTCCCTCACTTATTTTCTCCTCCTTGTTTTGTCATCCTGGCAAAATACACTCTTTTCTAAAGTTGACCCTGCCCCAAACCTCAGAAACACACCCTTTTTTATCTATCAACGTGGGACACCTTCCTATCCCCTCCCCACCCCAAAGAATTAATTTTACAAAATTATAGAACATTCTGAAATTTTCAAATGTGTCACATAGTTTTTTCCAAAGCTAGCAAAACATATAATAATAATAAATTATAATAATGACTATTATTATTATTATAAAGGGCATTTATATGGCACTCAAAAGTTTACCAATCACTTAACATAGATCTTATTTTCAACCCTATGACGTAGGTATGATCATTACTGTTATTTTGCAAATAAGGAAACTGACATTCAAAGAGGTTAAGGGATTCATTCGCCTAGCATCACATAGCTAGCAAGCAACTGAGAAAATATTCGAATCCAGGTCATTGAAGTCATTTGCTACTCTTCTCCCCTCCTTGTCATTTCACATTACTCATTGTTTACTGTCTCTTCTGTCACTCCTGTCTCAAATAAAAAGGTGGCCCTTCTTTCCAAGACAAGCGCCATTGCATATACAAATGACCCTATTCCCTCCTGTCTTCTCCAGCGGATTGCCTCCTCTATCATCCACACTCACTAAGCTTCAATCTCTCCCTCTCTGTTGGCTGCTTCCCTGCTGCTTGCAATCACATTCATGTCTTTCCCATCCTTAAAAACTCTCACATGATCCATCTACCACTATTTTCCTAGATCTTTTCTTCCCTCTGTGGCTACACTCCCTCATAAAGCCATTTACAATGCCCCCACTTTCATACCTCTCATTTCCTCCTTAATTCTCTGTGATCTGGCTTCCAACATCATTATTCAGGTGAAACTGCTTTCTCCAAAGTCACCAATGATTTCTTTTTAAAAATGTCTTTTTTATTGTTTCCAATGATTTCTTAACTGACAAATCTAATGGTCTTTTCCCCTTTCCAGTTCTCATCCTTCTTGACTTCTCTGCAACTCCTGACACTTTTAACCACTCTCTCCTCTAGGTTTTTGAAATATTGCTCTCTCCTGGTTCCACTTCTACCTGTCCAACTGCCCATTCTTAGTATCCTTTGTTGGAGCTTCATCCTGGTCATGCCCATTAACTCGAAGTGTCTCCCAAAGCTCTGTCCTGGGCTCTCTCCTCTTCTCTTTCTAGACTGTTTTGATTGTTAATCTCAACAATTCCCATGAACTCAGTTATCATCTCCATGCAGATGATTCTTGGGTCTATTTCCCCTACTCTAATTTCTTTCCTGACTACTTATCTTGCTTCTCCAACTGGCCATTGGACATTTCTTACTGGATGTCCGGTGGGCATCTTAAAGTCTGCATGTTTAAGACTGAATTAATTATTCTCCACCTCCAAACTATCCCTTCTTCTTAACTTCCCTGTTGCTGCGGAGGACACCACTATACTGGCCATCTGGACTCATAATCTAAGCATCATGATCATTTCCTCATTCTCTCACTGCCCATACCCACCCCTCCCCCCATATTCAATCTGTTGCCAAGTTCTATTGAATCTACTTTCACAATATATATTTCCCCTTCTTTCTTCTTCTAATAACAAGTCACCACCCTGGTACAGATTTTCATCACCTTGTACCTAGACTATCTTCTTGCCTCTCTTCCCATTCACTTCAGTCCATTCCCCATTCAACTACCAAAGTGATCTTCCTAAATCACAGGTTTACCATATTATCCTTCAGTTCAATAAGTTCCTGTGTCTCCCTATTACCTCCAGGATCAAGTAGAAAATCCCCAGTTAGGCTTTTGGAGCCTTTTACAATGTAGTCCCTTCCTTGCTTTACTGGCCTCTATGTACTCTAAGATGCAGTAGAATCCCTAGGATCCATTAGCAATCCCTAATGTTCCTTTTACATGACACTGCTCCCTACTCTGCATTTTCACTGGCCTTCCCTCATGCCTGAACTATTCTCCCTCTTAAGCTTCACCTTCTCGCTTCCTTTAAGGCTCATCTAAAGTCCCTCCTTCTGCAAGAAGCCTTTTCTGGTCCCTCTTGATACTAGTGCTTTCCCTCTGAGATTACCTCTGATTTATCCTGCATACATCAAATTTGTTCCTAGTTGTTTGCATTCAAATGTGATTTCCTTGAGACAGGAGTTGTTTTTGCTTTTCTTTCTATATGTAGCAGTTTAGTACAGTGCTTGGCAGGTAACAAGTGCTTAATAAATGCTTGCTGTCTTCCTGAGTTGAAGTTTAAAACCCTATTACTGCAACATGATGTCTCAATTACTAGGAGGCCAGCTAAAAGGGAATGTAGAAAGACTGGATTTTGCTGTGTCATTTCAGTTGTGTCCAACTCTTCTTGATCTTATTTGGAGTTTTATTGGCAAAGACACTAGAATGGTTTTGCCAATTCCTTCTCCAGCTCACTGAGGCAAATGGGGTGAAGAGACTTGCCCAGGGTCATACAGGTAGTAAATGTCTGAGGCCAGATTTGAACTCAGGACATCCTGACTCCAAGCCTGGTTATCTATTCACTGTATCACCTAGCTGCCCTAAGCCTAGACAGGCTTAGAATTGGGTAATGATGATCTATGGAGTTATTTGTAAGATTATTCACTCAGAAGAAGCAAACTGTCTGCAAGACCTATTGATTTTGAGAGTATTAAGATGTTCAGGGCAACCTGGCACAATGGATAGAGCACTGGCCCTGGAGTCAGGAGGATCTGAGTTCAAATCTCACCTCAGACATTTACCAGCTGTATGACCCTGGGTAAGTCACTTAACCTCAATTGTCTTAAACATCCAGGGCCATCTCCAGTAACCCTGATACATATCTTGTCACTGGACTCAGATGGCTCTAGAGGAGTGAGGTTGGTGGTTCTGAACAGCCCTCCCTTACTTAAATCCAATTCATTGCAAAGTCATGACATCACCTCCCCATGTCATGGATCTCTTTGAGAACACAGGACAAACAATAACAATTAAAATGTTTAAGTTCTAGTTCTTTGATACTTGACAAAGCAAGATATAATTTTCTCAATGTAGTCATAATTATAATATGTGTGAGATTAAGCCTGGATAATCTTTGCTTATTCACTGAGGTTATCTTAGAAGAATCAGAATGGGGAAGAAAGGGCTTCCCTTTCCTTTTTCTTCTTCTACAATGTGGTCTTCACAAGGAATCAAAAACGTTGGAGATTGAATGAACATGCAGATTTTGTTTGTGTGTATGTGTTCATATGTTTAACCTGATTAAGCAACATTCCTGTGGCCAAAAAAAAAAATGCACTAAGTTGGCATTAGCAATGTCCTGTCCCATTCTATGACCCACTCTTCAAATAGTATGGTACAGTGCCAAGAGCAATAAATTTGAAAGGTCAGTATATGTTTGCATTTGAAAACTGCCTTTAACATTTACTAGTAGTGTGTCCAGGGTCAAGTCACTAAACTTTCTAACCCTCAGTTTACTCCTCTATAAAATGGGATTAATTCTATCTTTGGTGCCTATTTCAAAGGCTTGTTGGTAGAATAAAATGAAGTAATGCATGGAAAGTGATACATAAATGAGGGCAATTATTATTTAAAGGCTGGGGTCTCAGATGACCTGTGATGAGGTCACCTACATGATATAATTTGGATTGTGCTGGACAGGCCCTCCCCCAGTCAAAAATATCTTCTGCACTTGCCTGCTGTAGGAGGATAAATTACTTTGTTAGAGAGATTTGTTCTCTTGGGACTTATAGGATTTCCTTTCTCAAGAGTCTACTAATTAAGGCACGAATAGTCCCTGAAGGTATAACATTTTATCCCACTGTCAGCTATACCCTTTTGCAGGATTAGTTGACAGTTCCCTCAGAGAGAAGCTTTAAGGGAATGAAACACAGGATGGTCACTATGGTTGGAGAATAGGGACTTAGAGAGATGGTATGTTGAACGGGATTCCATACATTATTTTGGGGTTATCATATTCTCTGTTTCAAAGATTGTGTAGGAAACTGGGGGTGGGGCTACCTCCCCAATGTGGTTCCTGGGGCCCATGATCCTTTCTACCTTCCCCCTTTCTCACAGCTAGCTGCTTCCTTCCCTCACTCTTGATTATGCTCCTGTTGAAAGCAGAGAACAAGTTACAAAGGACAGATCTTAGATCTAGGACAGACCAGAAGAGATCATGTGGCCTAGCTTCTTCCCTTCAGACATGTAAATTAATAGAAATCCAGCAGGCATTTAATATTTACATAATTTATACAACATTCCTGTCATTAAGGGACTGTATTATATTCCATTAAGATTCCTGCCCCTGCCCCATTTTACAGATGAGGCAACCAAAACAGTTCACCCTTTACAAATCTTCTCTCATCCTCATGATAGCCCTGGGAGGTAGGTGCAATTATTATCCCCACTTTACAGATGAGGTAGTAAAGGAAGAAAGTGGTTAAGTGACTTGTCCAGGGTCACACAGCTAGTAAGTATCTGAGACAAGACATTTTTCTGTGCCAAGATCACAAAACTGCTAAATGGTAGAGCTTTGATTCCCTATGTGGTCAAGCATTTAAAGGCTTGGTCCTGGCCCTTAGAGTACTCTGAAAATCCCCTTAAATAGAAGCCAATAGGCCTTGGAGAGTGTTTTTTCAATGCATGGCCATGGCAGAAAAGAAGCTGCCCTGCTGTGTGTTTGCTCATTTAATAGGTTGAAGTGTTGTTGCCTCTAACCCCGGCATCCATCTTCATGGAAATGGAGAGCCCTTCAGTCCCTGCCAGGAATGACTTATGGTTATTGCCTCCTCATCAGTAAGTCACCATGCCTGCCCTATAAGCCAGGTCCCAACTGCCCCGAGTGACCCATTAGCAAATAGATTAAGGCTTCTTCTTAATGGCTAATAGATGACCTGCTATGTAGACACGGCACATTTCCTTAGAGTTGGTTGCAAAAACTTATTGCAAAGGTAGGATACTTCCAAGCTATCAAAAAACAATAGTGTGTGTGTGTGTGTCTGTGTGTGTGTGTGTGTGTGTGTTCAGTGCATAGGGAGGGGGTAATTCCTGACAAGGATCCAAAATCCCATACACCATTTTGTTCTGAAAAAAAAAAATCCCAAAGAGAGTCACCCACAAAATGAGATTAATTGGGCCGTCCCTTGGGTTATGGCTGGAGAGCCCATTGGATCATGGAGTCCAGTCTGGCTTCTGAACACTGTCAGCCTAATGGATAGTGGGGCCAACATCAAGTGCTTGGTTAACTTTCTCTATTGACCTCCTGATGAAGGAGGTTTGGGAATAGAACAAGAGATGTGACTGCTCCAGGGACTGTTCAAGCAACAGGAAAAGCAGACTAGTGTGATCCTTGAATAGCAGCTCTGAAGAGAGCATTCATAAAAGCTAACAAAAGCTACTAATCCAGCCAAGAGCTCACTTTGATTCAAACGTCCTAATGATTCTCCTTCAGTTAGCTGACACAAAGATGCCATAAACAAAATAATCTCCTATCTCCTGTGTTCTTCTCCATCCTTCCCCCTGTTCTTACCTTTCTTCTAAGATCAGAGAGTAATGCACACTTCTCTGCTCAAAAGGCTCTCCCTTTAATGATTTTCTGGATTGTAACTGGGTTAAGGAATTGCATTACCTATGAGAGCAGGATAACATATCAGCTAGCTAACCATTAGCCAGGCATGGTTTATTTAATTAATTCATTACTTCCCATAAACAACCTTGCACAGAGCTGGACTAGGAGAGGAAGGAGAAATTAGGTGGTTTATTTACATTGGTGGGGGGTGGAGGTCAGGAAAAGGCAGTTTGTCCTCCCCCTTCCACACCCTCAGGCAGTCAGTCAATAAACATTTATAATGTGCCTACTATGTTCCAGGCACTGTGCTAGGTGCCTGGGATACTTAGAAAGGCAAACAACACTCTACCCTCAAGGAGCCACAGTCTAACATGCAAATCACTATGTACTTTCAGTATGAAATTATGTCTTCCCCCTGTGTCAGTTCACTAGGCATTGGCAAAAGGGAAATGTTCTCTCTCCTTGTGTTCCTCAGGGAATGAGGATGCCTGGATGGGAGGCTGCTAGTGAATGTCTGCCCTGGGGGGAGTATAAAAGAAAATGAGTTGAATTGATCAGATGGCAAGGGGTAATGGCTGCTGATGACAACCTGTCTCAGATCACACTAAGTAGACCTTGATCAGAGAGTGCAATTCTGAGGCTCCATTTGCATGGAACCAATTAATCAATAAGCCTTCATGAAAGGCTTATTATATACCTAGTTTTGGGGATATTCTCTCAAGGAGTGTCCATTCAAATGGAGGAGACAACCTGCACATTAGTAGGCAAAGAAGACAACCATAGAGGAGAAAGCCCTAGCTGCTGAGGGGACTGGGAAATGTTTCCTGAAGAAAGTGAGACTTGAGCTGAGTCTGGAAAGAATATAAGAAAGCCAAGAGGTGGAGGTGAGGAAGGAGAACATGGTATCCACAGCATCACCATTTTTGTCTACCCTGGTGAAATGAATACCAGAACTTCTCATGGAAAGTCAAATCTTTCCAGATTTTAGATTACCCACAAGATGGCCCCCAAATGTTGTGTCCAGGTGATAGATGAAACCTCTCTGAATTTCTGCCCCATAATCAAATCTCTGTCTCTTCAAGATTTAAGCAAAGATTTTTTGAAAACTCAGCTTCCAGGAGAGCTAGGTGGTGCAGTGGATAGAGCACCAGCCCTGGAGTCAGAAGGACCTGAGTTCAAATTTAGCCTCAGACACTTACTAGCTATGTGACCCTGGGCAAGTCACTTAGCCCCAATTGCCTCAAAAACAAAAACAAACCCAACTCAGCTTCCTTTGTCCATCTACTTCAAGGGGCAACCCTAACTGATGCAGAGAGGACAACTATATTGGAGTTCCTGACAGATACTCTCATTTGAATTGATAGACAACAGACAAACGTGTTTTTCTTTTTCAGGGCTGTTAGATCTGAGGAAGGGATGCAAAGCAAAGGAAATTGCCTCAACCTAGGAGTGGGCATAGTGTAATGAAAGAGCTGAACTGCTAATGGGGAAAAGTGGGTTTTAGTCCTGAGTCAGCTGTTGACTCACTCACCGTGTGATGTTGGACAAGTCACTTCAATTTACTGTCCCACAGTTTCCTCATTTGTAAAATGATGACATTGGACTCATGGGATAATATCATAAAAATGGGGAGGCTTAAAGTGCCATCAGGCTTCCCCATGCAGAGACAGGCATAGTTGCTCATGGGTAATATAGGGATTGGACGGACATACAGTTTGAGTTCTATCCCTGAGCCTTCTGCAAGACTGTAAAGTCAAAAATTGTTGGATATGGTGCTGGATATGTTGTTTGATATATTCATAAGCAAATATAAATTATATACTATGTAAATAAAAAGTATGAAGTAATGAATGAATGAAAAATAAAGTATTTCCATTGGTGGTACCAATTTGCCACTTGGGATGTTTCTTGTAGTAGTGACTCCAAATAAACACCACTTTCTCTAAGACTGTTGTTCTTCATGTTCTTTCCCTAACAGTGTTTTGTGTTTAAAAGGAGTGTGTGATAAGTTGTGACCAGGCACTGAGAGTCTGCTCCTGCAAGAAAATGGTGAAGGGGAGGGTTATAGTGACTCTTCATATGACTCCATGACCTCTACCTCTAACCATTCCTCCCTTTGTCTCCTTGTCTCCTGTTCTGGTTTCACTTTTCTTTGGTTATAGTCAGACCATCTTAACTGGGCATTGACTTATCTTGAAACCTCTGTTCCTGTGTGCTATTTAGGTCCACAACCCAGGTTCACTCCCATAATTCAACTTTTACCACAATGATGAAGGTTTCTAGAGGAAGGCATGAAACCTTGATGATTTAGTTCGTTTACAAATTTATAGTATTTGATCTCAACTGGACCCTCCATGCTGCATAGCAATCCTTTGATCCATCTCAGACTATCATGTTCCCCAAAGCCTCAAGAGCCATTTTTACTCAAGTTTATATAAGCATAACACTAGGAAGGGAGCAGTGTTTCATCTGTGATGATTTGGAGTAAAGCAAACTTGAAGGTACCACATGAAGCCTAGCTTTATTCTTTTTCTTATCCTTATTATTATAGAGGTAAGGAGGCAATGCATTCCAAACTTATGTGACAACTCACAGTGAAAAGGTATGGAGAAGAGAGAAGGAATGACCTGTGTAAAAAATAGAAAGAAGACTAGACTGTAGAGTGTGAAGGGAAGCAATGTATCATAATATTAGAAAGATAAATTGGGTCCCAGCTGGGATGAGCATTGAATGCCAAACAGAGGACTTTATAAATGATCCTAGAAGTGACAGGAAGTTAGTAAAGTTTATTGAATGGGAGGTAATATGGTTAGACCTGCATTTTGAGAAGATCAATCTGATAGCTGAGTGGAGCACAGATTGGAGTGGAAAGAGGTAAATCAATTAGAAGTCTATTGTAATAATCCAGGTTGGAAGTGATAAGGGTCTGAATTAGGCTGGTGGCCACATGATTGATGGGATGAGTGAAGAGAAGGGGAACTTCAGGAGAGCTGTTGTGGAAGTCCTGGCTGCTCTACTTTGAGATGTTAGTCACTCAGGAGTTTGTGAGGTATCTTAAGTAATGTGTTTGTTAATATTGTTCCACTCACCAACACTATGAATTCCCAAACTAAAATAAACTCTTCTGGCTGCCATTTCCATATATATATATACATACATACATATATATATACATACATACATACATATATATATATATATATACATATACATATATATGTAATTTCCTTCATTGCAATGTCTCTTTGTATCTGTATTTCTAGCACTTACTACAGTGCTTTGTACCAAAGAAATGCTTAATAAATGCTATTCATTCATTCATTCATTCATTCATTCATTCATGCTTATGTGGTCCATGGCTTCATCCTGTTCTGCTTAGCCAGGAAAAGGGGGATAGATTTATGATAGATTCTGACCAGAGATGGTGTGCCTTGCAGGTTTGGGCACAGAGCTATATACCAGACCCAACACAGATGAACTCAATACCCCAGCACTGAAGATGACTGCCCAACAGTGGGTATCTTTAGGCCCAACCATAATAAAGATCAGACTGCTTTGCCTGACATTCAAGGTCCTTCACAATCTTAGTACTACCTGCTTAGTTCCCACTCTTCTTCATGTACTCTATGCACTAGTCAAACTATATTCCATAATGGCCTCCATATGAAACTCTCAATCTTCTACCTCTGTGCCTTTAATTAGGCTTTGCCTGTAAGTACCACTCTTTTCCACTTCCTCACTATTCATAGGATCATGAAACTATAGATTTAAACATGTGTAACGATTGGAATGACTCCACCTGCTAGAGACTTACTGTAGAAAAGCTCCGCCATGAGGTGAAGGTCTCTGAGGGCAAGACCATGAGTTTTTTCTTTGGTGTCAGGAAGTGACATTTGCTGGTGGGAGGAAGAAGGGGGAGCCTGGGGCTCTGACTCTCTCTCTTTCCTGAGGACTCTGGTGGAGAAGGGAGCTAGAAATGTGCTCTCCCTTTAATAGATAGATGAATATAGGCCTTTCTCTTTCTCTTTACCAAATTCTTATTCTCCTTAATAAATGCTTAAAAGCCTAACTCTTGCTAAAGCTTATAATTTATTGGCGACCACTCATTAGATATCTTAGATAGACTAGCTAGAATTTTAGCTTTAACACACGGAAGAGGTTTTTAGAGGTCATCGAGTCCAATACTTTCACTTTACAGATGAGTAAACTGAGGACTTGACAAAGATCACATGGGTAGTCAGTGGCAGAACAGGGATTTGAACTCAGGTTTTCTGACTCTAAATCTAGCACCCTTTCCAAGGCTCCTCCATCCCTGTCTTATCCTTTAAAATCTACCTCAAAGGCCATTTCTTACTTTGGACCTCTTTGGACTTCACTTTGTTTATCCCCCCCAATCATGAAAGACCTTGACCCAATGAATCTTGCTTATGAACTGTAACCAAATCAACTCTACCATTGTTCCAGGATTGGGTGTGTCAATCTATTATCATATGGTATCAATCACTTGATAACTATAACCTTTCAGACAAAAGGATGGCTCCCTGGCCACCATTCCTTAAGAGTGTTGTCTTCCCAATCAGAATATAAATTCCCAGAGGCCATGGACTGTCTTTGCATTTGTATTCCCAGTGTTGAGTACAATGCTTGGCAAATAGTAAGCATTCAATAAAAACTTTTCCCATTTTATTTTTCAGTCATTCACACAGCATTTTGCCTGTACCTCGCTCATGCACTTATTGTGATAATTATATATCACCATTATAATGATTTGGGTTTGCATAGGTAGCATGGTGGATAGAACACTAGGCCTGGAGTCAGGAAGACCTGAATTCCAATTGGGTCTCAGACATTTACTAGCTGTGTGACCCTGGGTAAGTCATTTGATTTTGTTTGGTTTGGTTTCCTCATCTGCAAAATAAGTTGGAGAAGAAAATGGCAAACCACTTTCCAAGAAAACCCCGAAGGGGGTCATGAAGAGGCAAACATGACTGAAATAACCCCAAAAATCTTCCTTTATTAGATCATAAATTCCATGATGGCAGGGACTATAAAATATCTAAACTTGGGGTCTCCCCCAGCTCTGAGCACA
The DNA here is from genome assembly GCF_019393635.1 of Dromiciops gliroides. Classification (NCBI taxonomy): domain Eukaryota; kingdom Metazoa; phylum Chordata; class Mammalia; order Microbiotheria; family Microbiotheriidae; genus Dromiciops; species Dromiciops gliroides. The sequence goes on from NC_057862.1 coordinate 71,475,568, forward strand.
GTAGTTTCTTAATACAGGTCAGCTGCTTTTTTATCTAAATGCTGTCCTGCCTTTCTTAGCAGTTTGCTGTGAACAGCACAAGAGATAATTCTTGGGAAGGGGCTTTGTAAACCTTGGAGCCCTATACAAAGAGTAAACTGAGATGAATAAACATTTCCATGTGTTTTTTTATAGTTATTTTTAGTGCCATTTAATATTTTTCTGGAAGTGATATGTTTATATATAAACAGATGCGACCTGCCTATTTAATAACACCTACTTCAATCATTTGCTTTGATGAACAAATACAGAGCTCTCCTGTGGCATTTGTCCCTTACTCTTATTTCAAAGAATTAGATTATGAGGACAGTGAAGCATCTGCTACATGCATAACTGGTACCTTCTCGCAACACAAGTAACTTTCCCTTCCCAGAACAGTTGACTGCCACGTATACACATTAAAGGACAATAATAAGAACTTTCTCCCCATGCCCACGTTCCTCCCAGGCCTCTTTCTCAACAGCTCCAACAGGCTCATTCACCATCATCATCATCAGAAAAGCTGTCATTCTCGGTCTGGATTTGCTGTCCTATCATGTGTCATTCTGAGCATCTTTAGTTGCCCCCAGGAGTTATGCCATGTCCCCACACTGACTAATTTGGGAGAAGAAAAAAAACACCTAGTGATTGAATTCAGCCAAAGTAAATGTTGATTTTTCTTCCATTTATTCATGTGACAAATAGTTATTCTATAACACTGTGTGCAAGCTTATCTGTTTTAACTAAGCTCATTATTGTCTGATTAACAAGATGTTCAACTTAATTCAACTGGTCGTTTTCCCCAGACATGATTCTTTGCTGTAGTGAGTTAAATTTTCAAGAACAGGCTTGGGTGGATTGATGCAACCTAAATGTAAAAGTGAATCACCTGTCTAAACAAGTAACTTAGGGCTTTTTTTCCCTCTATGCTAAGGTAGAAAATAACCACACATAAAAGTCAAATTTTCACATCTCACTGTATACATTTATTGCACACTCTTGACCCCAAATTTACTCCAAACCCTGAAGCACCAGACCCAAATGCCCCTTTTGAGAATATCTTTTTGAGACTGTGCTCATGTGTGGACAGCAAACCTAGTGAGCTAATTTACCAGGATGGTCACATCTTGAAGATACTATGGGGTTGAGCTGAGGACATGCTTTTCTCTGCAGCTTCAAATTCTCTTTTCTCAGTGCATAGACACTGCTGAAGAAGGTTCCTCTTTTATTCCTTAGCTAGATTCCCACCCTGTCTAAGAGACCAGAACTGTCCCTTCACATAAGACCAGTCCAAGATTCCCCATCACCTGAATAGAGCAAAGAAGAAAAACAAGTAAATGCTTTTTAAAAAAATCTGATTCTTACCGAAATATCTTGCTGCAAACGTCTTTCTTCTGCTGGAAGCTGTTGGAAACATAATGAAGCTGACAACCTATGTGCAAATTTCTTCTGAATCCTTTTTATACAGAACCAACCACATCCTCAAAGAGACAAGCTAATTCCTGTTTTCCAGTAATAGAAGATCAGCATCTATAGAAAGGAAATATATTTAGAATGCCCTTTATTTTCTGTTTTCTTAAGTTTTCTACAAGGATCCACCCTGTGATGGTTTAGGGCCCCCCAACAGGCAGCTTGGTGTAGGAGTGGGAGCTTGGGAAGAATGAGGAGTCAGGAGAGATCTGGGTTGGATCCTGTCTCTGAGGCTTACTAGCCATTGGACGTGGGCCAGACCTCTCAACCTCTCTGAATGTCAGTATTCTCATCTGTAAATGGGGATAATGATGTATGCATGGTGAATCTTTTAGCTCTATTGTGAGCAAAAATCTTTGTAATTCTCTAAGATGCTACATAAACATGAACTGCTTCCACTATTCCTACTTCTCTAGAAGCTTTCACTTTTTTAACTTGGCCAGTCTAAAATTTTAAAGCAAGGATTTTTCTTCTGGGAATCTTCCCCTCCCCCGAAGTGTAACCATTTGCCCTTCAAATCATGGGGAAAGCAATGATGCCAATCTTTTAAGCTTGCAAAAGATAGGTAGAGGGAGCTAAATGTGAGCTCATTTTTCACTATTTAAAAAAAAAGCTTAAAATTTGGGAAGTCTTTGATATTACTAAATAGTCCCTATTCCTATAAATATAAAAGTCAGGGGCTGTTGCCTTCTCAAATATCAATTCTTCTTCTTCTTCTTCTTTTTCTTCTTCTTCTTCTTCTTCTTTTCTTCTTCTTCTTCTTTTCTTCTTCTTCTTCTTCTCTTCATTATTCTTCTCCTCCTCCTCCTTCTTCATTCCAGTTTTCCAGTCTGTGACCCTTCCCCATTCCAAACACAATCACCATGATCCTAATTATTCATTTATTTCTGTTTCTTCTGTTAGAGCAAGATCATAGGGAGAATACTTGTTGTAGGCAGCCAGTCTAGACTAAAAACCACTGAATGGAGGTTGACCTTCCAATAAGAATACCTAAAAGATAGCTGCTCTTTTTGTGATGGCAAAGAATTGGAAATTGAGGAGATGCCCATCAATTGGAGAATGGCTAAACAAGTTGTGGTATATGAATGTAATGGAATGTTATTGTGCTGTAAGAAATGATGAGCAGGCAGATTTCAGAGAAACCTGGAAGGACTTACATGAACTGATGCTTAGATAAGCAGGACAAGGAGAACATTATACACGGTATCAACAACATTGTGTGATGATCAACTGTGATAGACTTAACTCTTCTCAGCAATACAATGGTCCAAGATAATTCCAAAGGACTCATGATGGAAAATGCTCTCCAAATTGAGAAAAAAAATATGGAATCCAGATGCAGATTGAACCATACTGTTTCTGCTTTTTTCTTTTTTTCCTTTTTGAGGTTTTCCCCTTTTGTTCTGATTCTTCTTTCATAACACAACTAATGTGGAAATGTTTATTGTGATTTTACATATATAACCTATATAAGATTGTTTGCTGTCTTTGGGAGGGGGGAGGGAAGAGAAGGAGGGAGAAAAATTTGGAACTAGAAATCTTATAAAACCAAATGTTGAAGACTCTCTCTACATATAGCTGGAAAAATTATAAAATACTTTTATGATAAAAAAGAATGCCTAAAGACACCATCAGTATCACAGAGCTTCTACTGGGGTAACTCTCCTATGGGAGGGCTTTGTTGAAGGGACAGAAGCTATATTGAAGAGGGGAAAACTATACTCACAAGAGGTGCCCCCTTAATAGAGGTCTTTGAGAAAAGATTAGATGATCACTTGTTGGGAATATCATGGAAGGGATTCCCATATGGGTATGGATTGGATTAGTTGAGTTTTGAGATCTTATCCAACCCATAGTTTCTATGATTCTGTTGAAATATGGGTTCCTTTTTTTCCCACAAAGTCTCTTCCCTATAGCCTCTAGGATAGAATACAAACTCTTCTGTTGGGTATTTAAAAAGTCCTTCACAATCAAGCTTCAAAATGTTTCTTTCCAAAGTGATTACACATTTTTACCCCTCACACACTCACCATCCCAGTCCATCTGGCCTGCTATTTTTTACATGACATTCCTTCTCCAATCTTCTTGCCTTTTATTGGTTGTTCCCCATGCTTGGAGTGCACCCCCTCTCATCTACTCACCCTGAAGCCTCCAATTCTCTTCAAGACTCAGCTCAGTCTCATAAAAGATGCTTTTGCTGGTTTTCCCCTTTGTTAGTTCTTCCTTCCTTAAACTTATGTTGCATATCTTTTATATTTAATTATCTCTGTACATGTTTCTCCCCAGGAGGATATAAATTGCTGGAGGGCAGGCATGGTTTCACTTTTTTTTTAAAGCAGTGTATTTGCCATACCTAGCATATTATGCTATTTTAAAAACATGTTAAATTGAGTTGAATTTCATTAAAGGACAGGAAGCTGGAACTGTTCAAACATTTTCCAGTTCTAGAAAGATAGGAGACCACATTTTGGAGTGGGGAGAGGGACAAAAGAAAAGAGGGGGAGGAGGGATGGAGCAGGGTCACTGACTCATCTCCCCAATGACATAATGTTGATTCAAATCTGTCTTCTTTTTCTAGCTCTGTTAATTCCTACCAAGCCACTCATGCTTACTACTTAGTATTTTCTCTTCTAGACTGGAGTGAGCTTGAACAGAGAGGAGGATGCTATGCTTCTCAGACCATCCTACATATCATTGATGACTCATTTGCAAATCACTGCAGAGTAAGGGCAGCCATTCCTTGCTTCACACTGGGCTTTCTGCATATGCCATGTGTGATTTCTGCACTCTCTACTTCACAGTGATCCTTAGTATTCTGGAAGAAAAGCCAGTAGATCTGTAGGATGGAAGAATACTTCTGACCACATTATATCTCCTTCCCATTGGACCCTCGCCATTTCAAATTAATGCAGCTACAAATAGTTCTGGTCTTGGAAATATGGTGAAGGAATTTGTAAATGCTGGCCAGGGAGGTCTGTTGATAGGCATTATAACTAGAATAAAGGAAGACTAGACATTTTAAAAGAAAATAAGCAAAATTTTGAGAGACATTGCACTTTAAAAAAATCCTTCTACTTTTTCTAACCATTTCTCAGCCTTCATTGATATTCCAAAATGGTAACAACTCCTTTGTCTCTTGTGCTTTTTTTCTTTCCCCTGGTTTCTCTCTTCTATTTCCGGAATTCCTATTTTTTTTTTTGGTGGGGTAATGGGGGTTAAGTGACTTGACCAGGGTCACACAGCTAGTATGTGTCAAGTGTCTGAGGCCGGATTTGAACTCAGGTCCTCCTGAATCCAGGGCCAGTGTTTTATCCACTGTGCCACCCAGCTTCCCCCCTATACTTTCTATATGCCCTCCATGTTTTTCTATTTAAGAAGCCCTCTGAAGAGGGCTATGATTCTTTCATATGTCAACCAGCTTCATAACTACTTTCTCTCCCTCTCATTTTTTTCTTCTCTGTGGTGTCATAGCAAGAGCAATAAATGAAGAACCAAGGAAATCGAGATCTAGTCCTGGCTTCACTACTAACTAGTTGAGGGAAATCTGCCATCATTTTATCTTTTTAAGCCTGTTTCTTTGTCTGTAAAATAAGGGTGGTAGGGGTTGGACTAGATGGCTTCAAGTATTTTTCAACTCTAGCAAGGTTCTTGGTTCTACTTTCTAGGAGAACGCAATCACAGACCATCCCTATGACCTAATTCATGTTTTATAATCCAAAAGCAATGTGTCCATGTAAAATGAAGATATTAAATACTGGGAACCTTATGAGGGGGAGCTCTGCAGAGGGGAGAAACTGGAAGTGGAATAAGGTACTTTTACATTTCAGGGGTGACATCTTAGGTAAGGAAACAGAATGAGTCAAACTCAACATGTCCAAAATTAAAATCATATTTACAGTGTTAGGGCTGAGAAGTATCAGCTGGAACATGTACCCAGAACCTCTGACTCTAAAATAAGGGTCAGAACAATGATCACTTAGAATAGACCATCCCATTTAGAAGAGTATGAAGAGATCAACCAATGTCACCTCTTAATTTTGTAGATGAGGAAATTGAAACATAGAAAATAAAATAACAAGAGTCACATGACCTAGTAAATAGTATAACCAGGAATTGAGCCCAGGGCTTATGATTCAGTGTTTATTCCATTACACACTCCCTACACCTAATTGTCCCTCCATAATTTTCCTCTTGGAACATCCCTATTTCTCTTGATGGTACAATCCCTTTCCCAATCACACTTGGGAAAACTTGGGACAATTTTTGGTTCTTTTTCTGCCCCTCGCTCCCCATATCCAATCAATTGTCAAATCCTGTTGCTTTGTCCTCTGAAATATCTCTGTCATTTGTCCCATAGCCTCTTAGCTAATCTTTTTGCCTCTATTATCTCCCTTCTCCAAATTATCCTTTATACCAGAGGTGCTGAACTCATGTGATGCCTGAGCAACTCATGAGTGTAGCCCTGGCCACATTAAAATGTAATTTGGAAATGCATAAAAAAGGAAATTAAAATACAATAAAACATACATAATGTGAATTCTTGGTTTTTAAAATTAATATGTATCCTGTAGGGGTCACCTTCTATTTGAGTTTGACGCCATTGCTTTATAGCCAAAATAATCTTCCTAATTATTAGGTTGTTTTGTCCAGTCATTTTTTAGTCATGTCTGACTCTTTGTGACTGCATTTGGGGTTTTCTTGGCAGAGATACTGTAGTCTGTGGCCATTTCCTTCTCTAACTCATTTTACAGATGAGGAAACTGAGACAAACAAAATTAAGTGACTTTCCCAGGATCACACAGCTAGTAAGTATATGAGGCTTGATTTGAAATCAGGAAGATGAGTGTTCCTGACTTCAGACCTGTACTCTTCGCTACCTAATTGCCCTGATTAGGTTACTACCCTCCTCAAAGATTTTCCATGGCTTTCTTTTGCCTACAAAATACTATAAAATACAAGCTCCTTAACTGGACATTCAAGGAACTCAACATTCAGATTTCATTCTACCTTTCCAGACTTATTGCATAGCACTCTTCTTTACAATTTCCAAGTTCCAGTCAAATGAGGCAACTCACTGTTCACTGAATGCATCTTATCTTCTCCTGCCTCTATGGCTTTGCACCTTCTCCCATATCTATATTCCTCTCTATCTCACAACATGGAAACCTTGCGATATAATATTTATTACTAGAAGGGACTTTAGAATTCATCTAATCAAACTCTCTCATTTTACATGTGAGGAACTGAGGTCCAGAGAGTCATAAATGGTGTCTTGACCAAAATCATGGTGTCACAGGCAGGACTTGAACCCAGATCCAGTGATAGCAAAGGCAATCCTCTCCACTCTGCTATGTTCCCCTTCTTCAAGGAAGTTGCCACTTCCTACAGGAAACTTTCTCCCTACCTAGAAGTAATTATTTTCTCTCAGAATCTCTCCAGATATTTCCTCACCTCTGGACTTAATCATTCTTCTGATTTGAATTACAATTGTACATAGTGTGGCACAGTAGATAGAAAGCTGGCTTTGATTCCTAGAGGGCATGAATTCAAGTTTTGTCTTTGAATCAAATTAGATGGGTGGCCCTGAACCAGTAACGTAAGTTCTCAATCCTCTAGACAATTCTCTAAGACCTAAGTTGCAGAGAAGCTGCCAATCTAATTTGGTAGAGGTAGTTTCCTCATCTGGTTATTCCTGGTACCAAATCCTGGGTATCTAGGTGATGCAATGGATAGAGTACTGGACCTCTAGTCAGGACCACTCATCTCCCTAAGTTCAAATTTGGCCTCAGACACTGACTAACTGCGTGACCCTGGGCAAGTCACTTACCTGTTTGCTTTAGTTTCCTCATCTATCAATGAGATGAAGAAGGAAATGGCAAACTACTCCAGTATCTTTGCCAAGAAAACCCCAAATGGGGTCAGGAAGAGTCGGACACAACTGAAATGAGTGAATAAACAACACAGTGAAATCACAGGTATAGTCCCTCTACCCATGTTTATTATGGTTATCCCCCAAAGTAGTGTAGTGGAAATAGTTCTAGCCTTGGCATCAGAGAATCTAGATTCAAATCATGTTCCTGTCCCTTAACATGCATATGACCTTGAGAAAGTCACTCAACAACTCTCAACCTCAGTTTCCTCCTCTGTAAAATGAAGGCATTGAATTAGATTACCTCTAAGGTTGCTCCCAGATCCAAGTATACTCTCCTGTGATCCTTGTTAAATTATAAGCTCTTTGAGGGATGGGTGTGCATCTTTTTTCATGTTTATAACCTAAGCAGTAATGCAGCTCTTTTCACATAGTAGGTGCTTAATAAGTAGTTGTCAAATTCCACTGTTTGCTATTGAACTGACAAATTGAAAAAGGGATAAGACATGTACAACTAAACTATGACTGGACCATTCCCTTCTTTCTCTCTTTGCCTGTAGTTGATGATATAGAAATAATTGAACCATTTATGCCAGCATTTTGGATCACAGAATGAAAAATATAACTCAGCTTTCCTGAGAGTTTCAAGGGTGCATAGGAAACACACACACACACACACACACACACACACACACACACACACACTTTTTGCGTGGGGGTGCAGTGGGTGGGGGTGTTGCCTAATATCACTGCTATGCAAGTAGTGCACTGGTCTTTGATGAGTTTATTATATAACAAATGATAGTCATCCTGTAGAGGATATAATAACTCATCCTTCCTTCATCCCCCACCTCCGAATTAGCATTGTGACCTCAGAGACAGACAACCTATCACTTTTTCTCTAAGCTAGGGGAATTGTGACATGCAGACTATTTAAAAAAAAACAAAACTCGTCTTCAAATAAACACCATAGCTGTCCTCAAATCACCTTTCTATTCTACATGCATACAGTTCCTCCCTAGGAAAGTGGTGCATATTTCAGCTCTCCACCTCTGCTAAGAAAGTAAAGGGCAGGTTTTTATCCCTCTTCTAGAGGTTAGGGATGTGAGGCAAGAGAAGTGGAGTGACTTTCCCAAGGTCAAATTGTAGGGCCTGGAAATGGAAAGGAGAGATACCCTGGCTCCTGTAACCCTCACCTCCCGCCTTTGTACTAAAAGCTAAATCTTACACCAGATTACCTTGATGGCTGCTCATCTGCAGTAAGTATTCTTCTGCCTGTCTGTGGCACCTGAGTCATCCGGATCAGCTCCTGACTGCAGAAGGAGCAGCCTGCAGCCAGAAACCAGCAGGCAACTGCAGGGCACTCTGCGTACTTAGGGATCTTCTTACGTACTGAGAACTGGACTATCCAGAAAGAACCTAAATCTTCCTCTCCTCTCCTGTCCTCTCCTTTCCTGTCCTCTCCTCTCCTCTTCTGTCCTCTCCTCCCTCTCCTCTCTTCTCTCCTCTCTCCTTTCCTCTCCTCTCCTGTCTTCAGTTCACCCGGTGTCACCCATGTAAAGAGAAGACACATGTTATCAGGGGGACAGAGACTGCACAGCTTGGACATCCTCAATACTTGTTAAAGGAAAGTTGCCTTCTGAGACTCCTGGCTTCTGACTGGGGATGCTTAAATGGCCCACAGGTTGGCACTCTCAAAAGCAGCAGCAGCTTCTGCACTGGAAAGCTCTGTCTGATGAGCTCAGCCTTTGTCAGGATGACATGGGAGTCTTTCTGACTTGTTAGTTCTCGGTTTTGTTCCTTGTACAGAGTGCCACCTTCTGGGTATGAGAGAAGCAGCTATTATCTGTTCTTCATTTCATTATTCAATAAAAAACCAAAAAAGCTTTGTATAAGGTACCTACCGTGTGCTACGTACTGTAGTATGTACTTGGGGGTATACAAAGAAAAAAACACAAGGGCCCTCAAGGAGCTTTTATTCTTTCTTGGGGTGGGGGATAGGTGACAATAGTTAATCCTCTAGGTAAATAAAAGGTAACAGAGCAGGTTGAAACTTAACAACTGTGGGTAGCAGGTAAGGCCCATGTGTGACATGAAAGACACCTAGATAGAAGCTAGGGATGCTAAAAGATGGAATGAGAGTGCAATGCATTCAGCCCAAACTCACCCCTGACTTCCATTCCAGGTTCACTGCTTCCTTGTTTCCTGTTTTGTCTTCAACTCTAGATTCTATCTTTGGGTTTAAGTTCTAGGTTATTCTTTAGCTGGGATTTCTTTAGTTGTACAATTGTTCTGTGTTCCATCGGTCATTTTCCCTGTGTCCTCCAGGATGAAGTGGAACTCTGGAGAGGGAGAGAAGGAAGATGTTGTTCTATGGCCAACTTCAGCAGCAGATATGGCCTGAGCCCTAGTGGTTGGCTGAGAAAAGGGTACAAACATTCAAAGTTCCAAAGTCATAGAACCTTATAATCCCAAAGGGCTCTTCTGATGGTCTCATTTTAAAATGAGAAATCAGAACCTTACAGGCTACTTTTCATTCCAGCTCTCTTCTCTACTCTGCATTTGTTCAGCAGAGATGGAAGCAAAGGCTGATTATCAATTAATTGTGATCAGCACATTTATATATATATATATATATATTTTTTTTTTCTCTATCCCCTAGTTCTGAGGAGAGAAAACCAAGATATTTTTCTTTGCCCAATTCTTTTCAGGGCTGAGAGTTCTTTGATAACAGCTGTCATCTTGAAATAAACACATGGAAAGGGTAAGGCTGGTTGTAGCAATTCCAAAGTAAAATTTGTAGCTCTTTGTATAACCCAACTTGGTATTTTCAAATATCTAGAGCATTAGTATTTACTTCCTTCCTTCCATTCTAACTTATGATGTAGGCTTGCTTTCTTCCTCCAGGTTGTAACATGGACTCTTGGTGGCTAGCTGTCTGCCTACTGCTGAGAAGAGTATTGAGATTTCCAGGTTCTGTTGGTTACTGTCCTTGACCTTGAATAACTTAAGAAAAGCTAGGAGAGATATGGGGCATGGTGGAGGGAGTCTCCATCTTGTTTGAGACAAAGTCAAGAAGGTGTGGCTGCTATGCTGGAGAAACCAGGGGTCAGAATGAACCTTAGACAAGGATTGCATCTTGAACTATCTGAGCTTGGAGCAGACTGATTGCTGGTGATCATTGCCCAGACTTCCAAGTAGAGGCTGTGAAGGTCCAATCAAAAAGGAATGGTGGGGCAGGGGAAACAGCCCACCATATAAAATTATAACAGGAGTAAGTAATGCTGATCAGTAAGCTTAGAGGACCAAGGTATTAACCAGCAGGCCTTGGGCTAGTGAGGAACACCAATTTAATCCATACTTTTCTTTACCTCATCTCCTTTCCTCCTTGCTTCTCCTTAGGTAAACCATTTTCCCTTTTTGCACTCACTCACTTACTCATTCAACAAATATTGAGTGATAACTATTTGCCAGAAGCTGTGTTTGGTGCTAGAGAGACAAATTAAAAGCCTTCAAAGAGCTTACATTCTACTAAGAGATATAACCAGTACAAAAACACAGCACAGCCCATAGGCCGGAATGGATGAATTGTAGGTGGCATGGTGGAAGGTGGCCAAGTGAGGAGGTTATTTAGTCCCAGGAGTGCCAAGCTGAACGGATAATGGGATCTTCAGCGATAAGAGGGAAATTCAGAAGAGAGCTGAATTATAGGGAAAAGATTATTAGTTCTGTTTTAGACAGGTTAAGTTTAAGCTGCCTATTGGAAAAGTTCTAAATGACTAGTAAGCAGTTGGTGATATGGGACTGGCACTCTAAGTCTAGATATACGATCTGAATGTTATCTACATCAAGATAGAAATTAAACCAATGAGAGTTGATGAGGGGAATAAAAGAAAGAAGAAAGAGAGTAAAGAGAAGAGGACCTAGGAGAGAGCCCTGGGATATATCCACACTTAATGAGTGTGACAATGTATGGAGATCCAGCAGAGCGGACTGAGAGGGAGCCCTACAGGCAGGTAGAAGGAGAACCATGAGGGAACAGATTGCAGAGTTAGGAAGAGAATGAGAAGAGAGGAAGTAGAAACACTCTTAGGGGAGGCACCAACTAGGTAGATTTCTCAAGGTTTAGTTGAGAAAGGGAGGAAGGATATAGAGCCATAGCTAGTTGGAATGGTAGGATCTAGTGAGAGGTATTTTTTTTCTTTTTTAAGAATGAAAGAGCTTATTGGGGGTATTTCTATATAGCACAGAGGTGAACTGGGAGATAAGGAGGCATTGAAGGGGTTAGTACAAGGGAAAGGAGAGTATAGGCAATCTTTTGCAAAAGGTGAGATGGTTTAGGATCCAGAATGTAGCTGGAATCCACAAATACAGAGGGATTGGCCTTGATCAGAAGGCCATCTCTTTATCAGAAATGGGAGTAAAGGAGAAAATAAGTGGTGGGAGGTGATATCAGAGGGATGTGGGATAAGGAGAAGGGAAGAAAAGAGAACTTATGGCAAATGGTCTCATTTAAAATTTGTTTTTATTTATTTTTGGTATGAGGGAAGATTCTCAGAGTAGAGGGAGAAAGATCTATGAGAGACTTGTGGGGTGAAGAGAAGACTTAGATCAGCTGTTGTTTTGAGTGGTATAGAGAATCAATTATAGGGAAGGATCACCTTGCTGCATGAGGGTCCAGTTGAGATTCTAAAATCTGAATTTGTAGTGTATTTAGTCAATATGGTTTCTTGACTTCTATTTAGTAACTCATAAATAAGAGTGAAGGAGGCAGATGGTGAAAAGTAATATAGGATTGAGGTTTGTAAGGGGTATGGGAGATGATAGTACAAGGGAGTAAAGAATTTAAGAGTAGAGGATATTGGTTTAACTGGTTCTCCAAAAGGTTGATATTGAGAAGAGAGAAGATTGTGGTCAGAACAGGGATGATGGTCTGGCAAAGTTCTGAGCAGTAGAGGAATTGAAGGTCACAATGAGACCTCAAAATAGGTTTAGGGGTAGTAAATTGGAGAGGGATGGAATAATAAAGGTTTATTATGGGATAAAGGAATTTGGGATTTCTTGAATATGGAAGTCAAACACTTGTGGCTGATGGCAACATCAAGTATATGGCCATCTGTGAGTAGCTGAAGAGAGGTAAAGTAGTAGGTCATCATAGTAGAGTTGATTGAGAACCTGGAAAATTAAGAGATTTAGAACATAAACAGGTAATATTGTAATCCTCTAGTAAGGGTGAAAGTTAATATGAAGAGGAAGACTGTGAGCCAGATGCTGGACTTATTGAGAGGAGGAAGAATCAGTTTCCCACTTCCTGCTTTTCTTCATCTGCTTTATGGAATAAGAGGTAGAAGGGGAAAGGGTCAATTTTGTCCTCTAGACTTTGGAGGAGTTCACTTCTGATTGTTTGCTTTCATTTTCCGTGCTATTTAAACCATTGTTTGCTTATTGAATGTTGGGACTGAGTATATGGAAGGTATTCAAAGTCCTTAAGATCTCTCTCTCTCTCCCTTCCCTTTCCTTCCCTTCTCTTCCCTTTGCTGATACATATTATGCTATACCTGGGGGAATACTAATATCCAGATGACTCAGTGGAGTCAGGAATGCCTGAGCTTAGGTCCTGCCTCAAATACTTAATAGCTGTGTGACCCCTAGGCAAGCTACTCTACCTCAAAATGCTAGTAACGACACTAACTTCATAGGGTTATTGTGAAGATCTTTGATGAAATAACATTTGCCTAGGACTTGTCAAACCTTAAAATATTATGTAAATGGTTGTTGTTCCTGCTGCTGTTGTTTAAACTCCAAATGGTCATATGGACTATTTGTGCCAAACCTGTGGTAGAGCCTTCCAAGCTTGTCTTGGTCTGATCAGCCATAGTGGGACACGCTATCTATACCTTGGTACCAACACAATGATGTCATTTTGGTCTTTGGGAATGAAGGACAACAACGAAACAGTTATTGGCTGAATTTGGTTGTGTCTTTTGGAACAATTAGAAATTTACAGCAGTCATTCAATAAAAATGTCCTCCCCACTCCCTCCCATGTTTTTATAAAAACTGATTGAGAAATGGGGACAGGACAGGTATGGAACAGATAGCAAAGGGAGCTTATTCTGCTTCTGAGTCAACTTTGACTGCTTTGTATTACTGGAGGGAAGTGACTTCACCTCCTGATTCTTCCACATGTTCATCTATGATATGACAAAAATACCTTTCAGTAAAGAAAAGTTAGGAGTGGGATGAGCACAAGCTCTAGTCAAAGACTAATGTACCAGCATTTTATGTCTCATGTCACCATGCCTAAAGCTTTATGAAGGCCAAGGACATCAATAAAATAACTATGATTCCCCATTTGGGATATTCATTCTTTGGAATACATAAATTTTCAAGGCAATATTAGGCAATGTCAGGGATCCAAGTGACCTTACTTCATGCAAACTCAGTGAAAATATTTAATGAAAAGAGGGGGCAATACTTGGATTCACAACATTTTGTTGTTGTGAAACAATTTCAGATAGCGTCTGCTACCTCTATATTAGATATGAGAGCTATTTTTACTGGTAAGAGGTTCTAGGATCTCTGTCAAGTCAATAAGGGTTTAAGAAGTATCTGTTGTGTGCATTGTGCTAAGCACAGGGGTTATAAGGAAAGGCAAAAACCAGTCAGTGCCCTCTTATATACTCCCCTCTAAAGTTGTGTGATGCTGCTTCCTCTTGGTTCTCCTCCTACCTGCCTGAAAGGCTCCCTTTCAGTCTGCCTTGTTGGATCTTCATCCATTGTCACACCCATTAACTGGATACATCCCAAGGCTCTCTCCTAGATCCTCTTCTTTTTCCTCTTTCCTCTTTCATTTGATCCCTTCATCAGCTCTCATTGGTTTAATGCCTATCTTTTTTTTCTTTTTCTTTTGTGTTTTGGTTTCTTTAGTGAGGCAATTGGGGTTAAGTGACTTGCCCAGGGTAATACAGCTAGTAAGTGTTAAGTGTTGGAGGCCAGATTTGAACTCGGGTACTCCTGACTCCAGGGCTGGTGCTCTATCCACTGTGCCACCTAGTTGCCCCTAATGTCTATCTTAATGTAGATAATATTCAGATCTAAATATCTAGCATTAGGCTCTCCTGAGTTCTTTGCCAATTCCGTTCCCCCAAACCCAAGATAAGAGTACTTACATACTATGAAGCTGGACAACAGCTAAAGGGGAGTGGTGTCCAGAAAAGGGAGCTATCCTCTGGGAACTTACAAAGACAGGGAGTAGAACAACAGAGAAGTCTGTTGTACTAGTGTCACCTTGATCTTTCCTATATGATTGTATACACCCATTTGTATACATGCTATGTCTCCTAATAGAATATAAGCTCCTGTCTCTCTAGCACCAGACACAGCTCCTGGCCAATATTTAACACTTAATAAATGTTTGTTGAATGAGGGAGTACCAAATGGGAAAATGGTTTACCCAAGTTGGAAGAAGGAGGGATGGAGATGGGGCAAAGAAAGGTGGTGTCGACTAATTTGGTCTTCCTCACAACCCAAGGCCTGTAACTCAAAATTGTTAAAAACTAAAGTTAAAGGTTATTGTTATCATTATTATTATTATTATTATTATATTTTGCAGGGCAATGAAGGTTAAGTGACTTGCTCAGGGTCACACAGCTAGTGTCAAGTGGCTGAGGCCAGATTTGAACTCAGGTCTTCCTGAATCCAGGGCCAGTGCTTTATCTACTGTTCCCCCTAAAGATTATTTTTACATGTAATTGGTAAATATGTTAAAATTTCAAAAAATGAATGTATAAAGCAAATATTTGAAATGTAAAAACCTAATTTTCCCAACTTATTTAATATTGAAAGAGTAACCCCTAGATCATAGGGCAATACTGACTCTAGCTCCATTACTTAAGATGTCTAAAGGAAAATAATATAGAAGCTCCTGTAACTCTTTACCTCTTAAGAGACTAGATTTCTGGGGCATACTCAACAGAAACTTGAACATATCAGAAAAATTCTCTAGAGATCCCTATAATGCAGCCACAACTCTTCCTGAATGTCCCAGGTCTCATTGGGGCTCAGTCTCCTTCTAAAAGTAATGGAAACAACTATAAATCTCCATAATAGTGCCATGTAATATTAATAAACACATACTAATATACACATGCACATATATATTCATACATGTATACAGATACATAGAGATAGCTGTACACATTTATTTTAAAATTTTTATTTACTTTATTTTAAATTTATTAAACAAAACAAACATTTACTTTATAGTAGACTTTTTTTTTCAGGGCAATGGGGGTTAAGTGACTTGCCCAAGGTCACACAGCTAGTAAATGTCAAGTGTCTGAGACTGGATTTGAACTCAGGTCCTCCTGAATCCAGGGACAGTGCTCTATCCACTGCACCACCTAGCTGCCCCTACAGTAGACTTTTAAAAAAGACTTCACATGAAACTGCAAATCTATTTTGTATAACTTGTTATTCCTTTTTAATATATAATAAAATTACCATGTAACTTCATTTTTTCCCTTTTATTTTTCTTCCCTCCCCACCCCATGGCCTATAGTTAACTACCATTAGACACAAATATGTGTGTGTAGACACACACATATATATGCATGTGTATATATGGAAAATCATTCGATCCATATTTCTATTTATCAGGTTTTTCTAGATACAGAGAATGTCTTTTTTCATAGGTCCTTTGTAGTTGATTTGAGTATTTATTATAGTCAAAATGACTTAGTCACTCAAAGTTGTTCTTAAAACAATATTGTTAAATCTATGTGTATATGTATGTGCATGTATATATGTGTATATTTTTTAGAGCTGCAAAACACTGATTTCATTTGGTCCTCAGGACAGTCTTGTGAGGTAGATGCTATCAATACTCTTCATTTCATGGATGAAAAAAACTGAGGCTGAAAGACTTGCCCAGGAGTCACACAGAAAGTAACCTTCTGTTTCACGATTTGAACTCAGATCTTCCTGGCTCTTCCAGTCTTCTCTTTGCTGGACCACCTAGTTGTCTCAGTAAGGTCCACTCATCATCTTCCCCAAATCCCCTACTACACACTGATCCAATACCCATTATCTCAGGGGGACACTTTGCTCTACTAAGAGGTAAAGCGGTAATGGCTCAATTCACAGTTCTCAGGTTCCTCTTGCCCTAGGCAGGGTACAATGTATCAAAGGCAATTTTATTATATCAGAAAGAACAGCAGGGATCTTGTCTGCAATGAAGGGCAATGGCCACTAGATGTCAGGATTGCTTCATAATGCAAGACAGCTAGTGCAGGGCTTTAGCTAGTTAATTGTTCTTTATTCATACTTACTTTGACTCCATTTGGGGTTTTCTTGGCAAAGGTACTGGAGTGGCTTGCCATTACCTTCTTCACCTCTTTTTATAGATGAGGAAACTGAGACAAACAGTTAAATGACTTGCCCAGGATCACACAGTTGGTAAATGTCTGAGGTCAGATTTGAACTCATCAAGATGAGTCTTCCTGACTCCAGCTAGGTGCTCTAACTATTGCCCCACCTAGCTGCTTCTAGAGAGCTGAGGGAGTCAACTAATTTTACTACCTTTCCCTCCATATCCTCCTCCCAGGCCTTCCCAAACCCTGATATAGGATGAGGTTGTGATCTTCATGGTGAACTCTAGAAATCCAGGAAGATTATTGTTTTGTCAGTCTAGGTCATTGGGAAATGATTCCCCCTCTCAATAATCCAGATCACCTCTCCTCAGGCTCCCAACTTTTGCACAATCTTTATTTTTATATGCAGCAGGGACGAACAAAGTACTTTAGAAGCCTACACTCTATAGAATCCAGTCTAGATATTTCTGAGGTGACCCTAATTGCTAGGCTATAAAGATCAAACACTTAATAAAAATAATGAGCACTTAGTGAAGATAACAATTACCCTAGTTTAGATGGTTCCTGTTCTTTTAGAGATTGTAGAATGTAAAGGGAAATAAGAAGCTGAGAGATTAAGCAATTTTTACTGGAGCAAAACTATTGAATATCATATTAGTAAACTACTTAGTGATGAAGTCTGCAGAGAAATAACATGGTGCTATTCAGTTGGGAGGGAACACTGGAAATGGCACTTGAATTTGAAATTGTAATATTTACTTTGAACTTGAAATTGTAATATTTACTTTGCTAACTCATACTTCAGCTCTGCGCCTTATTTTTTTTTTTGTATTCATCTGTAGAATGGTGATTATATAATCATTCAACAACCATTTATTAATCACCTACTGTGTGTCATACAGTGTGATAGGTTCTGTGGATTCACAGACAAAAGTGAACCAGTCCCTGCCTTACATTCCAAAAGGGTCAACTCTTTCAACATATAGTTGTGAAGCATTCTTAGCCAGTTCTTTCACTCAGCCAATGACTATGAAAGGGAAAGCTCACAGCTTCTTTAAAGCAATGGCTATGAAGGTTTCCTAGCCAGCTCTTTTGGTCAATGGCTATGCAGCTATCCCCACTAGCTCTCTTTTTTGTTGTTGTTGTTTTTGTTTTTTTTTAGTGAGGCAATTGGAGTTAAGTGACTTGCCCAGGGTCACACAGCTAGTAAGTGTTAAGTGTCTGAGGCCGGATTTGAACTGAGGTCCTCCTGACTTCAGGGCTGATGCTCTATCCACTGTGCCACCTAGCTGCCCCCCCCCCCCAACTAGCTCTCTTAACCTATAGTATGTTCACGGCCACCTTTTTTGGCCACTGGTAATCTTGGCTAGCTTTTATCCAATAGTCACTAGCCTCTTTTCATCCAATGGTTGTGAAGCTTTCTTAGGCAGCTTTTAAAGCCCAATGGTCCTGATGCTGTTTTCCCAAGGGGGTGTGTTTGCCTGAGAGCAGAGGTGATGAAAGCCTTCTTAGAGTTCCTTTGTTTTTTGGACTCTATTACTGTTTCCCTGAGTCAATTCTACCCTCATGTCCCTTATAATGAGATGCATTTTTAGTTTTTAGTGTATATGTACTTGCATGCCGGGTTCTGGTATTCCCAGAGCTCTACCTCTTTAAATAAGAGATAATCTCAATGAATATATGACAAGAACAGGGACTTTAATATCTCTAATTATGCCTCTCTGATTTATGTAAATGAGGGCAGGGCTGATTGCAGGCCATTGAAAAGTCTGTTGACCTTGGCCCTACTTTCTTGAGGCCAACAAATCATAGTCTGGTCTCACTTTCTGGGTTTTCTACACATAAAATCACAAAAATATTTTTACATAAAAACTTAAGAGTACAGGTTAATCATTCAAATGCCACAACTTAGTTGAGTTTCAGGCAAGTCATATGGTTATTGAGAGATTGGAAAACTGGAGGAGAATGGGAAAGACCAAAAGGAATATGAAATGAACTAGAAAAGAGAATCCTGATGATAAATGAATGCTGATTTTTCTGGCTAATCAAATCCATATAAATGTGTACATGGCCTGCCACAGATTTGGCTGACATATTGTTTAGGCAGTTTTTCACACACACACACACACACACACACACACACACACACACACACACACACACACACACACACACAAGCACACATTCCAGCATGTGTGGCAAGAGCACAGACATTTTCATTGGCCACAGTCTATAACCCAGACCTAATCAGTCAATTTAACATTAAGTGCTCAGTTGTCACAAGGAACACCTGGTGAGATAGCAAGATGCCTTGGCTCATCACAAACTTATCACCACATCTTTAAAAACAGCTAAAGACTTAAGTCTTACTGTTGGTGAATTAATTATCATAATTATAGAAGTCATGTCACTACAAATCTTAAGAAGGTAGGATTTGTGATTTCATTGGTATAGGGAAACCTCAAATAAGAATATTCCCTCAATTAAAGCAGTTCAGCACCTGCTTTATGATTTATGGAGAGTTGTCAAGAGCAGCAAAGTTTAAGTGACATGTTTAAATATATGACACATGATATATGTGACAAAGATAGAATATGAATCCAGTTCTTTCTGGCTGTGAGGTCAGCTCTTTATCAGCTACAATATTCTACCTCTTCTAATTGTGGTTAATAACAACCACAACAACAATAATGAATAAAATTTTGTCTATTATTATCATTGCTACTGTTATTATTGTTATAATCTCTAATTCAGATAAATTTAATGTTAATTGATTGTAGTAGTCTGGACCCTTTTGACTAAGTTCATTCTGATAAACTGTTGGGATTCAAATCTTTTAGTAAAATGGCAAGTATCTTGCCAGAGAGGAATGAAGACATCCCTGGTCTTAGTGTCTCAGAGGAACCAGCCAAAGGGGCAGTGAGTACTTCCAATTTGAGAAGTGGAAGATGATGGGGAAGAGTGAACCTGGAGAGGAATGAATGAATGAATGAATGAATGAATGAATGAATAACTAGCACTTATATAATGCTCTGAGGATTGGAAAATGCTTTACAAATATTGTCTCATTTTATCCTCATAGCAACCTGGGGAAGTAAGTACTATTATACCTATTTTACAGATGAGTAAACTGAAGTTTAATGAGTTTTAATGAAGTTTAATGGTTAAGTGATTTGCCCAGGGTCAGATAGCTAATAATTGTCTAAGGTTGTATTTGAACTCAGGATTTCCTAACTCCAAGTTCAATACTTCATTCACTGAGGCACCTAAACGTGCTAGATTATAGATATCTTGTTTTACAAACAATCTTTCTAAAATTTCTTATGGTACTTACTGTCTATACATGAGATCCCAAGTTGCTTTTAGCTCTCCTAAGTATATTGTTCAGATGAATAAGCAATCATATTTTAACGTCTCTGCAGAGAAAAATGAAGATGTCAATAATAGTAGTACAAGTAGATGAGCAGTAGGAATTTAAAATGAACCTAGAATTTGAGTTTAAATTTATAGCCTTCATTTATCAATTATCACCATATTGTGCTATGTAACATTATTAGTTCTCTTCTCCCCCCCCCCCCCCAGAAGAATCTTGTCCCAAAGGATCTCACAAGAGACTTTGTATCCTTTTTGTTATGCAGCTAGGTGCTGCAGTGGATAGAGCACTAAACCTGGAGTCAGGAAGCCTCATCTTCCTGAGTTCAAATCTGGCCTCAGACACTTTGCTGTGTGACCCTGGGCAAGTCACTTAACCCTGTTTGCCTCAGTTTCCTCACCTATAAAAAGAGCCAGAAAAGGAAATGGCAAACAATTCCTATATAAATATCTTTTCCAAGAAAACCCCAAATGAAGTAACGAAAGCATGAAGCAACTGAACAACAACCTACTGTTTGGTGTCCCCAGTATGTGGTTTCGGGCCTTGCATGTAGTATTCAATACATTTTTGTTGCTGATTATAATGATAATCTACAGGAATATGTGGGATATAGTGTTAACATCCAACACCCAAGGACATCACTCAATACTAAAAGGACTGTTTGTAGTTAGCCAAAGGAATGGTTTTATTTCCAAGCATCTACTTAGATATTTAAAGTAGTATCTTTGCTATAGAACTACATGGATATATCAAGCTAAAAGTCATGCCAGACTAACCTAATTTCTTTTTATGACATGGCATTACTAGAATCATAGATAGAGGAATACTGGGGACATAGTGTATAATAATAGCTAACATTTATATAGCATTCATTATGTACCAGACATTTGGCTAAATGATCAATTTATAATTATTATATGAAACAAACAGAGGTTTAAATGACTTGCCTAAGATCACATAGCTAGTAAGTATCTGAGGACAGATTTGAACTCAGGCCTTTCTGAGTTCCTTACCTCATTTCTTTTTGTGTCACCAGACTTATGGATAAGGCAATGTTGGGGATGTAGTAAATGGAGGTGTATATGCCTCCTCTATAACTTCCAGCTTTAGATAGTTTCCTGGGGGGCACTAAGAGGGGCGCAGGGTCACCCAGCTTCTGAACTTCAACCCAGGTCCTCTACTCCAAAGCTGACCCTCTCTCCATGTTGCTGCTCTACCTCCCTTGACTTCCACATTGTATCATCAGTCTGCAGCGACTCATGGCGCCCTTGAGTTGGAAGGCTTGATTTCTTGCCCTGGCCCTGCTCTCTATTAGCCGTGTGTCTTTAGGCAGATCGCATAACCTAAACTGTAAAATGTGAACATGAACATTTGCTAGGCTTCTGCTTCTGGGTTGTGAGGAGCAAAGGCCATAACGTAGACAAAGTATTCCATAAACAGAAAGTGCTATGTGGATGCCATCATGACTATTTCTCTTCATGCCACAGAGGATGGAATTTGTAGTAAAGACCTCTGCCCAGGATCTACAAGAAGAGTGAACTGGTTATAGTAAAACATCTGACCCAACTTTCATCAAAAACTTGAAGTAGACTAGGCTGAGGTTTGAAAAATTCAAACACCTTTAGGCAGTCACGTAGGTCACACCCGGCCACAGCTGGGATGGAAAGCAGAAGTGGCTAACTCCTGTGAAGTCAGCTTTCCTCAACAGGTTTTGCAGCTCAGCCCAAGCTGACTTTGGCTCTGACTTTGCAAGGGAAGTATGTTGTTTTCAGGCATCTATTACGCTCACCTCTTTGGAGAGTGGAATTCGAAATTTCTGGGCATTTGGGAGTAGAGATTTCAATAGTTTTTGCTTCTGTTTTTGCTTCTGCTTCTGCTTTCTGCTTTAGTTGTTCAGTTGTTTTAGTCATATCTGACTCTTTCTGGACTTATTTGGGGTTCCTTGGTAAAGATACTGAAGTGGTTTGCCATTTCCTTCTCCAGCTCATTTTGCCTATGAGGAACTGAGGAAAATAGGGTTAAATGATTCACCTGGGGTCACATAAACTAGCAAGTGTCTGATGTCAGATTTGAACTCAGGAAGTTGACTCTTCCTAAGTCCAGGTCTGACTGTGAATGAGTCCCTACCATGGGAGGTGTTAAGATGCTAGAATTTAGAGTTGGAAGGTGTCTCAGACATAGCATCCTTTCCAAACATACATTTTAGAAAGGTCATTGGCAAGCTGGGGGGCATTTAGAGGAGGATGGATCTCAAGCTCATGCCATATCAATTTCAGTTGAAGTATCTAGAAGCAACTAAACCATCACATCAACCTCCATTGCCTTTCATTGTTCATTCACTGTTTATAATCTTCTGCTATCTACCTATAAATGAGCTTATGTTCTAAACTGGTGAATGTTTGTTGCCTGAGCAAACATTTGGCTTCTGAATTCCTTTTGGCTCTTTATGGTGACTGCAGAGGCTAGACGACTCTTTAAAGGGCACGTTATGATGGGAGTTCCCTTGTGACTTTTAGTGACTAGGTGGTGGCTGAGATCCCTTTCAACCAGTGGTTTTCTGGAGCCATCTTCCACAGGCTCAAGAGCTGATTGTAAAATTTAAATATAAGCATTTATGCCTAAAAACTCCAGCAAATGTTACAAATCAGTGCTATATTTATTATTTTGTTGGTTATCTAAACTTAAGTAAGTGATGGAGAAAATATTAATAATGTAGACAAAACTTAAAAGTGTGTCCTCTGGCACAATTTTTCTCCCCAGAGAGTGAGTTGTTAAGCATTTGATCCCTATTTCTAGCCTCAAATTATGTGGTAATTTATTTTTTATGATGCAGTTGAGTACTTACCATGTCCACTTCTTCTCACTTGTAAAAGAAAATAGTCTTCACATAAAAGTATGAGACTTCTGAGTAATTGCAAGCCTTTTTTCGTTAGTTTATAAGCCACATTTCATTTTTTTAATTAAAAAATTTCCATAGAAGTATTTTATTATCTTCCAGTTACATGTAGAGATCGTTTTCAACACTTATTTTTATAAGATTTCTAGTTTCAAATTTTTATCCCTCCCTCCTCCATCCCCAAGTAATTTGATATAGGTTATATATGTACAATCACA
The DNA here is from genome assembly GCF_019393635.1 of Dromiciops gliroides. NCBI lineage: Eukaryota > Metazoa > Chordata > Mammalia > Microbiotheria > Microbiotheriidae > Dromiciops > Dromiciops gliroides. Next base: position 71,498,785 of record NC_057862.1, read on the forward strand.
TTAAACGTATTTCGGCATTCGTCATGCTGTGAAAGAAGAGCAAAAAGGAAAGACCTCAAAAAACAAAAACAAAAAAAAAAATAAAAATAGTATGGTTCAATCTGCATCTAGATTTCATAGTTCTTTTTTCTGGATTTTGAGAGCATTTTCCACCATGAGTCCTTTGGAACTATCTTGGACCATTGTATTGCTGAGAAGAGTCAAGTCTATCACAGTTGATCAACACACAATGTTGTTGATACTGTGCACAATGTTCTCCTGGTTCTGCTCTTCTCACTCAGTATCAGTTCATGTAAGTCCTTCCAGGTTTCTCTGAAACCCACCTGGTCATCGTTTCTTACAGTACAATAGTATTCCATTACATTCATATACTACAATTTGTTCAGCCATTCCCCAATTGATGGACAACTCCTCAATTTCCAATTCCTTGCCACCACAAAAAGAGCAGCTATAAATATTATTGTATATGTGGGTCTTTTCCCCTTTTTTATGATCTTTTTGGGGAAAAGACCTAATAGTGGTATTGCTGGGTCAAAGGGTATGCACTGTCCCAAAGCCCTTTGGGCATAGTTACAAATTACTCTCCAGAATGGTTGGATTAGTTTACAGCTCCACCAGCAATGCATTCATGTTCCAATTAAAAAAAATTAAAGAAGTATTTTATTATTTTTCAGTTATATGTAAAAATAGATGGAAGGGGAGGAAAGTGGAGGATAAGAGAGAGATAGAAAGTGAGAGATAGGGAGTGATAGAAGAGAGGGAGGAGAGGAAGGAAAGAAAGGGAGATACATAGAGGAATACATAAAGAGAGAGATGAAATAAATAGGGAAGGAGGGAAAGAAGAAGGGACAAATACACCCAGATAGACAGAGACAGACAGAGAGAGACAAAGACAGAGACACAGAGATAGAGACCAAGAAAGGGAAGAAAGGGAAGGGGGGAGAGAGAAAAAAAAAATGAGAGATAGGGAGGGATGGAAAGGAGGAAGGAGAGGGAGGGAGAGATACTATATAGAGGAATTCATAAAAAGAGAGATGAAAGGAATAGGGAGGGAGGGAAAAATGCCATCACTGGTCTACCAGCAAAAAAGAGAGATGTGGCTTCAGTCTGATGCCCTGGTGAGAAGAGAGAGAAAGTATAGTAGATAGCCCAAGTCAAGATGGAAGTCCAATTGTATATCTTCTTATATACTACTATTTTCCTTCTATTTGGGCCATTTATAAGACACTTATGAAAACAAAGCTTTTTCCCTGGCCAGTGCATCTATAGTCTGTTCCTCACCTCACCTTATGGATTGTAGGTAAAAATTATACCTTATACATTCCAAGATTTACCCAGGATCTCTTGTTACTAGCTTCATTTAGGGAATATTATACCTTTCCCCCTCTTTTTTTCCTTTTTTGTTGAGGCAATTGGGGTTAAATGACTTGCCCAGGGTCACACAGTTAGTAAGTATCAAGTGTCTGTGGCTGGATTTGAACTCAGGTCCTCGACTCCAGGGTCAGTGCTCTATCCACTGCACTACCTAGCTGCTCCAGATATGATACCTTTTAAAGGGAAATGACTGTTTTGAAATGTGAAACGACTAGATCTCTACATAAAGAAATTTAGTGGGATAGCTAGAGATGAAGGATGGATTGGGGTGGGGGAGAGGAGAGATATGAGGATGCTTCTTAGGAGGCTATTGGACTTGATATCAAATCATAGCAATGAAAATACAAGACCTCACCATGAGGAAGGGATGATAATGATGTATGAATCTCCATGCTTTTCCATTGGAGAGGTGGGGAGAGATGAAAGATCAGGAAAGGTTTCATAGAATATTACTTCCTTTTTTCCTTCCCCTGATCCCAGTTGAACCTTGAAGAAGGGAAAAGATACAGAAAGAGAAGAAAAGAGGTGCAGAGCCTAGGGGACAGTTTACCTGAATGTACAGAGAAGTAGGAGAGCTTGCTGAAAGCAAGAAAAAGGTGGCAGGCTAGTTTGATGAGGCTAGAGGGTATAGTATAGATGGTCAAGTGAAATGGGACTGGAAAGATAGATTGGAGGAATCCTGGAAGCCTTTTGGTGGCCGAATAAGGAGTCAATGTTTAACTCACAGGCAACAAGAAGTCTTTGAACTTGGCTGAGCAGGAGACTTGTGTGTTAGGAAAATTACTTAATATTTGTGAGGAGGGTGGATGAGAAGCAGGATCACCTGTTAGGAAGTTACTGTAGTAGGCCAGGTGAGGAGAATTCATCAAGGCTTGACTCTGAGTAGTGGAAATTTGAGTAGAGAGAAGGGAACAGATGCGAGAGATGCTTCAGATGTAGCTCCTTCTTTTACCTATGGAATGATGATGTGGTGAGTAGGAGAAGCTTGATAATTGCTTTTTGCCTAACTAGAATTAAGAAGGTGATTATTCTCTCACTGTCTAAATATTGACTGGCTCAAATTCATCTTTAAAAGCTTTTGTGGTTGTTTGTGGTGATCAGAGTAATCCTCCACAAAGGGTCTTATCTATCCTTGCCTCCTCTTCCCTTCTCTTTCTCTTTTCTCTCCTCTCTCCTATTTCCCTCTCCTTCCTCAACCTTTCTCTCCAACTAATGTCCCCCAAATTAACAGGGCTTTAGACTGGATTTGGACTTTATTTTTCTGGATAGGAGGACCTTCTCTACATGAGACCCATCTGGAGAAGGAGTGACTTATGGTGTGGCCAACAGCTTTTAATAGCTATTTTTTATTTCCCACTGAAGTTACTCTGCATACATAAAAAAAACCCAAAAAACTCTAGGTTAATTTCGTCACAGGAAAGAAGCCTCCATAGGACAAGGTAGAACTTCAAGCATCAGTAAACAAGCTATGCAAATAGACTCTTTGAGCCCACATTAACTCTGCTCAACTGTATTTTGCTCAGTAATTGCCTCTCCTTTGCCCCTGACCCAACACATGCATCTAGGTAGCTATTTTTATATATTTTAGTTACTAGTTTACAATACCTTCAACCCCATTCCCCCAACCCTCCCCACAAAGCCCAAGCTAATGGATTTCAAGCCACCAACCTGTACTGCCCTCCTCTCTTTTTTATCAACCAATCCAGTCATGCTCCTCTTCAAAATTAAAACCCTAAAGTCACTTGGCCTTAATGGGACAAATTGTGTCCTAGTTAGATATAAATTCCTCCAAACAAGACTGTTCATATTTATCTTTGTCTTTTTAGCACCTCATGGTACCTGGTACCTTTCGTTGTTGTTGTTTTCTTGTTCAGTTGTGTTTGACTCTTTGTGAGTCTATTTGGGGTTTTCCTGGCAAAGATCCCATAGTGATTTGCTCTCTCCTTCTCTGGCTCATTTTACAGATGAGGAACTGAGATAAACAGGGTTAAGTGACCCAGGGTCACACAGGGTCTGCCCAAGGCCAGATTTAAACTCAGGAAGATGAGTTTTCCTGACTTCTGGCCCATCACTGTTTCATCTAGCTGCCACCAGGTACCTTGTAAGTATTTCATAAATATCAGTTGAATTCAATTGTACAGAACTGAAAATTAGTTACTCTAACCTGGTGGTCACACTTAAGAAGTTGAGACTGTATAAATGGTGAGTTGATTTCCACATTTTCATGATACCCCTGGAAGAGAAATAAAGGCAATGACTAATTAAAATGAAATCTCACACAGAGAACTACCCTTTTCCTCAAATAAAAATGTCCCAGCAGATGTGTAGATCTGCTGAACTTGGGCCCATAACAGAAGGAATGGGCCTGAGCTACTCTTTGGTTGTTGATTTGCATTTGGAATGCAGTGGGAAGTTGCCTTTCTCCCTCTGAGCATTAGGGTCATGGGCCACCAGCCCTTTCTCTCCCTTTTCCTTTTTGCTGAGTTTTGAAGAGGCAGCTTTGGGTAATTTGCATATGCCTAGGCCAGTTTCTCTGGTGGAGGACAGGAAATGAGGGACAGAAAATATCATAAAGAGACAATTTCTTAGTCAGAAGGGTCCTAAGGGGCCATCTACTCTAACTCATACTAGAAGATTTGACTACATACCTGAAAAATGACCAATGAATGACCTTTTTCTGTAGATCTCAAGTGAGTGGAAATGCACTATCATTCTTCCTAGCTCTGTCCTCTTGGGCCAAGGAGATCAAGTCTTATGTCTCTGCCGTGTGATACCTTGTGACAGCCCTTCACATGCTAGAAGACAACTTCCATGTCCTCTCTATGTTTGCTTCTAGATATCGTAAGTTCCTCCAACTAATCCTCATATAGCATGAATTCATGGCCTTCTACCATCCTGGTTGCCCCTCAAATCTCTTCCTCAGCAGAACTGAACACAGTAATACAGTGTGGTCTGGCTGGGGCAGAATACACTGGACCCATCTTCTCCCTCAAATGAATGGGAAAGGGAATAGGAGAACTTTTCTCAAGAGCCGAAATGGGAGAGCCTGATATGAAAATGAGGTATGTTGATAGTATCAAGGTTCTGGAGCTGGGAGGAGGTGATTGAATATGGATACATCAAGAGCCAACCATGAATGAAAAATGATACCCATTTAGGTAGACCAAGAAAGAGTTGTTTGCTCAGCTGCTAGAAGGTGGGGGTATGGGCTATAGATGTAAAACAACAGAAGCTTTACATAGGCCTCAAAGGTATGGGAAAATGGTAGAAACACTGTTAACTGATACTGGGGTATAATACCATAAACAGGTTTCTTGAAAGCTAATAAAGGAGGACATATTTAGGCCTATGTCTGAGGAAAGGCAAATAGTAGGGAGCATTGAAACGTCATAATGTTGATATACATAACAAAGATGCTGGCTAAACTGAGATGCATCCAGGGTACCTGCAGGGAATGACTGGGGGGGGGGGTGTGGCATGGCCAGAGGATAGATTCCAGGGAAAGATCAACCTGGTGCATCATGTGCATGGAGCAATGGACCCTGACCTCTACACATGGCAGTACATGGTCATGGGTACCCTAGAAATCCACACGGGAAGGCAGTTTTTGGGAAAGGAAATCTTTTGCCACTCTTGGATTTGAGTCCTATCTGTGTTCTTTGCTATATTATTCAGACATTTCAGTCCCACCCGACTTTTCTTTACCCCATTTGGGGTTTTCTTGGCAGAGGTACTGGAGTGGTTTGTCTTTTCCTTTTCCAACTCATTTTACAGGTGAGGAAGCTGAGCCAAACAGGGTTAAATGACATGTCCAGGGTCACACAGCTAGTAAGTGTCTGAGGACAGATTTGAACCAAGATGAGTCTTCTTGACTCCAGGCCTAGCACTCTATTCACTGCACCACCAAGTTGTCCTTCTGTGTCTTTAACTATATTAATTAAAATTTATAGATTCTAAAACATTTTTAATCTGAGTGCTTGTACAAGGATCTGGTGGCTATCTTTGGGGAGTGCCAAATAGTAAAATGATCAACAATTCAAGGCTTTCTAAGGTGCACCTAGGCGCTTCAATAAATAAATGGAAAAAAACCCATTCATTAAGTGCTTACTATGTGCTAAGCACTATTCTAGGCCCTGGTGATACAAAGAGAAAAAGTGAGACAACCTCTGCTCTCAAGTTCATACTCTAATTAGGGAAGACAGTACACAAAGAAAGCACATTTGTGGAGCAGAGGGGGAGAAGTGGATGGCCTAAGGGTACATCGGAGGGGTAGATGGCAATGTCCAGAGGTCCTCAGGTAGATCAGTAGATCAGATGACAGTGCCAAGAGGTCTTCCAGGTGTAGAGGAAAACCAGATAGTAAAATGTGTCAAAGCTTAGAATGCAGTAATGTGGGAGACAGTAAGTCCTGGCGGTGTTTTATCTCAGAGGAAGGACAAGAGTTAGTTAATGGCTCCTATCTCATCCAGGATCTGTGAATGACCATGCAGCCTTGGAAGGGTTCTAGGTGAGTCTGTACAGGAAAGGGGGCCAAGTGCCAAGGCTTATCATCAGGCGGTCCTTTGTGTTAGCAGGAATCTTCTGAGGACAGGATTCCAAGATTACAAGTGCAAGGATAAGAATAGAAACACAACTGGATACATATATCAATAAATGAATAAATAGATAGATAAGTAATACATATATACATAGACATACATAAATGCAAGAGTTGTTTCTGCCACTAATGTGCTTTGGCACACAAGAAAATTATTTTACTTCTAAAGGATTTAGCTTCCTTAACTCTGCAATGAAGTGGTTAGATTAGGTGGTTTAGACTTCCACAACTCTGGCCATATACTTTTGCTTCATTCCTCAAATAGGAACAAAATTGATATAAATTCTTTAAGAAGACTTTCGGAGGTAGTAAGTAGCCATGTGTCTCACATGGTTTAGCTATCACTAATCTGAAGGCAGTGGGTCGGACATTATGATTTGATATGGGCTGCCCCAGGAGGTAGTGGGTTTCCCCTCACTATACATTATCTAGTAAAGGCTAGATGACCTATTATTAATGATGTTATAGAACCATTCCAAGACATTTCTTTCCCTCTCAAGTTTCCCACACTTTCCTTTCTCCCTCTTTCTCCTTTTCTCCCCACTCCCTCAACTGAAAGCCTTTTTCTCTTACTTTACAGGAATTGTTTCATTATACTTGGAACCCTAGTGCCTAGCATAGTGTCTGGTACATAGTATGTATTTAATAGATGAATATTGATGGATTGAGTGAGGTATGTGCCCAATCAAGTTTTGATTCAGATTGATCCCTTCAAACTCTGAAATACAGAGATGCTGTGATCTCAAGGCTGGCTCTATCTTTGGTTATTAATGGATATTATCTTACCTTGTATTAAATGGATATAAATTATAAGTAGGGCCATTTATATTCAGAATTAGACTTTATACTTTGACAGAAGAACATATTATTGGGCACTTTGTAGGGCTCTGACATACTCTAGAGAATTTAAGAGTAATCTGCAGGGTTCTGGAACAGCTGGGTTGTTCTAATCCCCAACTTTGAGAATGATCAAACACTGAAGATAAAGAGATATGTCTGTTCATGTACTATGATCATTTATCAATCCAGGAATGGCATGTATTCTTATAAATTTGACTCAGTTTTCTCTATATTTGACAAATGAGGCCTTTATCAGAGACACTTGCTGTAAAGATTGTTTCCCAGCTTTCTGCTTTCTTCCTAATCTGTGTTGCATTGGTTTTGTTTGTGCAAAAGCTTTTTAATTGAATATAATCAAAATTATCTATTTTATATTTCATAATGCTATCTGTCTCTTGTTTAGTCATGAACCTGTAACTCACTTAACTTCTTCAAGAAAAATTCTGATGCTATACTACTTGGTGCATATATGTTAGTATTGATATTATTTCATTGTCTGTGGTACTTTTAGCAATATGTAGTTTCCTTCCTTATCTCTTTTAATTAGTTTTCTTTTTTCTTTTGCTTTGTCTGAGATTGGATTGCTGACCCTACTTTTTTTTTTTTTTTTGGTTTTATTTCAGCTGAAGCATGATAGATTCTCCTCCAGCCCTTTACCTTTAATCTGTGTGTGCCTCTCTGCTTCAAGTATGTTTCTTATAAACAATTTATTGTAGGATTCTGGCTTTTGATCCACTTTGCTATCTATTTGCATTTAATGGAAAAGTTTATCCCATTCACAGTTATGATTATTAACTGTATATTTCTCACCATCTCATTTTTCCTCCTGTTTGGCTTATCTCCTTTTGCTCTTTCCCCCCCTCACCCGTATTTTGTTTCTGTCTACCATTTCTCTGGATCTTCCCTCCCTTCTGTCATCCCCCCCCCACCCCGCACTCCCCCCCCCCACTTGATCTCCTCTCCTCCTACTTCTTTATCAGGTAAGATAGATTTCTATATTTAACCGATTGTGTATATTATTCTCTCTTTGAGCCAATACTCATGAGAGTAAGGCTAAATTAATGCCCTTAGCTCACACTCCCTTCCATCTGCCCCTTTACTCTAATATGTCTTTTGCACCTCTTCATGTAAAATGATTTACTCTCTACCACTTTCTTCCTTCTACACCAAGTGTACTCCTCTTTCTCATCTTTTAATTATTTTTATGTCATTCCCTCAAATTCACCTTATACCCATACTCTCTCTGTGTATTCCTTCTAGTTGTACTATTAGTGGTATAACTTTAAAGAATTACAAGTATTTTCTTCCCATGTAGAGATGTAAACAGTTCAATTCCATTGAATATCTCATGTTTTCTTTCCCCCTTTTACGCTTCTCTTGAGTCTTGAAATTGGAATTCAAATTTTTTGTTCAATTTCACTCTTCTCTTTATGAAAGCCTGAGATCCTATTTCATTGAATGACTATTTCCCCCTTGAAGTATTATGCTTAATTTCACCATGTAGGTGATTCTTGGTTGTAGTTCTAGCTTCTTTGCCTTTCAAAATATGATGTTCCATGACCTCTGGTCCTTTAATGTTGTAGCTGCTAAATCCTATGTAATCCAGACTGTGGGTTTCCAATATTTGAATTGTTTCTTTCTGACTACTTGCAGTACTTTTTCCTTGACCTATAATTGTTCTATAACTTGGTTATAATGTTTCTTGGAGTTTTTATTTGGGATCTCTTCCCTGAGGTGATTGGTGGATCCTGTCAATGCCTATGTTGCCCTCTGGTTCCAGGATACCAGGGCAATTTTCCTGATAATTTCTTGAAACATACTCTCCAGGTCCTCCTTTTGATTATGGCTTTTAGGTAGTTCAATGATTCTGACATTTTCTCTCCTGGATCTATTTTCTATGTCAGTTGTTTTTCCAATGGAGCATTTTGCATTTTCTTCTATTTTTTTTCATTCTTTTGAATTTGTTAGATGTCTTATAGAGTCATTAGCTTCCACTTACCCAATTCTAACTTTTAAGGAGTGGTTTTCCTTAGTTTCCTTAGCTTTTATAGTGCCTTTTTCATTTGGCCAATTGTACTATTTAAGGAGTTGTTTTTTCCAGTGGATTTTTGTATCTCCTTTTCCATTTGGCCTATCCTACTTTTTAAGCACTTGCTTTCTTTTTCAATTTGTTTTCTTTTTTCATACTTCTCTTGCATTGCTCTCATTTCTTTTCCCATTTTTTCTTCTACCTCTCTTATATGATTTTTAAACTCTTTTTTTTTTTTTTTTTAGTGAGGCAATTGGGGTTAAGTGACTTGCCCAGGGTCACACAGCTAGTAAGTGTTAAGTGTCTGAGGCCGGATTTGAACTCAGGTACTCCTGACTCCAGGGCCGGTGCTTTATCGACTGCGCCACCTAGCTGCCCCGATTTTTAAACCCTTTTTTGAGTTTTTCCATGAGTTATTTCTAGACTTGAGACCACGCCTCATTTTGGTTTGGAGCTTTGCCTATAGACATTGTCCTCATCTGAGTTTGTATCTTGATCTTCCTTTTTACCATAATAACTTTCTATGGTCAGATTCTTTTATTGTTTTGTTTTGTTTTGTTTTGCTCCTCTTTTTTAGCCTTCTCCTTTTCTTCTAAATTTGAGCTCTTCTCCCAGAGTGGAAGGGGCACTGTCTCAGGCATCTTATGCCAGGGGCTGCAGGTCCTAACTGTTTACCTGGTGCTGCACTGATGTTGCCCTGAGTCCCATAGGGGATCTTTGTGTCTGGTACTGTGCTGAGAGGGTGAGGTTGGTGTTTGGTGCTGCTTTAGGCTCTAGGGGTCTGGCAGCTTACCTGGTGCTGAGCCAGGGTCCTAGTGGTGGTGTTTGGCTGGTGCTGAGGCAGATGGGGTGTTTCTGTGTTTCTCTGGGGCTGCACTGAAGCACTTATTGATCTGGCCCCTGGAGGCTGCCTGTTTGCCTGGGGCTTGAATGAACACTTTAGAAGTGATTACTTTTTAGAAGCTGGGCTACTATAAAAACCAGGTGAATAAAATGATGCCAAAGTTTACTTTGGGCAACAAAATAAAGTGTGTTGCCTCTTAGAATTCATCAGGCTGCCCAAGCAGACAGGTGGCATTTAATTTGCCACTGTGTAATTATACATAAAACTAACCTGCCGTTAAATAGCAAACACTCATATCCTATAAACAGGAGCCATGTCTACTTTCAGTGAATCAGTGACCTTTTCTTTATGAGTCAGGGTCAGTATTGAGAAAATCAGTTATTATATTGAGCTGTTAAAAAGTGAAGCTTTTAAAATTGTAAAGGTATGTAACCTCTCTGGGCCTTAGTTTACTCATTTGTAAAATTACAGGGTCAGCTTAGAAGGATTCTATGAATTCTCCTACTCCTAAATCTATGATCCTTTGATTCTATGATCCTCTGCAGGGTTGTTTACCCTACACTAAATTGGCCCAAATTTCGATTCTTTGTTTTTATAGTTGCAGAGTCACATTGTATTAGAATCTAGAGTCATAACCACTACGGCACACTCTTCCCTCCATGAACAGTATCTCTTTTCGTTTCTTGTTGGCAGTACTTACAGGCTCCTAGGTGTCAACGCTTCTTAGGGCAGGCCTGAGGTAGCTCATTTATGGGGGTAAAATCCAAATTATTTTCTTTCCTCTTTTTTTTTTTTCAGGGCAATGAGAGTTAAGTGGCTTGCCCAGGGTCACACAGCTAGTAAGTGCCAAGTGTCTGAGGCCTCATTTGAACTCAGGTCCTCCTGAATCCAGGGCCAGTGCTTTATCCACTGTGCCACCTAACTGCCCTCTCTTCTTGCTTTTTGAAGAGGACTAATGACATTATGGAGTGATGTCTTGTGAATGAAATGGATTTAAGTGAGACAGCATTGCCCAAAGTTATCAGCCTTACTTTCTCTTCCAAAATCATCAAAGTCCAGTGGCAAGACAAAAGTCAAGATAGCCAATGATGGCAATGATGACTCAGGATGCAGTGATAACCTTGGATGTCTGATCAAGCTCTAAGCTCTCCACAGTGCCTGTTTCTGTCTCCTTCATGGCTATTGGAACAAATTGTTCTCATCCACCCATTCTGTTGAGGAAAGTCTTCACATGATTGGGGTAGATATCCCTGCTAATTCACCAGTGTATTTGAGGACTGTCAGTTAACCTCAACTTGGTTTTATTCATCTTCTGAGACAGAAGAATAAAACACAGTGGGTGCAAAGGCAGAATGGAGCCAAGGAGAGGTTGGCACATAGTGCACTTGGGATGATGGCACAATGTTGGTGTTGCTCAGAAAACTGGGATGAAATGCTAACTGATGGCATCTGGGATTAGAGTAAGCCAGAGGATTTAAGGAAAGCAGAAAAGAAGGCTACTGGTATGGTAGGGCATGAAGAGAGAACGGGTAGTGATTTCTTCAGGTTTTAGGGAGTTTGATAGTGAAGATGTGAGGCTAGAGTGAGAAAGGAGTCAGGTGAGATTTCGTATTTGTCTGGGCAGCAAAGAACCAGCACTAGAAGTCTTTGGGTGCATTGTGCGTGTGTGCATGTGTGTGTGTGTGTGTGTGTGTGTGTGTGTGTGTGTGTGTGTAGGAAGGGGGGTTGTGTGTATGGATGTAAGTATGTATATGTGTGTGTTTGAGACTTTTATTCCTTCCCTTTGGGAAAGGGGAACCCCCTTTTCTGGGGAGAGATCTCCAGGGTTAATGCAAGCTCAATATGAGTCACCAGGGTCACATGCAATCAACAAAGCTATTACAGTCTTAGGCTGCCTTAAGAAATGCAGAGAGCTTTGGGAAAGGAGGTTGTAGAGTATCACCACACTCTGACCCCATTGGACCACATCTGAAGAATTACAATCACTTCTAAGCATTGCACTGTAAGCAGGGCAGGAGACGAACTCAATGTGTCCAGATGAGGGCAACCAGCTTGTTGATAGGGGTGTGCATTTGTTCTCAATAAAGATCAGTTGAAAGAACTTGGAATATTCAGGGAATATAGAAGAGAAGACTTGTGGTTGAGGGAGGGGACTGTTCTGCTTGGTCCCAGAGGACAGACCTAAAACTAGTAGCAGGTTGGGGTAGGTAGGGAGGAAAGAAGATGCAATGATAGACCTATCTTTGTTATAAGAAAGGAACCTTTACTAATTACAGTTATTCCAGAGGTAACTGGATTGCCTGGAGAGGTAGTCTGTTTCTTCACTAGAAGTCTTCAATCATTAGCTGGATAACCACATCTTTGAGATGTTGTAGAGGGGGCTTTTTTTTTTTTTTTTACAGATATCAGTATTGACTTGGAAGTTCCTTCTAACTCTGAGATTAAGGAATTCTGCCTCTCTGGGGTTCTTGATGTGTACATGTTTCCTCCCTATGTTGACCCACACCTATGAGGGAAGGGCTTGACAAATAGATGAATCTGGGATCTGCTAATTCCCTTTGCCTGAGAGTAAGGGGTCCTCTACAGCAGTAATTATGACAGCTGATAGTGACATAGAGCTCAGGGAGACCCAGACCCTGTGTGGCAGTGATCTTTCAGTAACCCCAGCACATTTCCAAGCACACTATAGAAAACTTCAGCTGGCTCTACTTAATCACCCTCCTTTTACTCTTACTGGGTAGCTCCATTACTATTGTAATAGTATAGGTGGGTAGTACCAAAAGGTAACAGGTACTATGAGGGTGGTGGTTATGGAAACAAAGAAGAGGGATTGCATGCAAAAGATGTAAAGGGAGACTCAACAGTTCTGCCTGGATGTGAGAGGCAGTGAATGAGACAAAGGTAACATCAAGGTATCAAACATTGAAGGCTTGGTGAATGTTACTGCCATCGATCTTCCACTTGGGGCATGTTGAATGGGATATCTAAATGGAAAGGTTCTTCATGCAGTTGGAGATAAACATCTGGAATTGAAGCCTGAAGCTGAAACTATGGGCATGAGTGGGATTGTCGAGGTAGAGAACATGAAAAGAAGGGAGAAGAGAGCCAAAGTGAAAGCCTTGGGAGATTATCAGGGGTGTTGGGGAAACGTTTAACAACTAACTCTCGGAAAAAGAAAAAAAAATATGCATTGACACTTTTAATCTGCATAATCTGCATAATCAACACTTTCTTAAATCTAGACAATCAACAAAACAATAAACCAAGCCCAGATTTCTAGTTTGCTCTTTCTGAAATGTAAATGCTCACATTAACAATGTAAAAATTGGCTTTCACCAGCCTATTTAACACCCTACAAGATTTAGAAGGGATTACCATCTAGCTGAGGAGACCCGGAAGAAATGATCCTAGAAAAGTCTGCAAGGAATGGGATCAAAGGTATAGCTAGGTGTAGGTAGAGTGATTAGTCTAAGTGAAGAATACCTCTTCTTCCTTTGACTTCAGGTTAAGAAGAAAGGATAAGCGGGGCAGCTAGGTAGCACAGTGGATAAAGTGGATACTGGACCTTGAGTTAAAGAGACTCATCTTCATGAATTCAAACCTGGCTTTAGACATTTACTAGCTGTATGACCCTGGGCAAGTCATTTAACCCTGTTTGCCACAGTTTCCTCATTGGTAAAATGAGCCTGAGAAGGAAATGGCAAACCACTCCACGGTATCTTTGCCAAGAAAACCTCAAATGGGGTCATGAAGAGTTGGACACAACTGAAAAAAAAAAATGAACAAAATCAATCATTTCCTATTTCTCCTATCTATCTCTATCTCTGTCATCTCTCTTTATCTCTATAATCATCTATCTATCTATCTATCTATCTATCTATCTATCTATCTATCTATCTATCTATCTATCTATCTCTTGCTTGCACACATCTATTTGCTTGTTATCTGCCTACTAGACTGTAAGGTCGTTGAGAGGAAAATCTGTCTTTTGTATCCTGATTGGGCCATGTTGCTATCCACCTTTTATCTTCTATATTTTATGTTCCACATACTATTGTACACATGGATAAAATAACTGCTTTCTGGAGCTCAATAAAAGCATTGGGAAATAAGCTCATTCTGTTATTACTATTCTCATTGATGGTAATTATTATATTAATTTTACTTGATTTATAATAATCATAATAGTAATAATTAATTATTGAAGATGAAGGGGTCTTAGAGGCTACCAATCCAACTCAGAAAGAAACACTGTTTTATGACTAAAGAAACTAGGGCCCAGAGAAATGGAGTCATAGAATCATAGATTTATAGCTAGCAGGGAGTTCAGAGGCCATTCTTATACAATTCCCTCATTTTATCCTTTAGGAAACTGAAGATGAGTAGTTCAGGCGTTTGCCCCAGATTACAAAGGTAGAGTCAGTGACTTGAGGCACAGTAGATAGAAGCTGGTCCTGGAGTAAGCAACTTGATTTCAAATCCAGCTTTAAACATTTACTAGCTGTGTGACCCTGGGCAGGTCACTTAACCTCTATCAGCTGAGTTTCATGAACTATGAAATGGGGTTAATAATAACACCTACTCCCCAGCGTTGTTGGAAAGATTGGAGGAGACAATCTGTAAAGTACTTATCTCCATGCCTGGCTTGGAGTAGGTGTTCAATAAATGTTTGTTTCCTTCCTTGTCCAAGTTTCTTCTTAGAAGTACAACTCTGGGGGGCAGCTAGATGGCTCAGTGGATGAAGCATCAGCCCTGTATACAGGAGGACCTGAGTTCAAATCTGGCCTCAGACACTTGACACTAGCTGTGTGACCCTGGGCAAGTCACAACCCCCATTGCCCTGCAACCCCCTCCAGGTCCCCCAAAACAAACAAACAGACAAGAAGTACAACTCTGCTGGGAACCCTGGTATTAGAGAGTTAAACCAGTGACCCTTTTCCTCTACCACACAAAGAACTACTTTGCCTACTCTTAAGGTGTGGTTTTAGCTTAATGTGTGGCCTGTACTTACAGGTCACAAGCAGAGCCTTTTGTGGAGAAAAAAATAACTGACCCCTTCCTCAAAATCCTTCCATTCCTACCATCTGATCCTCAGCTTGCTTCCTCTTCTTCCATGGCCCTCTCCCCAAATGCAGATAAATAGGTAGCAGTCTCTGGAGTGCTTTTGAGTAAGAAGTGCACATTTGTTGAAAATGGCTCCGGACTGGTTTTCTCTTTTGGTTAAAAGGAAGTCAAAGGTCACCTTCCTGTATAGCCTGGCTGCCTCTGCAGGAACTCAGGCTGCTGCTGTCACCAGCTTGGATTAAGTATAAAATGAAACTCTCCCTGCTTCCTCACTTCTGCTTTCTCCAGGAAATAAGCGTAGAGGCTATTTGCATGATTCACTGAGAGAAGCTGTGAGAGCCAGTGGGAGTTGTTGAAGACTGAAGGGGCTCTGGTGCCCAGTGGCCCCCTGGGTAAATCCGCTCAGTAAAGAGCAGATTCCTGGGGCTCAGATGCGACTGGAGTCTCCCCAGGGTAGGGGGGCTCTGCACCAATATCTCAGGTAGGTCACATGGCCTGGGCTAACCCTATCCTCAGGGGCTCTGAGTTTATCTATGGTAGACTAGGGCCAAGCCTTAGCTTCTGTCTTGATTAAGATGCTATAAAATGTGTGTTTCAGGCTGATTGCAAGCCCAGGGTTGAGGAGGTGAAGAAAGAAGCTCCTGAGTTTACAGTGACAAGTCCAGCGAGACTCTAAGTCTGGCTGAAGGCAGATTCTTTTCTACACGTTTTGGTCAGGTCGTGTACAATGTGCTTGGTTGTAATTTAAAGAGGAGTAGTTGTTGACCCTCTTTCAGCCTTCACCAGAGCAGTGTGTCCAACTGTTACCATCAAACCCCAAATTAAGGAACAGGTACAATTCTTTGTTTTTTTTCTTTTGGGGATTGCAAGTGCCTGAGACAGCCTATATGTAACACCATCCTGCAGCAGGGAAGAACCGAGGGCAAAACTGCCAAGTGGGTTTTCTGTCGCATAATATTAGACTTATTGATAGATGAAAAAACTGTGGCCCACGAAGGGTAATAATGGACTTGTTCAAGGTCACAAAGGTAATAAATGGCAGAGTCAGGATTGGAACTCAAGTCTTCTGACTCCAAGTTCAATGCTCTTTGTAACACTTTGGACTTCCTTCTCACGTGCTTAGAACCCCCTGAATGGGGGCAGGGGGCTATTGGAAAAGGCACTGAACAGGAATTCAGGAGGCTACCTATGACACTAAGTAGATTGTGAACCTGCTTGGGCTTATTTATTCTTTTTTTGGGGGGAGGCTTATTTATTCTTACCCTGAGTTTCTAAATTATCTGTAAGGTTCCTTCCAATCCTAAGATTGTATCATAACTTGTGCTTGCCTTCTTCCATTGTATCACCCCACTTAGGTCAGCTTTCCTTGATTTTGGTCCATGCTTTGGCCACTTTTTCTGCTTTCACTGTTTTTTTTTTTTTATTCCATATTATCTGTTCTTTGTCGCATACTCTGAGGGTCTTTATCTTTGATAGTTGATACCTAACAAATATAATTTAACTTGTCATTTCCTCCTTTGGCTCTCATAATGTACCTCTCTTAAGAATTTGAACTTGTTTTTGTACATGATTTATTTTTCTCACTTCTAGATAATAAATTCTTTGATGGTAAGGGTCGAGTTGCATTCTACACTTTGTGTCTACACCAGTATCAGGCACAATGATTTGACATTAACTACTAGGTCAAATGTTGTCTGTGGCAGCTAGGTATACAGCACCCAGCTTAGAATCAGACTTATCTTCATGAGTTCAAATCTAGCCTTCTCCAGTTGTGTGACCCTGGACAAGTCACTTAATCCTGTTTGTCTCACTTTTCTCATCTGTACAATGATCTAGAGAAGGAAATGGAAAACCACTTTAGTATCTTTGCTGAGAAAACCCTACAATGGGGTCATAAAGAGTTGGACATGACTGAAACAACCAAACAACAACACTTACAAAATGTTATTTATAGACTATAGATCACAAAGCAGTTAATTATTTGCATCAGTAGGATACCTCACAGTATGTTTCTTACATCAGTGAAATAACAGGTGTGCTAAAGAGAAAAAAAGCTGAATGAGTTGATCTTGGCCACATGCTAATGGGTTCATGTGTTGCTCCTTTCCCATAGTATGTTTTCATTTTGAGATAGTTTGCCTGGATAGAATGGCTCAAATCAAATAAATTAATGTTATGGTGAGGAGGCTGCATGGCTCAGTGTAAAGACTGCTATCACTTGAGTTCAAATCCTGGTTCAGTGCTTACTACCTGTGTCACTTTGGGCAAGTCACTTAACCTCTCTGGGTCTCAATGTTCTTATCTCCCAAATGAGGGCGCTGGACTAAATGGCTGCTGAGGTCTTTTCCAGACTTATGGCTTCATGCAGCTTTATAGGCTTGGGGTGGGGTGAGATGGGACTCCTAGGGTCATAGGTCACTTCAGTGGACACAGTCCAATCACAGTGGACATATTTACTTTGCTAGTCTTGATTAAAGAGGAAAGGTTAATTAATTTGACTTAGAAATTGCAGGTTATTGGCAGGCAGTCTCCATTTTTCTGCTTCTTTTCTGCTTCTGCTAGGAAACTTGTATTTTTATCCTAATACCATTTTTTCTTCCATGTTGTTGCAAATAAGTCACATAAACACAGAACTTTAAGATTGTTAATATGCATATGTTTTAATGGAATGAAGCAGGGAGATGTGGTTGCTCTGTTTAGCTATGCTTAATTGGACCCTATTGTGATAGATGCACAGCAAAGTTCTGAGTGGCACTCCCAAGATCTGTGGGCCATTCATTATATGGTGGGTAGTCACATAAAATATTAATTTAATTTCATATATCCTTTCTCCTTCAAATTTGAATTTATATTAAAAATCATCAATTGAACAGGTTCCTTAAACTTCCCTTCTAGTGTTGCCCTTGCAAAAATTCCACATTTTATTTTAATTTTTTTATGATAAGAAAAATTGAGATTGGAAAATTAGCACACAATACCTCATACTATAAGTAATTCTTGGTCGGGAGGTTTAAGAACAACTAGCCAAATAGTGCCAAAAAGGTCAGAGACTTGGACATATTGAATTCACTACTTAAGGATCTAGAAATCAAAGCAAATTCGGACAATTGGTATTTGTATTTAATCTAATTCAAGTTCTTGTGTAGGGCAACATTCTCAAAAACTTTTCTGTGATAGCATAGTTGTATAACCTTGAAAAAGTTATTTTACCATCCTAAGTCTCAGTTTCCCCATCTGTAAATTGAGGAGATTGCACCAGTTGATCTTTAAAGTAATGTCTGGCTCTAAAATATTACTATTCTATGATAATTATGTTCAAGCTACCACATAGAGCAAGAACTGCTAATAATATTTGGCATTCATAGAGAATTTTATAATTTTTAGTTTTCAAATGATGAGAGATGACATGGCATAATAAATAGAGAGCTACCCTCAGAAACAGGAAGACCTGGTGTGCTAAAAACTTTGTAAGACAGTAGGTTGCAGAAAAGGTGCTGACCTTCATTGTAGGAGGGAGTCTTTTCACTTGGGAGCTTCCTATTTTAATAAAATTACAGTTACTATCCTTACCCCTATAGTTTACAAACCACTTTCTTCAAAATAATCCTGTGAAGTAGATGGCACAAGTACCATTATCCCATATATATATATATATATATATATATATATATATATATATATATATATATATATATATATATGTGTGTGTGTGTGTGTGTGTGTGTGTGTGTATGTATATATATATAGATGTATATAGATGTATAGATGTATATAGATATATATAGATGTGTGTGTGTACATATACACATACACACATATATACATATACACATATGTATATGTATGTATATCAATAGAAGCTTAGAGCACGATAATGACAATAGCTACTCTCATTATTACTACTGATATATCCTACATAGTTTCTTCCAGAAACTTTGATGAACACTTGTGGGGGATGTTAGGAAGGTGATTCTGGTTCAGGTATAAGTCAGATTATTTGATTTCTATGGTAATTTCCAACCCTGAAGTTGTATGGCTTAAAGAACATTTTAACAAATACTTTCTCACTTTGTTGCAGAAATCTAATGTATATTTAGTCTGTATTAAACACACAAAAGTGCAGCTGGGTGACACAGTGGATAGAGCACTGGTCTTGGAGTCAAGAGGACCTGAGTTCAAATCTCACCTCAGACCCGTACTAGCTATGTGACCCTGGGCAAGTCACTTAACCCCAATTGCCTTAAAAACATCTGGAGCCATCTCCAGAGGTCCTGATATATGTCTTGCCACTGGACCCATTTAGCTCTGGAGGAGAGAGTGAGGTTGATGACCTTGCACAGCCTCCTTCATTTAATGACAAACAAGAAACACACAAAAATATAGTCTTTTGCACAGCATTTGAAACTACCTTTCCAACAATATTTTAACAATAATTTATAGAGAGAGTCGGGGTTAACAAAGTGCTTTCTTCGTTACAGTGCTGCGAGTTAGTTTTGAGGGTATTATTATTCTCTCATCACAGATAAAGAAGCAACATGTTATTGTGTACTGAATGTTGAACTTGGATTTAGGAAAAATTTGGTTTAAATTCTTCTCCTGAATCTTACCAACTACATGACCAAGAAAAAGCAGCAACCTTTCTGGTTCTTTGGGGGGCAACTCCCCTAAAACTTAATGTTAAATTGGGTTGTGATGGGCATTGGTGGAGGGAGTTCTTAAACTGATAAAATCAGAGGTCCCTGACATAGTAGTCCCATTTAATAGATGAGAAAACTAAGATTCAAAGAGATTATGACATAACCAACTAGGAAGTATTTTTGCTAGAATTCGAATTCAGTTTTTTCTTGACTCCAAATCTGAGACTATTTGTACTACACTGTACTACTCCACTCTTGCTACTGTAGTATACTTCATTGAGATCTATGTTACTTCTTTTATAATCCAGTTAAATGCAAAGGTAGTGTTTGCATTTCTACCTATGAATCTCAATCTCCAAACTTTGTAGTGGTATCAGTTGTCTGACAAAATATGTTGTTATTAAAATCTTTCATTTTACCTTCTTCTTTATTTCAGACAGAAATACCCTTAGATATTCATTAACTGTCAGGGCTGACAGGTGTCTTAGTTTATAATTCACAAAGCCAGCAGATTATAGCCATTTCTCTCACTAGCTTGGTTCACTGGCTATGCAAACTGACCATGGTCAGAGACAACTGATGTTCTTGTGGTACTCTGAAACATCTTGAGAACTGTCCTAGACTCCTTGGGCAAAAGTAAGGGTGAGCAAAGTCATAATAAACATGGGGTTGGGTGAGGTCTTAAAGACATCACTAGATACTATGCTACAGAGTAGATGGCATGAATGGTGTGATCAACTGAGAGGGTATGGATGAATGGACACAACCCTGTAGCACTGAGGGAAGAAGGGACTTGAGAAAGATATGAAGGATAGCTTCCTATTTCAATTAATTTTAATTAATTATTTTTCTGTTGTCTATATGCTGCTGAAAGTCTGCAAATGCTATCAGAAACTTCTAAATTCAGCACCCAGAGCTAAGCTCTAGTGGCCCTGCCCTAGTTACAGTTCTGGTCTTAACAATTCACTGAGGTCATTAGGACAGCAAAGCATCAAATGAAGCCCAATCCATTTTTTCAGGAGTCAGACATATTGGAAGGGGAAAAAATGAATGAGAGTTTAACTTTATGTTTAGTTCTTTTCATCACCCCCCTCCCCCAGCTCTAATCTTTTAGGGGGCAGTGCATAGCTATTTATGGATAATCAAAGGGTGGTCACTCTAAGTCAAGCTGGAGCATCTGTATGGATATCTACACCACAAAGAAAAAGCTAGATGGAACTAGATATATCCCCTATATCAGGGATCAGTAATCTGCATCTCATTTAAAAGGGCTGCTCGCTGTCCTCCAAGGTATATAATGTCCCTTTGCTACAAATGAATATATAACTGTGTAACCAAGTCTGGATAGAAGAGCGAAGATTTAGAGAATTCTAGTGCCAATAGGTGAATCTCATAAAGCAAGTCTGAGTTTGCAACCATCAACCTATACTTTAGGGAAGTAGATTTCATCAGATAATCGATTTAGAGCTGGAAAGGACCATGGAGACAATTTTAATCCAACTCTTTCATTTTACAGGTGGGAGAACTAAGGTTTATACAGGTTAAATAATTTGCCGAGGGTCATACTGTGTTATAGAATAGCTTCAAAATGCTCAGAGTCATGGTAGAAATAATTTCATGGACAGAATGTCTAGCTCAATAGCTTTTTTCATGGCAGCTGGTATAGCAGAAGGGAGACAGTTTGACAAAGATATGTTTAATAAAAAGCAGTCACTAATAGTTCTACCTGTTAGGTACTGTGGTCTTCAACCTCAGGTAGCTTGTAATTCCATTTGTAACCAATTTAAATTCATTTAAAAGTAAATCATTTCAGGAGAGTGGATATGACATAGAAGACAGAGGGCCTTGGAGTCAGGAAAACCCAGGTTCACAGATTAGATGGATAGCTATAGAGATATATAGAGATAGAAATTGATGTAGAGATATAGACCTAATCTTGATCTTGATTTCTATCTCCTATTTATACATGTTAGCTGTGTGCCTCTAGGAAGATCATTTAATTTCTTAGTGCACCAGGCAAATCCTTTAATACTTCAAGTTTCCAGTGAATTGCCCAGATGCATCAGTAAAAGGAATTTCCACACTGGGAGTTCCTTACACTGATAACATTATAGGTCCAGACAGTATCATCATCATTGTCATTGTCATTGTCTGAATAAACTATAGGTTTAAATCTAAAATGCCAGATATGGAAATTATGTAAGCAAACCAAGTTGTGCCCAATGCCTTATTATGTTTCTAAAATAACCTACGATGCTAAGAAATTAACTTTGCGAGTGTGTTATTCTTTTTCCAAAAATTTCCTTTAGATATCTAATCAGTCAAAAGTTACATGTGCATTCAGCAATATGGAAGTTGCTATACATACTGAGAAAGAAAACTGAGCTTGGTTATGGGAACTCCTTTGTGTTCCTCTATTCTTTTACTATTGGAAAAACCACAAAGGTGTGGTGGTAGAATATACAGGCATTGCTGAAGTTAAAAAAAAAAAAAAAAGGAAGTTTAGATAACATAGATTAAGTTCCTCCTAACTGGATTATTGTTTTTGTTCATCAGAATCTCCTTCTCTGACCACAATGGAATTTTTTTCTATACTAAAGTTGAATGAAAATTGCACATCAGTCCATATACAAAGCATACTTCTGCCATGCACACATTAGATGCTCAATAACTATTTATTAAATTAAAATTGATCCTCCGCAACCTTCAGGCTAAATCTAGGATTTTCAGACTTTACCCCTTTTTATCTCCTGGTGGAATTTGGCTAGGCTGGCTACCCGCTCCTTTGTCCTTCAATTCATTGTTTTAATTTTGATTCAGTAACAAACCAAAATAAACTCAACCCTCTGACAATAAATATATAACCCCACCCCCAAAGCAGTAGAAAAATGTAACCATGTGTTAGATTTGGAGAATTTTTAATATAACATCAAAACTATGCAAAAGAACATCAGCTCCTGAACTATGATGACAAGGATTTGTGAAACATTCCATATTTTCAGAAAAAGTAACTAAAACTAACAGTGCACATGATTTCATACTTTTAATTTTACCATTTCTGAAAAGAAAGGAAGAATATAAGTATTTTAACTTTACTAAGTAACAATTTTGTCCATTTTATTTGATCTGCATTTTGTTCTTGTTTGACATTATTTTCATTTACACAGTTATAGCTTCTATGTGCATGTGTGTGTCATGTATGTGTTTCTGTGTATGCTTTATTCTGCATTACTTCTTTTTAAGTTTATTTTCAAATATGGTCTACATAAAAAATTTCCAGGTTTTCTAAAAGAAGTTGTTTTTTCCCCATTTCTTCCTTTTGTTTTTTAGGTGAGGCAATTGAGGTTAGGTGACTTGCCCAGGGTCACATAGCTAGTAAATATCAAGTGTCCAAGGTAGGATTTGAACTCAGGTCCTCCTGACTTCAGGGTCAGTGCTCTATCCACTGTGCCACCGAGCTGCCCCCATTTCTTCCTTTTTAAAATAACATTTTATTTCCTCCTAGTTACATGTAATTTTAAACATTCATTAAAAAAAGAAACTTTTGAGTTTCAAATTTTCTCTCCCCCTCCTCCTTTTCCCTCTCTGAGACAGTAGGCAATTTGATATAAGTTGTACATGTGCAAACATTTTCATTGCTTCTTACAAGTCTTCTTCTATTTCTCCAGATTGTCCCATTCATTGTTCCTTACATTTATGTACCAGCTTTTTTTTCAATTGTTGGGCTCATAGTTTGTTTTGTTGTTCTTTCCACTTATGTTGTTGTCTCAATTATGTTTTTGATATTGTCCCTTCATATTAATTCATAATACTTAAGTTTGCCTGCCTATGATTCTTGTATTCATGTTTGCTGTTTCTTTTGTTTGGTGGTGGTGTTTGTTGTTTTTTACAGGATACTAATTCCATTTATGTACCACTCTCCAATTGATGGAAAGGTACTTTGTTTTCAATTCTTTCTTACCACAAAAAAGTGTTGCTACAAATATTTCAGCATATATGTTTTTGTTTTTGGTCATTGACCTCTTTGGGGCCTGTGCCTGGCAGTGGAATCTTTGGATCAAAGAGCATTTTTTTTTTAAAGTGAGGCAATTGGGGTTAAGTGACTTGCCCAGGGTCACACAGCTAGTAAGTGTTAAGTGTCTGAGGCCGGATTTGAACTCAGGTCCTCCTGACTCCAGGGCCGGTGCTCTATCCACTGTGCCACCTAGCCGCCCCTGTCAAAGAGCATTTTATTGAGGCAGTTAGGTGGAGCAGTAGTTAGAATATTATATTTGTAAAAGGGTTTGTGAATCTTAAATCACTCTCCCCCAAATGCTCTAAAAGTCTCAGTATATTTTTAAGTTATTAAACTTGATATAATAAATGCTTAATAATGCTAATTATAATAATAAACAATGGTGATGATGATGATTCACATTCCAGGAATGGTAATGCTGATTTGATTATTCTTCCCCGAGCTAGATTTGGAAGGTGAAGTTAGTGTTCATGCATTTTGGCATGGCATATGGCTAGGAAGTGTCATTGTGGACCTGGATATGGGCAAGATATGGTGAAAGTAACCAGTATTCAGCAGACTAGTCAAGCTTGGGTTCCAGGAGGAAGACAAGGCTGATGTGAGAGTGCATATGATGATCAAGGGGGAAAATAGAGAGAAGAGAAGGGAGCTGAACCAAGGTAGAACCTTGGGGATTACCTCCTACTCAGCCTCTCCTCAGATACCACCTTTGATTTATTCTGTGTATCAATGTTGTTACTCTGAGAAAATGTAAGTTCTTTGAGCATGGGAATGATTTAATATTTTTCTTTTTATTCCCAGTGCATAGCATAGTGTCTGGCATATTCTAGCTACTTTTTTTTTTAAGTGAGGCAATTGGGGTTAAGTGACTTGCCCAGGGTCACACAACTAGTAAGTGTTAAGTGTCTGAGGCCGGATTTGAACTCAGGTACTCCTGGCTCCAGGGCCAGTGCTCTATCCACTGTGCCACCTAGCTGCCCCTCTAGCTACTTTAATAATATTGATTGATTTATTGCTTAATCAATACCAGGCTTATGTGGTTTGGGAAGAGGATGAACCATCAAAGAAGCAACTAGAGAACTAAGAGAATCATTTCTCTGAAACCACAGGAGAAGCAAATTTCCAGGTGACAAAGACTGCAAAGACAACAAGGAGGATGGGGATTGAGAAGAGGTCTTTGGATTTGGTCATCAGTGACATTTGAGAGAAGACTTTTAATAGAGTGATGGAACTAGAGCCCAGATTGTGGAAAGAGTGGGGAGTGAGGAAGCAGAAGGAGATACTATAGACTACATTTTCAAAGATATTTGGCCATAAAGGGGAAGAGAGATATGAGACAATAAATAGCCAGATGGGGGTAGAAAGGTGGAGTGAAAGCTTTTTTTGGGGGGGGTAGGATTAGGGAGACAGGACTATGCTTGTGGTCAGATAAGAAGTATTCAATGGAGAAGCAGTGATCAAATAATAATAATTATCATTAGGGAGAAAGAAAGGAGTCAAGGAAGAGGGAAAGGCTTAAGATGTGTGATCAGGAGAGAGGGTACATTTTGACTAAGGTCTTTCCTAGAGGAAGTCAAAGGAAATGAGATCAAGGACACAGAGAGTTTAAACCCTTCAAAGGAATAGGGTCACTTCTTTCACTGAGACAACACAAAAGTGGTGGGGATGGAGGGGATAACATGACAAATGATTAAAAAATATTTTGCTGAATCGTCTTACTGTGAGCAACTGAGTTCAAGGGATTCTCTTGGTTTGACACAAGGAGTATTGTTGGCTTGCTCACATGGGCTTCATTATACACGGAGATAGAGCTAAGTTATTAGTCCTTTATAGGAAATCCTCTATGCCTTCAGGGCAGGAACTATGTCTAATCTAAAATTCACATCCTCCACAGCATTCTACCTAATGTATACCCTTACTCCACCTCTACCTGACTTCCCTGGCTTTTTTCAAGATCTAGATCAAATCCTATCTTAGGTCAATCAGTAAACATTTTTTAAAGCATCTACTATGTGTCAGGCATTATACTCAGAATCTTAATTCTGAGTAAAATAAGGTAGTCTCTGCTCTCTTTTCCCATCCCCTTATCCCAACTCACCATATCTCCTTGCTGGTGCCTTCCCTCTGATACTACCATCCATTTATACTGTCTATATCTTCTATGTATGTTATTTGCACACAGTCTCCTCGATTAGAATGTGAGCTCTTTGAGGGTAGGGACTATTTCTTGGTTTTGTTTTGTTTTGTTTTATATCTCCAGTGCTCAGCACATGGTACCTGGCCCGAAGAAAACTCTTAGTAAATCCTTATTGCTTGACTCTATTCCAGTCTTCCTCTGACTTCTCATCCTTCTGTGGAGGTGTCCTGGAGATCTCCAAGACTTTTTCAACAGAGCTGAAGCCATACCAAGTTGGAAAGGCATGGACCACGATGTGAACCCAATGATTCAACCACTTATTGATCTGGTCTGATGACCAGCTTAGTTGAAGTCAGATAATCTCATCAACAAGTTGCCCAGAGCATGGAGAATTTTTCAGCTACAATTATTAAAAATAATCTGCCAAGTAGCAGAGAGTTTGTTATCTCTCTCTAATGTAATGACAGTTCTCTGAAGAAAAATGTCTTAGAAATGTGAGCTATTCTTGTCATTATCACTACTATTGTTAATGATAGCTCACTTGTAAAAAGGGTATTGCCAAGCATCCTGGGTCTTCCTGAACCCTTGACTACTCATTCATGATTCAATAACTATAGGAAGAGAGAGAGGCCATGAGTATTTAAACATCGTTGATTAACTTCTGCTGTTTTTAGGAAGTAGATGCAAATCTGGTAGCCCTGGCCAACTTTCATTTCAAAGAAATGTTCTTGTTTTGACAAGGTGCCTACTTTTTTATGCCCACTTCCTCTTCCATAAAGCAAATTTGAGGGGTGAGGGAAATGTGTAAAAATGGAAAGTCAAGGCATGTTTCTGTATAGGCTAATTAGAGAAAAAGCAAGAGCAGAATTTCTCATAGGCTCCTATGATCTGCTATGTGGAAGGGTTCTTCATGGCTGGGAGGATAAGAAAGCTTTTTTTTGTTTGTTTTTTTTTGCACTGATACCAAAAAGTATCACTGTAGATAGGAGCATGATTTAATGAATGCTATAATGGTTTCATGGCCACAGTATAGAAATGACCAGCTCAAGGTCATGGGAAATGATCTCTGTCCTCCAGGCTTTTTCATCTCAGAGCAAACAGGAAAGATAGAAGTAGAACCAATGATTAATATCTATTTGTGCAAAAAATTTATTTTTGAACTAAGGAGGAGGACAGTTTGGGGGGTGAAAATGAGCCCATATTCCTTTTACACTTTTTTTTTTTTTGACAGGGCAATGGAGGTTAAGTGACTTGCCCAGGGTCACACAGCTAGTGAGTGTCAAGTGTCTGAGGCCAGATTTGAACTCAGGTCCTCTTGAATCCAGGGCCGGTGCTTTATCCACTGCGCCACCTAGCTGCCCTATGCCTTTTTCACTTAACCAGGCAGTGGAGTATAGAAGGAAGAGCTCTGGTTTTGGAATCAGGACAACTGGACTCTTAACACTTAAAGTCTATGACTTTAACTTCTTTGGGCTTCAGTTATCCCATATGTAAATTGGACATACTAATAAATACTTGTTTACTCACTGGATGAGTGACTACCTCAAAGGGCTGCTGTGATTATCAAAAGATATAATGTGAGGGGGGGCGGCAGCTAGGTGGTGCAGTGGATAGAGCACTGGCCCTGGATTCAGGAGGACCTGAGTTCAAATCTGGCCTCAGACACTTGACACTCACTAGCTGTGTCAACTTCTGTGTCAACAACTGTGTCACTTACTAGGCAAATCACTTAACCCCAATTGCCTCACACACACACACACACACACACACACACACACACACACACAGATATAATGTGTACAAAATGATTCCTACATGTTCAAACATTATGCAGTCCCTGCCTATTTCAGGGAAAGCTGCATTAGATTCTGACCAGCCTGGTCTTGTTCTTTGACCCAGGGTCCTTCAAGTCCATTTACTTGTTCTAGCTTCAGTTTGAGACCAGCAATAAAACTGGGCAGGGCTTAGAGCAGGTAAGCAGGAAGCTTTGCTACAATCACCACTCATTTAAAATCTAGAGTTCCAGAATCCTTTTCTTCAAAAGGACCTCCTCTCTAAAGAAGATGACTGAGGAATCTGTCTTCATCCATTGCTATATGTTTTAGCCTTAATTTCATACAGAGAAACGTAGAATTTTACAGTTGTAGATGATAACACCTTAGAAGTAATTTGTAATCTAAACTTATTGTTTTTACAAAGAACATTTAACGTTATAAAAATTGACAAAATTGACAAATTTGGTAACTTTACAAAATTTGAGACTTTGCAAAATTTTCAATATTTAACTTTACAAAAATTTAACTTAACAAAATTCATAAAATTTAACTAATTTTGGTTGAACAAATATTTATCAAACACTTACTTTATCAGGCACTTCTGGAGTTAGAAAGACAAAAGTGAAAACAATTTTTGCCTTTAAGGAACTACCAGGGAGAAATTATATATACACTAATAAATAAGTATGGTATATTTATAAAATATACAAGTAAATTTTGGGGAAGTGTGGCATGAACAACTGGGGATATTAAAAAGCCCTCTTTAGGAGCTGACTTGAGTTGAGCCTTAAATGGGGCTAGAAATATCAAGAGGTGAAGGTGAGGAAAGGAAGATAATTCCAGGCAAGGATGAGCTTGTGCAAAGATAGAAGGTCAAAGATATTGAAGCTCCTATATGGATGACTACAGGTTTTACTAGTTTGGCTAAAACATGGAGTATGTCAAGGAGGAAGAGTAATATGAAACGTCAGCACATGCTGATCAAATCCAAATTGTTAAGAGTTCCAAGTGTCCTAGAGAGGATTTTGAATTCTATCGTCAATGCCCCAGGGGAACAATGAAGCTTCTTGAATAATAGAGTGACATGGTCAGACCTAGAAATATCCATATGATGATTGTGTGGAGTATGGATTCGAGAAAGGACTGACTAGAGGTAGGTAGATGAAGTGAAGTTGTTGCTATCCCATAGAAAAGTAATAATGGCCTGAGCTAGGGTGAGTAGAGAGAAGAAGTCTCAGGTGAGAAATGTTATGAAGATGGCATTAACAAATCTTGACAACTGATTGATATTAGCAGTGAGGGAGAGTGAAAAGACAAGTAGGACTCTGGTAAACCTTCGTGACTGGTAGGATGCTGACAGTCGTGACAGAGATAGTAAAGTTAGAAAGTATAGAGGTGAGGAAACTGAGGCTTAATTAAGTTCAGTAACTTTCTTAAGGTCACATATCAGAGCAGGGTCTACAACTCAGGACTCCTGACTCTCAGACTAATGCTCCTTATACTATATCATATCAGCTCCATCTTTGGTAGTTATTACCCATCAGGTTGTGGACCACTGTTAGACAAAAGACTCTTTAGTTACTGATTATACCCACAATTTGTTCAGGTTATTATCTCTACATGAAACTAGTAACATGCCATTTAAATGATTAATAATAATAATAATTGATAATCATAATTACTCATAGGATCATAGACTTAGAACTGCAAGGGTTAATTCTTAGTGGCCATCTAGTCCAACCCTCTCATTTTAGAGATGAGGAAGACTGAGACCTAAAGAGGTTAAGTGACTTGCCCAGAGTTATACATTTATTAAGTATCTGAGGAAGGATTTGAATCAAGGTCTTTTTGGCTTTTAAGTCGAGTACTCTATCCTATGCTGCCTCTCTAAAATAATTCTTTAAGGTTTACAAAGTTCTTTATATACATTGTTTCATTTGATCCTTATAATATCCTTTTGAGAGAGTTATACAAGAAACTAAAGATTGGAAAATCAAAAATGATTTGTCCGTTTGTCTCATGGGTAGTAAATGGTAGACCTGGGATATAAACCAAGGTCTTTTGTTTCAAACCCCTCCTTTTAGAAGGCTCCCATGAAGGCTTAAGTCAAATGCTACCTTCTACAATAGTACATTTTGGAGTTTTCCTGTTGTTAGTACAATCCCTCAGAGGACCTCATGTTAATTTCATGCAGATTTTGCATTTATTTATCTATACACATTTTGTTTCTCCCCAGTCAAATGAAAACCCCTCTAGAGCAGAGAATGTTTCGTTTTTGTTTTGGATAGTTTCTGGAATACACAAGGCACTTAATAAATGGTTTTTGAATTGGATATTTTTTTCCATTATACCATTGATTCAGGTTGGTGAAATCAGTTCCCCTTACCCAAAGAGGGAACAGAGGGGACAGGGACATGCAGATATAGACAGAGATAGCTGATGATTACTGATAAATAACAATGATTAAAATTCCTGACTCTAAAGGAATTCTATCATCTTGCATGTTCAAGTTTATCTGACCTACTCATAATTGAAGAAGTAAAAGGCAGCTAGAGTTCGCTCATCTTAGATTGCAATACCCAGTCCCCTTTGTTTACCTCTATATAAAAGCCCATAGCTTCTAGACATAAGAGGTCATCTGGAAACTGATCTGTCATTATTTGGACAGACAGACCCTTCTGAGAGTACTTAGATATATATCTTCACTTCCCTGGGTCAGACCCAGAGGGTGACATTCAAACAATTATGTATATGCCTTTCCATACCCATTTCTCTGTAAGAATTCAGTTGGTCTGTATAATATTCAGGAAATCCTGCAGTTAGCTTAAGTTGGGTATAGTTGTGTGTCTGTCTATTCCTAGGTATTCCAGAGACATGTTATTTGTAATGACTTGGTATTTAAGCCCTTTCCAAACTTAAAAAAAATAACCATGACAAATTTTTTGAGATGTAAGGGCCCATGACTGATATTCTTGACATGTGTGAATGTGTATGTGTAGAGGGAATACATATATAAATAGGATTTGCTTACATGATGTGTAAGTATCTGATTAATTCAGTGGAAGAAAATATAGGTTGTCTTATAGATGTTGTGTAGACAAAAATAGAAATAGTTGGTTGCCTGAATTATTCACTTTCCAATCAAATACTGTGATGGCATTTGGTACAACAAAGTACATCTATGGGTAGAGCTACAGAATCAAGATAAGTGAAAAACCTTTTCTTTAAATTGGTTCTGTGGATTTATCTTTAGAGTCCTTCCAAGAAAGATTTAGAGAGACATTCTACTTTATCTTATTGGGAGTCTGTGTTGAAATACTTTGTACTCTGGACTATTGAGTATTTGTACCAACAACCTGAAGAAGTGAATTGATGAGGTTGATGAATGCAGTGCCCATTCTAAGGTATTGTAGAGCCAAGAAATATTGATTTAACAGAACTGAGTGCCAAAGTCCTTGGTAATATAGGGATTGTCTTCCAGATGAGTTTTCCAGGCAAGTCACATTGAGCCTGCTTTTATAACCCATCTTCAGATTATTTTAAACTGCACTGAAAAATGAATATTTTTATTATTTATTCATTAAATTTACAGGCTGTTCCTACCACCAGGGCCTTT
The DNA here is from genome assembly GCF_019393635.1 of Dromiciops gliroides. Lineage (NCBI taxonomy): Eukaryota > Metazoa > Chordata > Mammalia > Microbiotheria > Microbiotheriidae > Dromiciops > Dromiciops gliroides. The sequence continues at coordinate 71,529,713 of NC_057862.1, forward strand.
GGGCAATCTACAAACACATATATTATATGAAAGAAAAAGACCTAGGAAAAGATACAGTTTCTGCAGGTTTAGGTGACATATTTACAGAAGAGGAAATTGATTTTTTTTTTGGTGAGGCAATTGGGGTTAAGTGACTTGCCCAGGGTCACACAGCTAATAAATGTTAAGTGTCTGAGGCCAGATTTGAACTCAGGCCCTCCTGACTCTAGGGCTGGTGCTCTATCTACTGCACCACCTAGCTGCCCCAGGAAATCAATTTTTATCTTTAATTTTATCAGCCATTTACTCATGGCTTTGAGGGCATTTAAAAAAGAATATAATAGATTTTTATCTTTTATTTGGATTAATTCTGTGTGAAGAAGATTTCTGTATAACTTCTTTCTATACCAGCCTAGGAATAAGATTCTTTAACTTCTAGAGATGAGTTTCTTATATCATATCCCTCAGAAATGGTCTTGACCACAAGTCACTCTGTGGAAAATATGTCAATAACTAGACCATCATATGAGAATTGTACATTTGGTAAGAAGTCGTTATTGACCCCGTGAAAAAAATCCCCTCAATATTAATATTCTTTTTTTTTAGTGAGGCAATTGGGTTTAAGTGACTTGTCCAGGGTCACACAGCCAGTAAGTGTTAAGTGTCTGAGGTCAGATTTGAACTCATGTCCTCCTGACTCCAGGGCCAGTGCTCTATCCACTGTGCCACCTACATGCCCCTCAATATTAATATTCTTAATGAAATCTTCATCTAGTCTCTTCTTTACTACTTCTTAAGACTCCCTAACTCCCCCAGAGGTGTTTTTCCCTTGGACGACTTTAATTGGTAGAAAATTCATTGGTATTTCCAGTGAAACTATGCTTTCCTGTATCTTTCCTCCGTTGGTCTTAGTTCTGCCTTCTGGAGAAATTAAAAATAAGTCTAATCCTCTTTTGACATAATAATAATTAAAAAAAAGCTGGTCTCTCTTCCCCCTCCCTTCCACCCCTACCCCCTGCCCACTTAATTGGTTCCTCATGAGACTTGGTTTCAAGATCCCTTACCATCCTGAATGCCTCACTATTTACATGTTTCAGTTTGTCAGCTGTGAGATGGAATGACACTGGATTTGTGATTTCATTAGTATAAGCAGCTTACAGTGAGTAAATTCCCTCCTTCAGTGCATACTGATAGCTTCTCTTTAAGTTATCATCTTGCCAAAGACCACTATACCAGTATGTGTCAGATGCAAGTTAGATCTTCCTGACTCTGAGGTTGACTTTTTATTAACTATATGTAAGATATTTCCATGTGGGTCTGTCTCATATGTAAATGTTACTCTTAGGTGATATGGATAAATATGACCTGGGATCTAGTTTACCTCTGTGGAAAATAGGAGGAGGGCCATGCGCATTAGCTGGTGGCAAGGGAGGAGCAGCCAAGATCCAGGGGCCACTGAGGCTGTGTGATCCCTTCTATTTACAAAAGGGCTACCAGGCTAGACTTATGTCTCTCTGCTGCCCCTCAAAGCTTGCTAGTCTAGGTTATAGTTCCAAGGGGGTCTGAACAAAAGAGGCTTCCCTGATTCCTCCCAATGGGAAAGGGGACTCAGCTTACAATAGCTAACTTTCCTCCCTTTCACCAAAGACTGATTATGTAAAGGATCATCACAAATAGTGTATAAGCCAGTTTAGCCAAGTAAAATAGCAAAGAGATGTCAGGATAGTTATACAAATGAGAATCAACTAGTCAATCAACATTTATTAAGCACCTACTATGTGCCAGGTACTATTCTAAACAGTAGGGATAGAAAAAAAGGAGCAAAAGACAGTGCCTGACCTCAAGAAAGTTAGATTAAAGAATACCCAATTGTAAGGGAGCTCTTTGGCTGGTACTAAGATAAAAGATTTCAGCTTATTTAGGAAGAGGAAGAATGATGTCCTCAAGTAGTTCTGCTCTCAGTGGTTGCTGATCTTCAGGATAGCAAGCACTAGAACTCAAAGGACATGATGGGGCAGAAGAGTTTCCAGGGGTTGACAGGATCCATTAAAACATTTTTTGCTTGCCTTTTGCAATGGCTTCCTTCAAAGCCTCTCCTCAAAAAAAGGCCTTTATGGTTTTTTTAAAATTTTATTTATTTATTATTATTTTTTTGTGTGTGAGGCAATTGGGGTTAAGTAACTTGTCAAGGGTCACACAGCTTGTAAGTGTCAAGTGTCTGAGGCCAGATTTGAACTCAGATCCTCCTGACTCCAAGGCCAGTGCTCTAGCCATTGTGCAACCTAGCTACCCCCGGCCTTTATGTTTGATCCTGGAGTTATTAAGGACACATTGGAGTTTATTGAATAGAGGGAGGGCATGATCAGACTCACTGTTTCAGAAAACCACTTTGGCAGTTGACTGGAGTGGAGAAAAATTTGAGATTCCAATGCATAATGGCCACCCTTTCATCTGGTACCCAGTGCAATAGGACTGTTGCCCCATGGTGAAAAACAGGGGGAGGAAAAGGGCTGCTTTGTGGGAGGTATCACTTGAAAGAGTTACCAACATCAGTCTGAGCTGCCATGTAAATTCTGAAATGAACAAACTCTGTGATTTTCCAGTGCTAAAAATAAAGCATGATGAATCCTTTCTAGTCACAAGTGGACAAGCAACTTGTCATCCCCCCTGTTTCATTTCTTGTGATATTGACTGCACATGTGGTCTTTGTAGGTTTCTTTTAGTGACTGTGTTTATTTGGGTGTGTTTCCCCCACCCCCATCCCCTGGTGTGGGCTCTAGAGAAAGGCACCGTGACATAGTGGCAAAAACCTCTCATGTTTACTAGTTGTGTGATCCTGGGCCCAAGTCACTTAAACTCTGAGCCATGGTTTCCTCATTGGTAAAATAGAATCATGCTTGCATCACTTACCTCACGGTGCTGTTGTGAGGAGATGGTTTTGTCCATTTTAAAGTGCTTCCCACATGTAAATTTACTATTATTATCTCTACCAATGTCTCCTTACACTCTATATTTTGCCTTCCTTAAAGTGCTATGTAATTGTTTTTGTTGTTGTTATAACTGTCCTTCCTTTTCTTCGATGCCAAGAATGTTTTCCTTCCCCTTGCCCCACTCCCAGCCCCAGCCCCAAATGGCACCATACAAGCAGCCCACTGTGAAGTGCCCACTGTAGCTTGGTTCTGCTGATGTTTGCTGCCCTGGGACTAAGTCAGCCACTTTTTACTGATAGCCAAAGTACTAGTTCTTAAATAAGAATGAAAATAGTTATCCAAGAGGCTGCTTGACCTCAGTAGAAAAGGCTCCACTGGAGGCTGAGAGTGGAAAGAGGTGCCAAGCAATGAGGGCTTCTGCCAGCTAGTCCTACGTCGAGAAGTCTTCCTAAAACACTGTGGGAGGGGGGAGGGATCAAATTTGGAACTCAAAACTTCAAAAAGTTAAATTTGTTTTTACGTGTAATTGGGGAAAAAGAAAACGTTACTAAAAACACTGTGAGGGTCAGCTAGGTGGTGCAGTAGATAAAGCACCAGCCCTGGATTCAGGAGCACCTGAGTTAAAATCTGGCCTCAGACACTTGACACTTACTAGCTGTGGGACCCTGGGCAAGTCACTTAACCCTCATTCCCCGCCCCCCCCCAAAAAACCCCAACACTGTGGTTGTGTACTCCATCCAGATTACAAAGCAATCAATTAATAAGAAAAAATACAGTAGAATTTTGGCATCTTTGTTTATTGTTTGAGATTGTAGGGTGCTTCCTATAATTCTAAAGCAATTTAAATGTATTGAGTTGCAATGAAAGCAATGTAGACATTAAAAACATGAGGAATTCTAGGCTTGGTCAAAACAGTAACTGGTTAACTTGTTCACTATTTTGTCTGAGCTTTGTCTCCCATTTATATGCTCTACACAGGCTGATCCCCTTTAGCTCCCATAATATAAGGCATTCCTGTCTCACCTCTACTTTCCTAGAATCTTTTATTTCCTTCAAAACTCAATTCAAGGGCAGCTAGGTGGTGCAGTGGATAAAGCATCAGCCCTGGATTCAGGAAGAACTGACTTCAAGTATGGCCTCAGACACTTGACACTTGCTAGCTGTGTGACCTTGGGCAAGTCACTTAACACTCATTGCCCTGCCCCTCCCTCCAAAAAGCTTTCTTCAAATTTCAGCTAAAGTCCCACCTTTTGATAGAAGCCTTTCCTAGTCCTCCTTACCTTTAGTCATTTCCATCTGATATTATCTCCAATTTATTTTATATATCATATGTATACATATAGATATATAAACTGTCTATGTATCTATTTGTGTATACATATATTTGTATGTATGTATCTATCAGCTATCCATCCATCCATCCATCCATCCATCCATCCATCCATCCATCCATCCATCCATCATCTATCTATCTATCTATCTATCTATCTATCTATCTATCTATCTATCTATCTATCTATCTATCTAATCTATCTATCTAATCTTGTTTATATGTAGTTGTTCACAAGCTGCCTCCACATCATACTGTGAGTTTCTTGAGGGCAGAGACCATGGTTCTTGTTACTGTTGTTACCTTTCTTTGCATCCCCAGCACTTAGAATAATGCCTGGCATATAGTAGGCACTTAAAAATGCTTGACTTGATTTGACTAGCTGGGGAACATATTGGGGGGAAGGACTTAAATGCAAGACTGAGTTTTTGCATTTTATTCAAAGGGCAGTAGGAAGCTACTTAAGTTTTTAAAATAGTTGAGTGACTTGATATTTTAGGAATATCAGTTTTTCAGCTGTGTGAAGGATCAGGTGGAGAGTTGAGAATTTAGAAGCAGAAAGAACATTGAAGAGCCTGGTGATGTATTATAGTAATAAGTAAACTGGTGTAGAAGTTCTATGAGCAGATAGAAGGGGATAGATGCAGCAGCTGCTGTGAAAGTATAATCCATAAGAAGTGGTTTTGGGTATTGGGTATTTGCAATTGGTGTGAGGAAGGAATGTGGAAGAGCAATGACCAGGATTCACCTAAGCTTATAATAATACACAAGGCAAGAAGTTCTATGATTTTATTACTGATTAAGTAATACTTTTTTATGAGATATTTTATTTTTTCCGTTATAAGTAATACTTTTTAATGGTCTTAAAAATTCTATGTTTCAGGAGATCTGTGGTCTCACTGAGCAAGGTACTCCCTCCAAGAATACACATTGTAGCCCATCAGTGCTTTCTCCTCTAGTGCAATTGTGTGTGTGATCCACAAATGATTGGCAAAAGAAGGTATTACATGAATCTTTCAGTAAGTTGTGTGACTCATGTATAGTCATCTATGAAAAGTCTGCCAGCTTCCTTCTAATTTTCATCAACAATGCCTTTGATATGTGTATAGAAAAAACTCTAAAAAAAGATTCTATGGAGAAAGGAAGCATAAGTCAGGACTTCCATATGTGCTCCCAGTGCATTTGTTGCATATTTTCATTGTTTGCTTTCAAAACTCGAGTTTTCTATTGAAATCATGCCCCCAAAACATAGTACAAGTCCTTTGGGCTCTAAGTCTAAGCATGAAAAGTCAGTGATGTGGCTTAGTGAGAAAATGAAGGTGTTAGATAAACTTCATGCCAGATTGTCTGCAGCCTTTGTTGGCCATGAGTTTGGTGTTGAGTAGAGATTTTTTATATACACAAATGGGAGGAAAATACTTGTAAAAGTGTTCATGGATCCCCTCTTGAATTCACTCCAGAAAGTGCTAAAGTAACTCCTCAAGTGTGTGATGAGCGAATTGAAAAAAAAAGGAAAAGTGGTGGCAAAATAAGATGATGCCTTCTCAATGGTGCTCATGCTGCCCAGTGAGCTTACCCTCTCCCCCTGTAGGCTCCTGAGTGTACTGGCACTGTGTGGAAAATCATGGCTGGGTTGCAGTTTTGAGCCCATATGGGACCGAGACTCATCCCCAGGCATGTGCTGTTCTTTAGGAAACAGTTCAACCAAGGAATCAAGAGGGAGATTAAAGATGGTAGGCTGTCACTTTCCCCTTTTAACCTCAGAGTTTTTCTGACATCATGGTGCCTTCCCCTTCTCTTGTTCCACTTTGTCTCTCCTTTCTCCTGCATTCTATTGGCTATTTCGTGGTTACTGTGTTAGGAAAGGTGAATATTTAGAGAATTAATGTTTTGTTATGAAGAATTGTATGCAGAAAAGTGTATATATATATATATATATTTTTTTTTTAACAATCTCTGGTGATCATTTCTAGTGACCATGAGAACCTAACCCCATAGGTTCAATGTGTCAACATTTGAGTTGTTTACTTTTGTACCACTTTCTAGGAATGTTACCCCCATGAAAGTTGAGGATTGACTGAAGATTGTGTATAAACACAATATGTATATAAATTATATATCTTTATATATACATATTTCTGGCATATGTGTTTTTATATAAGACATTAATATATACATAAATCTATTTTTGTATATGCATAAATATATTAAACATACATATGTATGTGTGTATATATGCATACCTGAATTCTTAGATCATTAGAATTATATAGTGTGTTTGGTTTTAAGTTTCAAAAAACTGTACTAAGACTTTTGAGACACTATGTATATGTATGTATTTGTATATACACATATACATACATGTGTATACTAGCTGACACTTGCCATATGTATGTTCTCTCATTTGATTCATACAACCTCCTTGAGAACTAGATGCTATTATTCCCATTTTACAGATGAGCACATGAATGTTCAGAGAAGATAGTTGACTTGTCCTGGATGACCTAGCAAGTAAGATTTTGAGGTAGGACTTGAACCTAGTTTTCTCTCTGACTCAAATTCAGCACTCTCTTCACTGTGGCACTATGTGCATCTCTATATATTATATTTTATGTATAGATACTCATATAATATTATATTATATATTATACACATACACACATATACACACATTCATGTCCATACATCCACAATCAAGAGACTACAAGGTTTTGTAGAAGGAAAAACAATTTGAGGGAAGAGGGATGATTCTCCTAGGAGACTCAGGAACTGTCCTAAGCCAAGATATCAGAATGGCACAGATGATTGTCCTGAAGCAAGGGCCATAAAAGAATAGGTTTACTTAGCTTATAAGGATACAGTTGTTGATTATAGAGTAAAGGTATGTATTGAGAGTCATATTGTTTAGGTGATACTCCCTCTTCCTGCCTCCTCCATTTAGAAGAGCATCCTATCTTTAATTTCTATGAATTTAGACCATCCTCATTCCTAGATTATCTCCCCCACTCTCCCACACTGCAAGTTATATCAAGTTGCTCTTGAGGCAGGATAATGTAGTGGACAGAGAGCTGCATGGAAAGCCAGAATGACATGGTTCAAGTCCCACATATGACATATTGGCTTTGCGACATTGCTTAGTTACCTAGGCAGCTCTTTAAAACTATGTGTTGCAGAGAAACTACCCACCTGAATTGCTGGAAGTTTCCTAACCAGGAAATTTCCTTTCCAATGAAATCACAGGTCTTGTCCCTATCCCTACTCCTACTCCAGGATTCCAAAAACAATGTTTACCTTTGACTCTTTATAGCTTTTGATCTTTATGCCTTTAGATTATTCTATACAACATGACTTAAATGTCTCCTTTGTGCATTTTTGCAAAGCTTCCCTTCAAGTTAATTATCTAGTGAAGATTTCCTTGGAGGTCAGAGGGACCAGATGGCTTTGAATCTGAGAAGGGTGGGCTATCATAGAGTGAGTGAGTATATTAGTTCCAAACTAAGACTATGAAAAGAAGGAAGCTAAAGTTTAAGACATGGATTTATAAATTTATCAATATAATATTTATTGATTCTGTTCTTTTCCCAGCTATCTTAACTGTTTAATCTCATGTAATTGGGGGTAATACATGCCTAGTGTCATATTGAGGGACTACTATACCTTTCAGAAATTCCTGAAGGTAAAAGCCAGGAAATCCTGTGACAAGATGGTAACATATATTTTTTTCCTCAAGATAGGCCACTTGGACTGAAACATGGACAAAGAAGACTTCTCAAAGGAGCAAGAAGATGTGCCTAACCAGACAGATGAAGAAGCAAGCCCTGGGGATCTTTTGCGGCCTGAACTCCTCCAGGCTGGGCATCCCCAATGCCCCACTGTTCTGTGGGAGATGCTAGAGAGGCAGTTTCTGGAATATGCACAGGCAGCCCCTTTCCTCAACCCAGAGAACCAGCAGGGGACTTTGTTGAGGCTTCTCCCTCTGTTCCTGAAGGTCGGTGTTCTTATTTTTGGAATTGGATGAGTGGGGTACTGATACAGGTTTAGAAAAAGACACAAAGGTAATTTCTGAGAGCTGTCGTCCCCAGGATACATATATGCCATCCATCAAGGATGCTCACCTTCCTGGAATGCTCTAAAATGTATCTTTTTATGTCAACCTTTTGTCTGAGTATTGATTTGAGGGTTGTTATTGGAAAGCCATGGACTTAGATATAAAGCACTTTAGAGCTCAGGTACTATTAAAATACAGAGTTGACTACAGGAGTTGCTGAGTGGATCAGGACAGAGGGAGGATCTTCCAGCATTTTAGTGCCTGACCAGAAAAGCCCGTTTAGTAAAAAACTTTGGTTAAAATTTCACTTAAGAACTGGCACGGTATAGGATAGCCACAGATATATTAAAATTCAACTTTTGTCTCCATTTTATTTGAACATCCAAAGGTTATTCAGTTTCTGGAACTCATATATAATAATAAAAATTGGCATTATAGACATATATGTTCTAAATGCCATGATCCCATAAACATTACTTTGTGGAATGGCTTTAAACCCTTTATAACAATTACTTTATCAATATCTTTATTCAAAATATTTAAGAAGTAAGCAAGGGGCAAACATTTGGACTACTGTTCCATTTTAACAGGTCAGAAAACTGAGGCACAGAAAAAAAAAACACTGAAGCCGAGGGGCAGCTAGATGGCGCAGTGAATAGAGCACTGGCCTTGGATTCAGGAGGACCTGAGTTCAAATCCGGCCTCAGACACTTAACACTTACTAGCTGTGTGACCCTGGGCAAGTCACTTAACTCCAACTGCCTCACAAAACAAAACAAAACAAAACTGAAGCCGAAAAAGAATCTACAAACTCAGATACCAATTTCCAAAATCACTGATATATCCATAACACATCAAATACAAATTACCTTATGAAATAGATATCTGTATTTTGTTTTATGAACATTTTTTTCTGATGGTCTGGTTTGGGATATCAGGGGACTGAAAGATAGTCCACACTTAGTCTTCTTATATGATACAGTTGGTTAATACTTAAAAATGAAAAAAAACCTCAATGTTTTTTTAAAAATGCATATAGGAGAGGGCAGCTAGGTGGCGCAGTGGGTAAAGCACTGGCCCTGGATTCAGGAGTACCTGAGTTCAAATCCGGCCTCACACACTTGACACTTACTAGCTGTATGACCCTGGGCAAGTCACTTAACCCCCATTACCCTGCAGAAAACAAAAACAAAACAAAAAAATGCATACAGGAAGTAATAATATTCCCTACTTCTTCCTCTGCCACCTCTTTTTTTCATGGTCCTAAGAAATGGGATAGCACATAGTCACTTAACCCCAATTGCCTCACAAAAGAAAAGAGCTAAGCCTAGGTGATTTCATGCTTTATTGGTGCTTTTGCAAGTGAAAACTCTTGTCTTCCTACAATATTAATTACAATTACAAACAGAGTAAGTGAAAAGGTAGACCTAGGTTGTCACAGTTTGTAAATACACCACATCCATCTTTGGCTGTTTACACTGGCAATGTGTTTCCTCCATGAAGTTTGGGGAGGTGGGTGACCTCAATCAACCTTCATCATCTCACCAAAGAAATTCCCATTATATTCATAATTTGAAATTTCTTCCTTTTTTGGCTGCACTTCAGGAAGAGATATTTCTATTTTTGAGGTCTGAATTCACAGTCATCATTTTGGTTTCAGCAGCTAGTTTCAAAGACTGTTGATGCCAAGGTGATGAGTCAAAAATAATTTAATAAAACTATTAGTTGTCTATATAGTGCAAAACAACTGTGATGACTATTTTCCACAAAAATACCCCTTTTCCCCTCGAAATAACTGGTCATTTTTGGAGACAGATACTGCCTCAGCTACAGCTATCACTCTTAGCTCTCCTTCTGCTTTCATGCTAGTTTATAAATGATCCAATATTTAAAATTGTTTTCTGGCTATTCACTCAGGATTCTAAGAATAGTTTATCTGTTCATGTCACTTTCTCAAAATGACAAATATTCATACTTTGACTATTTCTGTAGAAAATATGTTCCTGTTTTCTGGTATTGTTCCACACTGACAATCCAAATAGTAAACATTCTATTTTTAAGGCCTTTTCTCACTTTTCACTGTGTCTTCTCCTCTCCACCCCACCCCCAGAATAGATGTCTCTATAAGGCTTTGGGCAAGGTTTTGAAACTTAGGGGAAACCAATTAGTGATAGAAAGTTGATGATTTTTTATCCATTCTTTTTTTAATGGTTTATTGTCTCTGCCCCCTTCCCTTCATTTTTCTTTCCTAAGGCAGTCTGAAGTCATAGGAATCATGTCATCAGAGAAGAGTGGCTATGCTATGGAGCATGTGTGTGAATGCTACACTGTTAAATACATTTTAGGGGCTTTGGATGGGACTTTAGGAGTTGTATATTCCAAAACTCACCTGAATTATGACTCCCCTCTACAACATTTCCAAAAAAGTTGTCACCCATCCTTGCCTCGAGGACCTCTGAGATGATGGGTATTCCATTTTTGGACAATTCTCTACTTTGAGACCTGTAAACCGGTAAAGAGTCCCCTAAAATCTAGCTCTTTTTAATATGAAATAATGTCTAACCTGTCTCCCTCATCTTGTAACTATTGGTTTTTGAATATTTATTTACTTGAATGTTGAATATTTGGACATTTCATTTGTTAGATTTACCTTATCTTTCATAAAATAATACATCAAGAATTAGGAGGGACCTAAGAGGCCATTTAATACAAACCTTTATTCTACATATAGGAAAAGCAAGGACCAAGAAAGTTAAGTGATTTGCCCAAGGTCACTCTGGTAATAAGTGTCAGAAGTGGGATGTCAGTCTAGGTTCTCTGACGCTTTAGCTAGTGTATCTTCAACTGTAGCTAGGACTCGATTCTGTCATCTATCATATTCAATATGTCTTTTCGCTTTGTGTTAACTGAAAATTTGGTAATCGTGCCATTTACATCTATATACAAAGCATTGATAAAAATGTTGAATAAAAGAGGCTTGAGGGAGAGAGCCCTGTGGGATGCCAAACCCCTTAAATGATATTATGCAGCATTCTTTGGGCCTCTTCATTTAGCCAGTTAGGAATCCATCAAATTGCACTATTACCCAACCCATATGTCAGATAGCTAGGTGGTACAGTGCATAGACTACCAGGCCTGGAGTCAGGAAGACTTACTTTCTAGAGTTCAAATTCAGCTTCAGACACTTAATAGCTGTGTTGTCCTAAATAAGTCATTTGACCCTATGTGCCTCAGTTTCTTCATCTGTAAAATGAGCTGGAGAAGGAAATGGCAAACCACTCCAATATCTTTGTCAAGAAAACCCCAAATGGGGTCACAAAGAGTCATATACAACTGAAAACAATGGGACAACAGCAATGATCTAATCCATATCTCTTTGTGTAGATCAAAGGCTATCATGGGACAATGGTTAAATACCTTCCAGAAATCCTGATATACTGGATCTGCATAATTGCATAAGTTAAGTACTCACAAGCCAGACATTGAATTTATTGTTTTTGAATTTTACTCAGAGGTCAGGATCAATGTATTATTTACTTATCAATATATTATTCAACGAATCCACCTTCTCCCCCTTCTGCAAATGGATACAACATTTGTCTGTGTCCATCTCTGTAGCATCTTTCCTTTGTTTATTTCTTAAATATCCTGGCATATTTTATAAAGCTAGGTTAGTTAGTACTCATCAAGTGAAACTGGTGCCTTCTTATTTTCTCCTCATTTGTATTGGATTTAAGTTCCTTGATCCCCATTTTTCTTACTGTATTTCACTCTGAAATATCATTCTCTTTGATAGGAAAAACAAACAAAAAGAGGCAATATAGGAGTCGAATAGTTCTTTGCCATTGGTCTCAAAAATGCCAATTTGCAGTAGTCATGGAGCATGTAAAAATATATCATATCGACATGCTAAGTTCAGCAGGTTATACTATAAAATGTTGCATATTTATCTTGTAATGCCAAATAAACACCTGTAATCATTAAATTACCAGTATTAAGGGGGGCAGTGATGAATCATAGACATAAAATTGGAAGAGAGCTCAGAGGCCATCTACTTCAACTCCTTTAGTTTATAGATAAGGACACTGAGTCCCAGGGAAGCTAAGTGACTTTCCCAAGATCACACAGTAACCATTAGAGCCTGAATTTGAAATCAAGTCCACCAATTCCTGAGTCAGTGTCCTATTCAATGAACCACATTGTTTCCTTCACAATATTTTCCTTCTCAATAATATTTCAGAGATCCATGATTTCACTGGTATTGGCACTCATTCCATTGATGAAGCCTATGATTTCTCTCTGCCTCTCTCTGTCTGTCTCTGTGTCTCTCATTCTCTCTCTTTCTCTGGTAATATTTTATAGTGGTAAGAATTCTGGAGTTTTAGTCAAAGGATACAGCTTCAAATCTATTTTGTTACTTTAGTACTTATATAAGCTTAAGCCAATCACTCTCCTGTCCTCTGAATGCCTGTTTCTTTGTCTATAAAATGCATGGGGTTGACTTGATCTTTAAGATTCCTTCTGACTCTAAATACATGATTCAATGATTCTGTGCCATAGAAACCAGTCATCATGGTTTATTGTAGCCAAAGGAATTCATTATCTGATGGTAAATCTTCTAGACAGAGGTATACCTGGACTTAGCTAGTCTGAGTTTCAGATAACATTCCATCTCTAGACTTGTGTCTAAAGCCATTCTAGGTGGGGAGGAACTGCCAGAACTTGCCCCAGCATCACCATTCCACCATATCAGATGAGAGTTTTAGAGGAAGACCAAAATAGAAAGTATTACTGTAAAGTTTGTGTGGCTTGCAAAACCAGTCTCATATTCCATGGTTATCCCCTATATGGAGACAGTGTGATTTAGTTATTATGACATCTGCTTGGATGTTTACACAGTATTTTTCTATTAAAGATAGAGTAGAAAGAGCACTGGACCTGGAGTCTGACACCCTGGATTAAAGTTCCTCTCTTGGCCTCACATTCCTTAGCTCTAAATTTAGCACAGTGTTGGATATGGAATTAAGAGGACCGGAGTTTAAATCCTGCTTCAGACTCTTACCAGCAGTGTGATCTGGGCAAATAACTTAACCTCTCCCTGCCTTCATTTCCCCATTTGTGAAATAAGAATAGTAGTAGCCATCTACCTCACAGGGTTGTTGGTGAGGATCAAATGAAATTACATATGTAAAGCACTTTGCAGACCTTAAAGCACTATATAAATGCTAGCTAATAATAGTAATGCTGATAATCAAATCTACAACCCTTTGATTAAATGAGACAAAGCATTTCCTAACCTAAGGCACTGCTATACTTTGGGCTCCTCCTTTACATACTGTAGGGACAATAGTGCTATTTACTCCAGGGAGGATGATGGTGAGGATGAGTAAAATGATACCTAGACCACCCAGTGTGGTCATACAATCCTAGATTTAGAGCTAGCAGGGACTTCAGATATCATTTAGTTCACCCTAAGATGACCCTTTCCCCACTTCCTCATTTTTCTAGATGAGGAGATGAAGACCTTGAGTAAAGTGGAAAGAATACTGACCCAGAAGACAACAGTCCCAGGTTCTAGTCCCAGTCCCCCCACTAATTAATCAAGGTCACACAGCCACTTAGTGTCAGAGCTAAGCCAGATGATTCTTATGCTCATTGACACTGAGTTTCCTCATCTGCCACAGAGCAGGAATTAGATTAGCTCGTTGGATGATCGTAGGACCAAAGAGTTAACATGGGAGGGGACCTTTCCAGATTATCTAGCTCAACTTCTTTCATATTACAGATATGTGACTTACACAAGGTCACACATGTAGTGAGTCACAGAAACAGATTTTAAAACGAGATCAAATTTTTCCAAATGCATCTTGAAAGTCCCCTCCAACTCTAACACTTTATTATTTTATGATTATATTCATATAGAGGCAGTTTGGAATAGTTATTAGAGAGGTGACCTCCAAGCCACAAAGATCTCTGTCTTGCATACATAGCATAGTGGATAGAGATCTGAATTCAAAGCAATAAGACTTGGGTTCAAGTCTCACCTTGTAGGCATACTGGCTGTATGACCCTGGGTAAGTCATTACAACCTCTCAGGGCTCCAGTTGACTTTCTAAGATAGAGTTGCAGAGAAGGAGCTGACCCATGTTGGTAGTTTCCTTATCCAGCAGGTCCCTGCATCAGAAGAATCACAGGTCTAGTCCCCTTCTTCATGCATATATTTAGAGGACGCTTGAAGATGAAAACGTCAGGAAACAGGCAATGATATGGTGATGTCACAGTCATTACCATGCCATTACGTTGGTATATTCGGTTATCCAGAGCTAGAATTCCTTTCTTTACTTTCTCACATCCCAAGATCTTCCTCATATCCCTCCTGACTTCCTTGGACATCTAATTTCATTTCTTAGTTTCCCTGCAAGGAATCAGCATGCAGCCTCAGAAGGCATCCCAGTATAACTTAGATAATGTCAGTAAAGAGAAGTTCTAAGAAGTATTAAACCACATTTTCCCAGCACATAAGCTCCTCTTTGGGGGCAAATTAGGCCTTTTTGGAAACTACATTAACTCTTTCAGTCCTCGAGGGTACCATCTGATAAATGATTGTTTCAGTGTACAAAATGGTACCCTTGTGGCCTCAAAGAGTTAATGCAGCTTCCAGAAGTGCCCAACATGCTCCCAGGAAGGAATTTGTGTCCAGGGAGAAGCTGGCTCAATTTACAATTACTGTTCAACTCACAGTGGCCCAGTTTACGTTATTGTATCGTGCCTTTTACAATCCCACTGCTCACTAGCTGCTGCAAATACTCCTGAGTCAACCTACTGTAAATTGGTCTTTGAGGGGTTTGCAAGTGCATGGAGTGGGCAATAGTGTTTGTTAGAAAAAATATCACAGCAGAGTTCTCAGAAATGGAAAGAAAAGCAATTTTCACAAGGAACTTTTGAGTCAGAAGATTCGGCCTTTTTTCCTCTAGGGTTTGATTTTTTCCAGGTTTTATGTTTGTTCCAAATGATGATTACTTGCACAGTGAAAAGCTTTTTAGCCATTCGAAATCTGTCTCTGTCTGTGTACATGAATGTATGTACACATGGCATGTAGTATTTACATGCTGTCTGTGTGTGCATTTATAGGTCTGGGACTAGATCTATGATTTTATTGGTATGAGAAACACTCTCATGAGGAAAGCTCTTTTACCAAAGCAGGTTGGCATTCTCTCTGTGACATACTCTTAAAGCATCACCTAGCTCAACAGGAGATTAAGTCGCAACCAGTAGATATAAGAAGTGGGACTTGAACCCAGGTTCAAATTCAAGTTCAAGTTAATGTTTTGAATTCAGATCTCTAAACATTATACTATATATGTAAATGTTTGTGTGTCTTCCCTGATCCCCAGAATTGGGGATTATATTCTCTGAAAATTTATTTGAAATAATTGTGTATGTTTTATATTGTTACCTGTGTACATGTTGCCTCTCTCCTACACTTACCCCCTTAAGCCAATATTAGTTTCTTCAAGGCAGGGACAGAACCATTTATTATCTTTTTTATCCTCAGCACTTATCTTAGTGCCTGATATGGAGTATTTATAAATACTTTAATTTAATTTAATTTAATTATATATAAATAATGGCTGTGGTATATGTATATATGCACATGTATATATGTGAAAATGCACATGTATATGTATATACATATGCATGTCCACATCTATATGTAAATGCACACTAGATATGTGTATATATATATATATATATGTGTGTGTGTGTGTGTGTGTGTGTGTGTGTGTGTGTGTGTGTAATCTCTCTCTCTCTCACATATAAATTTAATCCTTGGCTCTGTGACTAAGCCTCCAGTTTCCTTACCTGTTTTTTAAAACAAATCTCAGTCATTAAATAAGTAGCCCTTATTCACACTTCATGTTTTCAAAGTACTTTAAAGAAGTGGACAAAAGCTTATTCAGTGTCTATATAGTAAAAAGGGGAAAAGAATAATACCATAACTCTATAGACCTATATATTTAGTTTCTATATCTGTAAGATTCACTGGGGGAAAAACAGAGAAACATTACAAAATCAATTGATAAATACCATAAAGGGAACTGAGCTGTTGGTCACTTACAGTATGGGTTTATAAGGAGAAGGTTTACTTTTGTTTTTTTAGTCAGACAACAAATATTTATCACACACCTTCTGTGTCTTAGATAATTTGTTAAATGTTGGGGACACAGTGAAAAGCAAAAACAGGGTCTCTAATCACAAAGATCTCACATTCTAATGGGGGAGACAGCCTGACAATAACTATGAACATAGAAGATACACACACACACACACACACATACACACACACAGTGCAAATGGAAGGTAATCTCAATGAGGAAGGCACTAGCAGCAAAGAGTGTGGAAGTTGGAGGGAAAAGTGGAGGACCTGAAAAGACCTCTTGCAGAATTTGGAATCTGAACTAAGTTTTGAAAGAAGCTAGGGAATACGTGACCCAGAGGTGAGGAAGGAAGGGATTCTAGGCATTGGAAACAGCCATTCATTTCCAAGGCATAGGTATCAAGATGGAGTGGCATGGGAGGATCAACAAAGAGGCATGTGTAGCTGGATTAGTGCAGGGCAAAGTATAAGAAGACTAAAAGGTAGGAAGGGGACAGATGATAAAAGGCTTTAAAAGTCAAGCCCATGGTTTTATAATTGATTCAGAAGGCAATAAATAAGGAGCCATTGGACCTGATTGAGTGTGTGTGTGTGTGTGTGTGTGTGTGTGTGTGTGTGACAAGTAAGATTGTTCTTTTGGAAGGTCACTTTGGCAGTGGAGGATGGATTGGAGTAAAGAAAGACTTCCTGAAAGGACACCAGATAGAATGCAGTTCTTCATCTGGGGTTCATGGGGAAATTTCAGGTGGTCTCTGAACTTGCCTGGGTAAAACTATGCCTTTATTTAAATGTATATTTTTTGTAATCCTCTACATTTTATTTTATGCATTAAAATTATTCTTACGTGTCCATAGTCTTTACTAGATTGCCAAAAGTGTCCATGACACAAAAAAGTTAAGAATCTTTAAGTTAGAAGGCTATTTCAGTTGTCTAGGTATCAGGTGATAAGGGCATGCACCAGGTTTGTAACTGTGTGAGGAGTTTAGAGAAAAGAATTTATATGAGAGATGTCATGAAGGTAGAAATGACAATACTTGACCTTAGATCGATGTGGGTGGGCATGAGTGAGGAATTTAGGATGACCCTGAAGTTGTCAGCCTCAGCAACTGGGAGAATGGTGGTACTTTTGAAAGTAATGTGAAAGTTGGTTTTGGAGAAAAGAGAATGAATTCTTTTTAGGACATGCTGAGTGTGAGATGCCTCCTGAACATCTGGTTTGAGATCTCCAAAAGTTAATTGATGATATAAAACTAGAGCCCAAGAGAGAGAAGAGGGCTGGACATACAGATCTGAGAATCAGCATAGAGATGATAATTGAACCCATGGAAGCTGATGAGCTCACCAAACATAATAGTATAGACGGAGAATGGAAGAGAACCCTTGGGAGATTCTAAAAGATAGTGAATGAGACCTGGATGAAGATTGAGCAAAGGACACTAAAAAGTGGTCAGATATGTAGGAGGAGAACTTTGAGAGATCAATGCTATAATAATTTTGAGAGGAGAGAGTATCCAGGAGGAGAAAGGGATCATCAGTGTCAGAGGTTGCAGATAGAGAATCATAAAGGATGAGAATAGAACAAAATCCATTAGATCTGGCAGTTTGGAGATCATAATCTGATTGGGGAGGGATATGGGCAAGTTTATAGACAGTGGGGAAGGAGTTAGTAGACTAGTACATAGAGATTAAAGATGAGAGAGCAAGAGAGTATGAGAGAGAAAGAGACAGACAGCAACAGAGAGACAGGGAAAGGCAAAGGCAGAAACACACACCGAGAGAAAGAGAGAGAGACAGGACAAAGAAAGGAGAGAGAGAGAGAGAGAGAGAGAGAGAGAGAGAGAGAGAGAGAGAGAGAGAGAGAGACAGACAGACAGACAGACAGACAGACAGACAGACAGACAGACAGGACAAAGAAAGGAGAGAGACAGAGAGAAAGAGAGAGAGACAAAGACAGAGACAGAGAGAGAGACAGAGAGAGACAGAGACACAGAGATAGAGAGAGACACACACAGATACACAAACATGGAGACAGAGAGAGAACCTTTTGGAAATGTTTGGAAAAGACTGAATCAAAAGTGCATTTGAAGGGGCTGGTCTTCACAAAGGCAGGGAAGGGTGATGTCTTCATGTGAGACAGGGTTGAAGGAGAAGATAGTGGAGAAAAATGTCTGAGTGATGTGAGATAAGGAGGGGTGAGAAAAGAGGGCACTCCAGATGAATGGACTCAATTTTGTCACTGAAATGTTTGGCAAAATCCTTAGCTGTGAGAAGGCAGGTTGCTATGGAAGACTTGAGTGTTTGGAACAACCAATGTTGTGAATAGGATGTTGAATCAATTAAGGAAGAGCAAAAGATTGCCTTGCAATACTTAGAGCCAGGAGGAGGTAAAGTAACATAAATTTATAGCACGTCCAGTCAGCAGTTTCATGATTTTCTCCAGTACTGGTCAGCAGTACATGAACAAATAGTAGATGGTGAAAGAAATCCAAGATTGAAGTTTGGCAAAGCATTGTGGGTAAAATGACAAAGGTGGAAGTATCCAAGTATAGAACATATGGTTGAGTTAAAATGACTGAACAGTTAAAACAAGAATCAGGAAAAGGAAGGGAGGACAGGATAGCCAGTGCAGGGGTCATGACCTGGGGAAAAACCACCCAAAGGGCTAGTGTGATTGAAGGTCATGGTGAGGATGAAGAACAAAACTAGGAATTGTAAGGCAGAAGGAAAGATGGAATGTTGGGAATTATGACTAGATAAAAGAATTGTTTCAGTGTTTTGAGCACTTTGGGAGTTTCCTTTGTTCTATCACATTCTGTCTTCTGGTAAACTTATTTTAGACATGTTTCATGGAAGGATGGGTTAAGACATGCAGAGCCCATACAATAGAAAATAAGAAAAAAACCCAGACATCTCATCCTATCAGAAAGAAATAAAATGATCACATTTTATATTTTTCAGATGCACAGAGACAAAGAATCAACAAATAATCTAACTAAAATGTAGATCTTAGAAAAAGGCATTATAACTTCTTCTTCTTCTTCTTCTTCTTCTTCTTCTTCTTCTTTTTAGTGAGGCAATTGAGGTTAAGTGACTTGCCCAGGGTCACACAGCTAGTAAGTGTCTGAGGCCAGATTTGAAGTCAGGTCCTCCTGACTCCAGGGCCGATGCTCTATCCACTACGCCACCTAGTTGCCCCCATTATGATTTCTTAATTGGCATATATGATACTGAGGACTTTTAGTGTATAGTAACTTGAAAGAATTACACAGCTCACCAGAACTCAAGGCAAGTGAAATATCATTCATAGTAAATCATGTTACTTATCTCTAGCATATTTAGAGGACTTTCACATCATGATATATTTACCTATTTAAAATAACACTCCTTATAATGTGAGCAAAGATCCCCTGATTACCAGCACCATTAGCTCACACTCACTGTTCCCATCTTTTTTCCAAGTGACTGGACCATTGGCAAGTTCATTAAAAATGTAATGTATTCTTAACAAGCCCACATAAATAATTATTTGGGATGGGATAGATGTACAAGCAAGTGTACTATTGCTAAAAAGTAATTAGCAAGAGGCAGCATCATTTTTAATTTTACAGTTAATACTCAGCAGTTATCAGTCCCATATACCTATGGTAAACACTGTTACAAGTTTCCCATAAAGTAGTTTAGAAGGCATGTCAAGTTTTTCGATGTAATCAAAGGCTGGTGAATGGTGGGGAGAAAAGTGGTTAATGGGAGCACCTTGGATCCAGGATGATAATTCAGAGTAACTTTACTAATTTGGAGAAATGGTTTAAGGTGCCAGAGGGCTTTCCCTCTTCTCAATAGAGAATAGGTAGATTGCAGGTACAGAATTCTATATTCACCATTAGATAGGATTGCTATGACAGTTTATATTTGCTTAACTTTTTTTGTACTGCAAGGCTTGTTCCTTCTTTAGGAAAAGAAGTTATTGGGAAGTGAGAATGATATAAAAAACTAACAAATACATTTTAAGGAGTAAGACAGAAGTAGTAAGATCTAGTGAGGACAAATTCAAGATAGACCATCTGAAGAGAAAAAGAAGAAGATGTACAAGCCAATTGTATAAATGCAATACGGTGGAGTTTTGGTTGTATAGGAAGAAAGTTGAGATGTCCAGATCAGTGCCTTGCATATAATAATAAACCCTTAATTACTATTGGATAATCTAGGGTATACCATGGCTACTTACCATTAATCCGTCAACAAACATTTATTAATGTGCAAGGCACTCTATAATATCCTAGAGATAGAAAGAAAAAAACACAACAAACCCAAACCATCCCTCCATCCCTGCTCTTCAGAAGCTTACATTCTAACAAGGGAGACAGTATGTATATGAGTGAGTACATAAAGATTTATATTGAAAAGATGAAAAATAACAAGAGAGAAAGGCATAATTAAAAGCATATAAGAAGTATGGTATGTTGGAAATGGGTGGTCCTTTTCCATTAATCAGTCAGTCAATAAACATTCATTAAGTGATTATTATATTTTAATAATCAGGCATTGTGCTCAAAATACAAAAAGAGGCAAAAGTCCCTGACTCAGAACAAAAGTCCTTGACTGAAGAGTATTTGAAAGAGGTTGTGTAAGTTATTTCCGGCTCTCAAGATACATAGGTAAAGAGATGAGATGCTGGATTTGCAATCGCCAGACCTTAGTTGAAATACCTGCCTTGCTACTTACTACCTATGTGACCGTGGGCAAGTCATTTAACTTCCCTCTGCCTGCATTTCCTTTTCTATAAAATGAGGAGTTTGGGATGAATGACTTCTGAGGCCCCTTCTAGCTCTAAAAATATGTTTTTTGATGGGCATGGAAAGAAGGGGCTAAGTAATGAGTTCTCTGTCAAAGGAAGAGACAGGTTTCATAGATTGTTTTTTAAAAGTTTATTTCATTAAAGATTTTCTAATCACATGTAAATTTTTTTTTGGTGAGGCAATTGGGGTTAAGTGACTTGCCTAGGGTCACACAGCTAGTAAGTGTTAAGTGTCTGAGGCCGGATTTGAACTTGGATCCTCCTGACTCCAGGGGCAGTGCTCTATCCACTGTGCTACCTAGCTGCCCCACGTGTAAATTTTTAACAATAATCTCTGTCCCTCTCATACCTTTTCCATCCTTGAGAAGGCAAGCAATTTGATATATATGAAGTCATGCAAAACATTTCCAAATTAGCCATGTTGCAAAAGAAAACACAAACAAAATAAAAGAATCAAAATAAAGAGTAAAGAGAGAATGGTTCAATCTATATTCAGAGTCCATCAGTTCTCTCTCTGGAGGTCAATAGCATTTTTTAGAATTTGATTTCAGGTGTCTGGAGGGGAATTTTGGGAGAGTTCAGCTGAGTGCTTTCTCCTGCTCCACCATCTTGGCTTCTCCCCTGGAAATCAATCATGGATTGTTTTAACTTGTTTAAAATTCCACTGAAACATTTCCCTCCTTGTTGTGTTTCAGGCTTGGGAAAAATCTGCTGGTATCATCTGCTTTCCAAGCATCCAAGAGTTTGCAGAAGAGGTTTCAAAGCATCTTGTCCAAGAAATACAGAAGGCCCTTGAGGGCAAGCCTGCAGGTGGGACACTGAATGCTCTTCACACTCTGGCTGCTAAAGTCCCTTCCTTTCCTGAAAAATTCTCTCCCTCCTGTGATTTCTCAGGGCATTTTGCTTGGACCTTTATATAATATTTATCATATTCTTTCTTATATATTACTTCCTTATTTACATGTTTTTCCTCCTCTCTTATTGAGAAGCAGGATGACATAACAGTTAGAGTACTGGACTTGAAGTCAAGAAGAACCCGAGTTCAGATTCTGCTTCTGATATTACAGTGTGTGTAACCCTATGCAAGTCATTTAACTTGTCTCAACTTCAGTTTCTTTATCTATAAAATGGGAATAACAAACTTTGTGACCCTTTTGCCAGGGGGTTGTTTCTTAGCAAACCTTAATAAGTTCTGGAGGTGCCATCTGTTATTAGTCTAATCCTGGAGAGAGAGCAAGTTCTGTTCTGTACCTGTCTTTTATATTTTCAAGATTTAACATAGTACCTTGAAATTCATAATAGCTAGCATTGATATAGTGCTTTAAGGTATACAAAGCATTTTAAATACTTCATCCCAATTGACTCTCAAAGCAGCCCTGTAAAGTAGGTGCTATTATAAACATTCTCATTTTACATATATAAAGAACAAGAAGGAGGGCAAGTGACTTGTCTGGCATTTCACAGCTAGAATTTGAACTCAGATCTTCCTGACTTTAGGCCCAGCATTTTATCCACCAGTTTCTTGGATCGATTGCTTGTTGAATGAAGAAGAGGAAATAAATATTTTCCTAATTGTCCATCACAAATGGTATAATGGAAAGAATTCTGAACTTAGAGTCATATGCCCTGAATGTGACTCTTCTGCTGTCACTGGCTACCAATGTGACCTTGGTCAAGTCATTTAACAAATTCTCTGGACTTTGATCTCTGATATATAAAATGAGGGAACCTAGATTATATGACTGCTAAGGTCCCTTACAGATCTAAAATTCTCTGTTACTCTAAATCATCTGGAGCCTTTATCTGCTTATCCTGGCACAAACTTAGCATAACTCTTTGATCTCCTGTGTCAACAATTTTCTCCAGAAGGTCTGATTCATTCTCCCTCCAT
Source organism: Dromiciops gliroides (assembly GCF_019393635.1). Taxonomy (NCBI): domain Eukaryota; kingdom Metazoa; phylum Chordata; class Mammalia; order Microbiotheria; family Microbiotheriidae; genus Dromiciops; species Dromiciops gliroides. The sequence goes on from NC_057862.1 coordinate 71,552,844, forward strand.
CATTGCTTTGCAGAAATAGGTTATGGATTTTCAGTAAATCCCAGAATGTCTAGTTTTCTAAGCTCTATTGAATGCACTGGTGACTTGAGAAGGTGTAAGCACTATAAGCAATGGTCTTTCAGGGAAGGAAGAGAGAGGTAGTTTGGAACTAGAGTGTGGAAAAATCATGGGGTGAGATTCTATGTAATGAGCATGATTTGCTACTAGATCACTAACTACCAATGCTATCACCATCAGAAATTTTTCTGAAGGCCTGGCAAAAGTAGCTGAAGAAGTATGCCTAGGAATAAATATTCATTCACTTTTGGCAAAGAGAATGCCCGCTTCCTTCAACTATTCTTGCCCAGGCTTCAGAATTTGAAGTTGACTGTTGCTGACATTTGACTGCCCTGTATGGAAAAAATAAGCTATTTACTTTTCAAAATTGTGTGAGGTATAAGGAATATATGAAGAGATAAAATTTGTGGAGTGTTATTGAAAAATTCATTATTTTAAGATGCCAGCACATAATGAACAATAGTTTTGTTGTGTAAAAAAAGAAAAAAAAAGATTTATGGAGTGAACTGTAAAACTTTATAAAGTGTTGAAATTCCTCTTGTGCCCATCTCTTTAGCATGGATGCAGACCACTCTTTTAGTTGGTGCTGGACCTTTGTATGATTGTACTATATAGGATTCCCTCCTCTCAGGTCAGAGTCTGTATAATCTTTCCCCTGATTTTAGCAACTTCTAATTTGTCTCAGATGAAGAGGAGTATGTGGACGGAGCAGAAATATTTAGGAAGGGTTCTGAGAGTATGGGAATACTTTCTTTGGTTTTTAGAGACAAGCATGTTTTTTGACCATGATGTTCTTTCCCCATGATGATGCTGCAATGGCAGAGGAGGCTCGGTTGGCAATTGGAAATCTGCTCCAGTGGAAAGGAGAAGAAGAAAATGAAGGCTACCTCCTATTAAAATCAGGGTATTTACTTACCCAGGCTGACTCTGTAAGTTTTCATTTTCTTCTTTAAAAATTAAATGGTCTGTTAAAACATTTAGCAATGAACATTAATACACCCAAATAAAGTTTCCTAGTAGACAATTGCCTGAAAATTAACTAAATTAATAAGTATCACAACAGTTATTTAGGTGCTTCCCTATATACCCATTTAGATTCTCAATTGTTTATTTTCATTCGCTTTTCTTCTTATGTGAAACAATCAATCTGATATGTTCATAGTTAGTTATACACTATTCTTACTTTTTACAGTTTTGAACTGTTTCATGATGGTCTTTCCAGTTTTATTTGTATTTGCTGTACGTGCCCATCTCAGTTGCATTATAATATTTAATTCTATTAATTTACCATTATTTGTTTGACCATTTCCCATCATTGCTTTTAGTTTTTTTAGTTACATGTAACATGTAATATAATATATATGAGACATAATGCAAATATTTTTATTTTTTATAATACTTTCAGGATATATTCCCAATAGTGGAATCACTGGGGCAAAGGTCCTGCTTAATAAGTTTAAAGGCACACTTGCCTTTATGGTTTAGATTTCATTACTGAATTCTTTACTGAAAATTTCTGGAAATAGCCTGGCCTATATAAACAAAAAAATGTTTAGTCAGAAGATGAAATATGTTTTTGAAAGGAAAATAAACTTTTTCTTGTGCTAAATGACCCTCTTTCATCTCCCTTCCCTTTACCCATAGTCGTATATCCACAGACATGTCATTTATTCCCCCCTCAGCTTCAATGTCCTCACATGTAAAATGGATATTCAGTGTCCTCACATAAAATGCATGTAGTGTGTACTTCATAAGGTGAGAGTTGAATTGGATAATGTGCAAACTCCAAAATGCTATGTGATTGTCAATTGTTGTTGTAGGGTTTTGTTTTCTTATTCAATCTGTCACTTTTTTCTTTTTATTGGATTGTTTTATCCATTCATGTTTAAAGTTATCAGAGTTATATTTATATTTTCCTCTAATATTTTTTCAAGTTATGACTTTTTTCTTCTGCCGTAAATTCAGTTACTTCAGCTTAATCTTTTCTAAAATGTCCCTATTCCCACTGACTCTCTTCATCTCATCCATGATCCCTCTCCTTTCCTCTTGGACCTTTGCTCACTAGGTTTTTTTTTCTTTTCTGATTTTATCTGCTTATTTGATTCTTTCCCTATTTTTCCCTCCACTCAGTTTACAATTCCCCCGTGTACTCTTCCTCTTCAACTAATACAGTTTGTTAGTTTTAAAAATTTTTATTTATTTTTTTGGGGGGGAAGTTCTTATTGTTATCTTGCTTTTCTTATGCTATTGGATGGAATTCAGCTAGAAATAGTCATGGGACAAGTCACCATGCTGCTTTAATTTTTGATGTTTAATGTCCTATAGACAGCTTTTCATTCAGATAAAATGAATGCTTTTTTAGTAATTGAATTATATGATCAATGTGTAAACTTATCTTTTGTAGGTTCACTGAAAAAGCATCTCTGGGATAACTTCAGGATCAAATAGGACAGGGTGATGATGATGAAGTGAGGTTGTAGAAAGAGTACCAATTTGATAGTGAGAAGCAAAGTTACTACTTAGTTACCTCCAGAATACTGTGGTTACTGATGGTTAACTCTGCTCCCAATGCCACTTAGGACTTCTCTGGATCTCATAACTCACCAGGTCATATCAGAGTTTCATTGATTTAGGACCAGATAGAACCTTAGAAGTCATTGAGTCCAAGTTCTTCATTCTGTAGTTGAGAATAATGAGACACAGAATAAAATTCAGAATATTAATCTGCCTAATATAAGGAAAAGATCAAAACAAAAAGAATGCAGGCACCATGTGTGGAACAAAAAGTAAAAAGGTACCAGGTACTTATATACATAGTGGTAGGTTGAAAGATAGGGTAGTCACTCTCTTCCTAGCCCGCCAACTCCCAGAAGTCTTTGCATCAGTCTCCATCAAGAAAGGAAAAAAGGAGAGGTTGGTGGACCATGTCTTTGTGCATGCATTCAGTTCTGGTTCAACATCTCTAGAGTCATTGACTCTTCTGGCTCCAAAACCAATCAGAAGATGGAAAATCACAGAGTACCAACTCCTTAGTACCACATATCTGGGAATAGGCTTCCAAAATCCTATGTATGAGGTTGAAAACATTTGCATGCTCTATATATCTCACCTTGAAGTATGACTTTAAAGATGTTTTAAGGACTGGGTCCCCAGTGGCTAGTCTTTCCATTATGTAAACATCAGCTTTTGTTATCATCCTCATTGCTTTGGGATGGAATGGTGATTTATTTATAAGTTTGAGGATTTTGTTTCCATCAGTTATTTATTATCAATTAACTTTTTACTTATGTCATGAGAGAAGTAGCCATGGAATCAGTCTAGTTCTGAACATAAAAGAATATGTATGCCCAAGGGGAGGGGGAAGAAGAATCTTGCTCCCAACTCTGATTATTATTATCGCTAATAATAGTTTATTGTTATTATTATTATTGATGATAATGATGATCCATATTTATCAAAGCACTATGTCAAATTAACACAGAGCTTCCTAAGAATTAAAAAGACTTGGATTCAAATTCTGCTTCTAATAATGTTTTATGGGATGCCGGATAAGTCATTTAACTTTTCAGCATGCTGGGCAATTTTTAAAGATTATAATTTGCATAGAAGTGCCCCACCCAAAAGATATTTATATAGCACTTTGAGATTCACAAAGTACTTGATGTACATTATTCAATTTAATATTGACAACAACTTTGTAAGGGAAGCTATATAGATACTATTATCCCCATTTCATTGGTGAATGAGCTGAGGTTAAGAGAAACTAAACTTACCTTGAGTCAAAGCTAGTGGGTATCTGAGTTATGATTTGAATTCAGGTCTTTCTGGCACTCAATATAACTTTCTATCTATACTTTAGTAATAACAGTGATGGATGATTAAGAGGCCTAGCTTGGGAAAAGCTTTTTTGGGAGGGAAGGGGGAAGGAATGGGAAATGGGATGACCAATAATATCCTCCTGGAAAGTATAAATAGAAAAATTGTTCAGAACTGTACAATTTCCAACTAAACAACTCTCAAGGAACAAAAAGAAAAAGGACTGAAGGAGAATGGAGTAGAAAAGGCAGGGAAATTGGGGCCTATCGAAGGAATAATGAACCAGTAAATGACTTTGGTTCTTGGAATGTTACTAGAACAAAGTTTTGCCTTATTTCACCCTCACAGTCATCTGTAGCTTCTGTGCATTTTGGGGTAAAGCTGAAATGAGAATTTCTTAAATGCAAAATGAGACTGAGAACAAGGTCTTTACTGTTGCTGCTGCTTCTGAACACTGATAGGACAATTCAAGTCAAGGGACCATTTCACAAAACAACAAAGAAAAAAGTCCTTGCATAAGAGTATGTCACCAAGTCTGTGATTTTTGCTTTTTTCCTTCAGGAGACACTCAGCAAGGTCATCGAATCTGGTCTCCCAGGCCTGCTACTGCAATGCCTTTATATCTTTTTTGCTTTTCCATCTGATAAAGATGAGGTGTTCGAGGGCAATTCCCAAGTTCAGAAAATGTTTGTGCAGGTGAGTTGTAGTAGGATGGGAAATTCCTTTTAGCTAAGAGTGAAACTGACTCTTTGGGGGATCAATTCTCCTGAATTCCTCAACATTCCCTCCTGTCTCCCCTTCCCAGTCCTTGCCCCTTTGCCTTCAATGATAAAAGTTTTGTTTGTTTTTTTGTTTTGTTTTGTTTTGTTTTTTAGTGAGGCAATTGGGGTTAAGTGACTTGCCCAGGGTCACACAGCTAGTAAGTGTCAAGTGTCTGAGGCCGGATTTGAACTCAGGTACTCCTGAATCCAGGGCCGGTGCTTTAACCACTGCGCCATCTAGCTGCCCCTGTTTGTTTTTTTAATGAAAACATTTCCATTATCTCACATCTACAGAAATGACCCTTTGCTTGTGGGTAAACCTATCCCTGTTTTCTTGGCCCATCTTATGTCACCTAGTCCCTTCTAGCTATATTGCACTCTGTCAAATTTAGGCACCATGGTCAGCTACTTATTGTCACACACCCTTGGGACTCATCAGGGAATAACAGAAAGAACACTAGTGTGGGTCCCAGGGGATCTGGGTTCAGAGCCTGCCTAGGACTCTTATTACCAATATGACCTGGGGCTAGTCATTTAACCTCCTTGGCCCTGTTTCCTCTTTGTAAAACAAAAGGGTTGTATTAGCTGGTCTCTCAGGTTTTGATTTTGGTTTTCCCCAACTCCAATTTTTTTTTTCTGACAGAGTTTTCACCCATATTCCCCTTTTTTCTTCTCTTGATCCTGGTCTTTAGAGTGGGACTGATAGATGTTATAGACTCCTTGTGCCTGATACAAATTCAGTTTTTAAACTGACATATAATTGCTTTAAGTAGGTAGTAAATAACAGAGCAGTCATCTAGCATTTACTAAGCTCCTATTATATGTCAGGCACTGGGTTAAGTTCTGCAGATATGAAGAAAGGCAAAAAAACAACAACAGACAGATAGACTCAAACCCCAACAGTCCCTGCCCTGCAGGAGTTTAAGTCTTATGAGGAAGACAGCATTGAAACAACTATGTCCATATATGGTACACCCAGGATCAATTGGAACTTGTCAAGAGAAGGAGAACACTGGAATTTTCATTACATATGAGGCAAATGAGTCTCAAAGAAAAAGTGGCCCAAGGTCCCTATGTCCAAGGCAGGATTCTGGGCTTCTGCTCTTCTGTTTCCAATTTAGGAGTTAAACAGGCATGCTTTTTACCTCTAAGTGTTTGTAAATTATACCAGTTCCTCTTGCTAATTCAATTCAACACAAATACTTATTAAGGGATTCCTATATGCATTGTGGGGCAGCTTGGTGGCACAATCCTGCAGTCAGGAAGACTCATCTGCCTGAGTTTAAATTTGGCCTCAGAACCTTATTAGCTGTGCGACTCTAGGCAAGTCACCTAACCCTGTTTGCCTCAGTTTCCTCCTGTGTAAAATGAACTGGAGAAAGAAATGGCAAAGCACTCCAGTGTATTTATCAAGAAAACTACAAATGGTGTCATGAAGAGTTGGACAAGACTGAAAATGAGTGAATAATAACAAATATGTATTGTGAAAGGCAGCTTGGCAATGGGTAAAGAGATGAACTTGGAGTTAGGAAGACCTGTTGTAAGTGCTGCTGAAGATATAGAGCTAGATAGAGATAGAGATTGAGAAAGAGATAGAGACAGATATATATGTGTGTATATATACATATGTGTATATATACATCTACATATGTATATATGTGTGTATGTATATATATAATTATAAATGAGACGAAATCAAATCAAAGCTCCATACCAACATTGTGCAAGCCACTGTGCTATCTTTTATTTAGTCAGATAGATCCTGAGATTTTTGTAGAATGCACTTTCTCTAATCAGAGAACACTTGGATTTGCCTTTTCAGATGATGCTCAGCATTTACGACGACCCACAGGGGGTGGAGGAGCTTCTTCTTGGCAATGAACTCCAGTCCCTTCTGATTGCAACATCATCTCTTTGGGAACAGAGCAGCCCCTCCTGGAAAGCGCCCACCTTCTCTGTGCTTAGGGCAATCTCTAAGGCCCAGAGCCCAAGTACCATCAGCTACCTGCAAAGTAGGTTACAAAGCATTTGGCTGAGCAAAAAAGGCTTTCTTTCAATTCCTCAGAACAAGGCTTTATTGCAAATCAATTGTGTCTAAGAGTTGAGGTTTTAAAATTAATTCAATTTTAGATCATTTCCCCCCAGGGTCTATATCAATGACCCTTCATCATATAGTCAATTTTACAATGATCTCATAATAATGAAGTTATTATTGCTTTGGAGTTATATAGCACCTTATTGCCAAAGAACTGACACATATAGCTACATTTATCTTCATATATTTTTTTTAACTAAAAAAGCCTTTTATACAGTTTCCTGTATCTGATGAGAAAAATGATTCAGAGGAGAGTTGTAACTGTCTAAGAGAAAAGACTGATAGGAATAGAAAATATGCCCAAGTTCTGACCACGGATAAGTATTTAGATTTACATCTTAGAAAGACAGGATCAATTATTCTTACTTTGTAATCCATAGCCCTGTTAGAATTATAGGCAGGCAGACTAGGTTACTGCATAGAGCTTATTTACAAACTCTCCTCCTATTTCTGTGATATTGATCACTGAACAGATAGGTGAGGAACCGTCTTTCAATTTGTTTTGGGTTGGTGTTTTTCCAATTATTCCACCAATCAATCAAATCACCAAAGAGATTACTTTTTGTGATGTACTGTGCTAAGTGCTGGGGATAGAGAAAGGCCTCTTGCAAAAGGTGCTGCGTGAGCTGAGTCTTGAAGAATTGTAGAGATTCTAAGAGACAATGGTGATGGGGAGAACATTATTCTAGGCAAAGGACACAGCCAGGGCAAAGGCATGGAGATGGAGAATGAGGAAAGACGGGTAGACCAATATGGCTGCATCATAGAGTGTCTAGATGGGTATAAGGTTCAGGAAGTATAGAATGGAAAACTGGGCAGGGACCAGTTTGTGAGGAATGCCCCCTAGAACAACCTGAAAGCCCCTAAATGAGGGGGTGTCTAGACCACACCTGAGTGGAGTCAGTCATCACACGAGATGCTATTCCTGCTCACAGCTGATCAACACTCTTCTTTCTGACAGCCGGAGAATGATATTGATTTGCTGGTGACCATCTAGAAATCTTCAGCTATTGATTTGGAATTCTCTCTTATTTCAGAAACTTAAGGGAAAGGTGAATAATTGGGAAGAGAAACATGCCTATAAGAGCTGGTTGTTCATATAGTAGTCATGGTAGTAGCCACAACAGCAGCAGCATTAGTAATAGTAGTAGTACTAGTTCTAGTAGTAGTAGTAGTAACATTTGTACTGGTAGCAGTAATAGTAGTAGTAGTGAAGTACTAGTAATAATAGTAATAGCAGCAGCATTAATAGTAGTAATAGTAGTAGCAACAGTAGCAGCATTAATAGTAGTAGTAATAGTACTACTACTAGTAGCAGCACTTATACTGGTGGTGGTAATATTATTAGTAGTAAAGTCCTAATAGTAACAGTAATAGCAGTAGTAATGGTAGTAGTAGTACTACTAATAGCAGTAGTAATAGTAGTATTAATGATGATAGTAGCAGCAGCAGTAGCAATGATAATAGTGGTATTAGTAATAATGGTAGTGGCATTATCAGCAGTAGCAGTCCTATGACTTTTAGTAATAGCAGCAGTAATAGTAATAGCAATTGTAGTAGTATTAGTAATGGTAGTAATAGTAGTAGCAGTAGTACTAGCACTACTAGTAGAGTAGTAATAGTAGTGGTAATAGTAATAGTAATAGTGGTAGTAGTAGCTTTACAGTTATGATCTCATTTGATCCTCAAATGACTATGTGAGGTAGGTGATATTATTATCCCAGTTTTACAGGTGAAGAGAATTAAGCTCACTGAGGTTAAGTGACTTATCCAGGGTACACAACTCATCAGATTCTGAGTCAATATTCAAACTCAGAACTTCTGTACTCAAGTCCTATGCTATGCCACCTAGTTGTTCTTTGCTGCCACTACTTCCCTATCCTCCTTTTCTTCCTCCTCTTCATATTCCTTCCTGTCCCTCTCTCCCTCCCTTCCACCTGTAGATATGAAAGGGAGACTTAAGAAGATGGATTTGGTTCAGAGTGACCAAAATGTGTCTAGACTCCCTGGTTCCCTTGTTTTCATCTCTGTGTTTGGGTGGGGTTACCCCCTCTAAGTCCATCCCTGGAGCCATTGCCAACTAGATTGTGCATGAATGCACAATCACCTTTCTTGGAATAAGAATAGTTCCCTATGCACTTTCCTAAGAAGAAATACCAGGAGAGAGCTCAGGGAGGCCCTGGACCCAACACCCATCTTTTCCATGGCCTCAGAATACTCACAGGTGAGAGATGCTTCCCCAGGACAGAGAATCAAGAAGGGAAAGGCCCACCACCAATAGCTCTTACTGTTCTTTTTTTTTCTTTTCAGGGCAATGGGGGGTTAAGTGACTTGCTCAGAGTCACACAGCTAGTTAAATATCAAGTGTCTAAGGCTGGATTTGAACTCTAGTTCTCCTGAATCCAAGGCCAGTGCTTTATCCACTGTGCCACCTAGCCACTTAGTGTTAAAGTAGAAGACCCTTTCCTTTACCTGGAACAAAACCAAAGGAAGAGACAAAGGGAAGATTCTCAGAATTATTTAGAAGAAAGGGAAACAGACAGCATAAGGGAGAATGGCTTAAGGTTTCCCTGGAGGGGCTATTGATTAAAAAAACAAACAAACAAAAACAACAAAACAAAGCAAAGAAAAACAAAACAAAAAACAAAAGGAAAAGAAAAAAAACCAGAGAATTTAGTGATCCAATGGAATCTGGTTGTTAGAAATCATGCTATAGCTTCTGAAGTAAGGACTTCAATAGGCCCATCACTGATCCAGGCATCAGTCTATAAATTTAACATTAGGGAAAGGAGGTGTGACCAAGTCCTTTCCTCCCCTAGTTTGGTAGTTGCTTCGGGACTGCCCTCAATCCAATGGATCATTTACAGCTTTCATTGTTGTTATTCTGCTCAGGGCTCAGTTAAGGAGTTACATTATCTAGGATTGCCCTGGAATGGTGCCATGGCCATGTATGCCCCAATAAAAATGCCTTGTTTTTGCTACGTAGTCAAAGCCCCAGGGAGTGGAGCATGGTATAGCCCACAGTCAGCTGTGGGGTCCAGCGGCTTTAAATAGGTGAAGCCCAGATGTGCCAGATGTTATAATAACAGCTTGAGGAAGAGGAGAATTATGGCACTGGCACCATATGTCGCCTGTTTCAGGCTTCTTGATGAGGAACTTTTGTCTGGGTCTACAAAGCACAGAAAGCAGCATTTAGTTGGAAAGGAAACACCACTGGCAAAATTGTAGTTTTGCTGGCGTCTCCCGGCTATGGTGGACACAGGCACAGAGAAGAAAACTCCTTCTCTTTCTCTTCCCTTCTCCTCCTTCCTTCTCTTCCTTCACCCCATCTTCTCCCCTTCTCTTCTCCCTCCTTTTCATCTGTAGATATGAAAGGGAGACTCAAAGAGATAAAAAATAAACTTTTAATTCAATTCAACAATTATTTATTGTGTTGCCACTATGTACAAGGAACTATATCAATAAAAAATGAAAGATACTTCCTGTCCTCAAGGAGTCTCCCTAGAAGGGCAGTGGGGGACCACATCAGCAGATGAGTAAATACAAGATAATCTGAAGTGGAGAGTGCCAATTGGCCTTATTGAAGCATTTATGCTCCAACCTTGTCTCCCATTCCCACTAGCTCCCTTCAAGGCTCATCTTGGGGAGAACTCTTGTGTGCATTCTTTCTTGACCCCTAATTATTAGCATTCTGGACCAATATGCCCCCTTGCTTTAACCCTACAGACGTGTGATGTTGGTCACTATTGAAATAATCTCACAAATCTGAGATATTAGAATGAGGAAAACTGGGTGAAAGATTGTCAGTGGCTTAGTGCAAATTCAGTTTAGGATGACTACACGTGGGTCAATGTTGTCATCTTAGACTTCAGAATACCTTGGCCTTGCACTGTGTGCTGGCATGTACTAGAGAATTCAAACTAGTGAGAGTAAAAGAGACAGTGAGGCACAGGAGATAGAGATCTAGACAAGGGCAACTTGGGTTCAAGGTCTGTCTCTGACATGTATGGGCCATTCATTGTGACCCTGATTAAGTCATTTAACCTCTTAGTGCCCCAAGCATTTTTCCAATTTTCCAACACCAAAAGGTGTAGACCAGATACCACTTTGTATCGGAAGAAACAATTTCTTCATCAGGAGTTTGCTATAGCAAACTATAATAATGTGTGCCTATAATAATAATTATATCCTATAATAATGTGTGCCTACATATATGCAGATGTGCAGAAATGTACACATACTTAGGTGTATACCTTTATAGATAGATATACACACATGGAGAGACAGATAGCCTCTGCTTCTGCTCTGTGTGTGTGTGTGTGTATATATATATATATATATATATGTATATGTATATGCATATGCACACACATATACACATACATAAATACATACACGCATATATGCATATACATATACATATGCACATGCAATACACATACATACACACACATTCTTTATGTACTGATGTCATAAAAGCTCTTTGAGAACAGAGATTACTTTCATTTGGTATTTGTATAGTGCCTTGCATGTAGTAGTATATAATATGTGTGTCTGTGCACACACATGTATGTCTGTACTCTTTATGTACAAGGATTGACTTATGAGGCTGAAAGGGATAATTTTGTGTCTATTCTTTAGCCCAAGGTTCATCTGGGATAGATGAAAATCTCCCCATTAAAATGATTCTTGCTTTCCTCCAAAGGTAGCTAGCCCTGTTGCTTCCTCTGAATAAAAAGCCAAATGGAAAAGCCTCCTTTTGGTTGACCTATTGATTTTTTTTTTTTGAGATGTAATTTCAAGGGTTTTAGTCCAGTTGGTCTCTGACCGACATCAATTGTTGTTGCTATTGAGCTAGCTAAGCAAACACAATGTTTCCTCTGGCAGCTTCGAACTCTGTGAAAATCGCCCTCCAGAATCTCTCCAGGCTGGTGGACACTTTGCATCCCCAGGAAGTGAGTGAGGTGGCGAGCCTCATTTTGTATTTTGTGAAGGATTCCTATTCCATTTCATCCACTTTGCTTCTCGAGTTTGAGAACAGTGACGGCTACCCTATACTGCTCAAAATTTTACTTCGGTAAGTGCACCTTTAGTTAGATGGCACTCATGTTGATACTATAGGATATGGGGGGAGGGAAAGTAGTAAGAAAATATAAAAATCACCAACTCACAAAACTGAGACGAATTGTAACCACGACGGCTTTTTTTTTTGAAATCCGTTTAGTAGGACCATAGACTTAGAGCTGCAAAGAGCCTCAGAGGGTATCCAATCCAACCCCCTTATTTTATAGACGAGGAATGGAAGCCCAGCGGTTACACAGGAAGTAAATGATAGAAGTAAGGTTTGAAATCAGGTTCTATAACTCTAAATTCAGGACTTTCTTCACTGAACTTCAATCACCTTTCTTTAATTAGATTGTGAGCTCCTTGAGGTCACGACTGTCTTTTGTCTTTGTATCTTTAGTCTTAGCATAGTGACTGGCACATAGTAGGTGCTTAACAAATGCTTATTGACTGGCTGGGTCGTTTCTGAGCATGTTGCGTAGATGGCCAATCCATTCAAGCTATTTTCTGCCATTTGGGATGGTGGGAATTGGTCAGAGGATAGGTTATTCCATTGGTCTGTAAGGATTTATTAAGTTTCTATTCTCAGAGAGCTCCCAGTGAAATTGGATATTATAAGAAGTCAGAGAAATTTAGCCAGAATTTAAATTCTACTGCTCTGTGTATCCCCTGGGTCAAGTCTCTCATGGGTCTGTCTTGTGTGTTGCCCTTGATCTTGACTTCTGAAATTCATTGGATTGCCTGCTTCTCAAAAAATACAGAGAATAGTGAACTTGTCAGTCCATTAAAAGAAAATTGGTATTCATCTCTTAGAAGAGACCAGAATTAGGGGGACTGTCATTTCTGTACACCTTTGTACCTTTCCTCTAGCTGCAGCATCAGGTTAGTGCTTCTGTCCAGCAATCAGCTGTTGTGATATGCTGGGACTCTAGGAGGCATTCAGTAAATGGTCGTTAAATGAATATGCTTTAAGAGTTTTGTTATCAAAGAGATTCTAATAACATAAATATATTTATCACAATATTTTTATGGTATGAAAGGGCTGATTTTTCCCATTTTAATAGAACCACAGAGAAACAGAATGTGGTACAGGATATATGTACATACACATATGTATGCATATATGCACACACAAAAATGTACTCCCAGGCGTACATGCATATATAATCTATACATATATACATGTCATTACAGGTCTATTTCTATATCTGTTTATGTATCCAAGTATGTATGTATGTAAACTATCTATCTATCTGTCTGTCTGTTCATCTGTCTATTATTATTTTGAGAGACAAGAGGCAGTAGTAAGACCCTTGTCTATAGAGTTTGGGAATGTGCCTTCTAATCTCAGTTTTTTTACCCACTTACCTGTGTGATCTTAAGTTCATTATGCCTGTTTCCTTGTCTATAGAATTATGGGTAGATGATCTCCTTAAAATACTAAGAGTACTGACTTCGGAATCAGATGATCTGGGCTTTCTTATTTACTACCTGTGTATCCTCTGGCAAATAGGAACCTCAGTCTCCTCATCTATAAGCTGGTGTGGGTATTGGACTAGGTGGCCTCTGAGTTTGCATGAAGCCCTAAAACTATGACAATATAACACGAGTACTGGCTTTGGAATCAGAAGACAAAGGCAGGGCTTAGCATGATGCTTGGCATACAGAAAGTGCTTAATAAATGCTACTTGACTGGATGCTGTTATTTGTTATCTATGTGACTCAGGTCATGTTATATGCCCTCATCTGTAAAATGATAGGCTCAGGCTAGGTGGTCTCCAGTGTCTCTTCCAGATTGAACTCCTTGGTCCTCTTAAATATTTTATCTCTGGCACCTGCCCAGGTAGCTTTATAAACTGCACAGGCAGAACTTTTTGATCAAATAGTAGAAACTGCTGTGTTTGGTCTAGGGGAGGTGAGGAGTATAGTATTATCTCACCCTTTCTGGAAGATGTACAAGTGATAATTAGGATGCATGTATAAAGTTATAGATCCTGTACATAACAGGCATTCAGTAAATGCTGATTTCTGGATAGCAAACATTTTTCCCCTTGAGTTGATAGGAGACTGAAACATTCAAAGAGAAAAGAGCTAAAAGGTACTACTCCTGCTTCAAGGATTATAAATCTCTTTCACCCTGATATCCTCCCTTCATTAACTAAAACCATGCTTAAATTATACCAGTTTTGAAAACCAGAACCAGTTCTGCAGAAAAACTCTATAGAAAACATAAAGTGTATCTTTACCCACTGTAAAAGAAGTACATCTACAACAGTATGGTACAGTGGATGCACTATTGGACTTGGAAGCCCTACACTTGGAAGAGCTGGGCTCTAATCCGGCCTCTTACATTTATTAGCTGTGTAATAATAGGCATATCACTCCATTTCTTTGCCCAACAATTTCTTCATCTGTAAAGTGAGGATACTATCTAGTTATTATAACTAATTCATGGTACCACAGGGTAAAGACTTGGAAAGAAAATGATAGTTGATGTTTATATAATGCTTTAATGAGAGACAGTTATAGCAAGTAGATGCTGTTGGTCTCAGAAAGACCAAAGGTTCTAGTATCACCGGTAATGCATGCTGGATATGTGCCTCTGGGCAAATCACTGGATTTCTTGGTACCATGGGGCAACTCTCCAATACTATAATTTATAATGTAGTTTCTCACCTGCATTGGTAGAAGGTATTTCTGCAGTGAGTAGAAGGCAAAGCCTGGAGTTAGGAAGACTCATCTTTGTGAGTTCAAATCTGGCTTCAGACACTTACTAGCTGTGTGACCCTGGGCAAGTCGCTTAGCCCTGTTTGCTTCAGTTTTCTCATCTATAAAATGGACTGGAGAAGGAAATGGCAAAACACTCCAAGATCTTTGCCAAGAAAACTCCAAATGGGGTCACAGAGTCAGACGTGACTGAAAATGACTCAACAACAATGTCCTTACTGAGAGCTCCCTGCATTTACACAGAAAAAGCATTACATACTATTGGTTTTTAATATGCATAAAGATAATGAACAATTCAACTGAGCTAGACTGAAGCAGAGAATTCCAATGTTCCCTATTTGAATCATATCTGTTCCAAGTCTAGCCCTTCTCATTGCAAGGATGGAAGCAAAATCTCTTTTGTAGTCACTCCTAATTCCTTTTGGAGGAAGGTAGGTGCCCCTTTGATGCTTTTCCTATTGATTCTGCGCAGCCAATTGCTTTCTCTGCCCCCGCCCCCACAGGAGATGAAGGCACACAGAGGCTAGATGGCTATGCTCAGGTTGGCAGCATGCTCACTGACCCTGTAAGCACGCCTATGGCCCCAGAGGGCTGTTCGGGGCAAGCCAGTGGCTTTGGAACATTTGCACAAGGACCCAATGCAATCCTTTTCCCTAGGTATGGGGATAACCCAGAAGATGAAGCAGAGCCCCATCTGGAAGAGATTTTGGAGCTGCTGGTGTGGCTCACAGTCTGTGGGAAGACAGAGCTGAAGGTATTTGACAGTGTCACCTACCCTCAACTTGAAGGCTTTCAGTTCCAGCACGAGCCCTCAGGTAAGGTATATTTCTTCACTTTCTTCTCTGGTCTGGTAGTGTGATATTCTTGGGATTCATTGTGCTTTCTTTGAAGGCTTCTTCCAATGGCTCATTGTGGTATAGACATGACCCCTTGTCCCAAAGGCTAAACTAGTGGAACCCAGGCTCTGACTGCCTCTGCCAAGCTGAAAGGCTTTGAGGAGGGGCATATGGATGAATTGGGCTACTGTCATCCTGGGGCCAACCCAGCTGCAACCAGGGAGGCTCATTACCAGGCTACTCACTGGGAGATGACTGTTTTGATGCCACAGAGCATTAGGGACCATCACCTAAGTCCCAGAGGGGGCATGATGCTCATAGGATGAGGAGAATGTCTATACCAGTGAAATTAGAGGCCATAAAGTATTGCAGTTTGCTGTGCTCTGACAGACCTGGAAAATGAGCTTCGCTATCTGCAACCTAATGCCTAGAAAACAATATTTTTGCTCTAAACTGGCTCATTGTATTTGGGTCTGTTACTTAGTTTAGGGAAGTGATTTGCTACATAAATTTGACCTACCCTATAGGCTTTATTTTAATTAATTGCTTAATTAATTCGTAGTGGCCAATCTAGGTTCTTCTTATTCAGAATCCATCTAATACCTAGATGTATGAAATCATCTTTGGCATGGTCAAAGATGGCCTCTCTCATTACAAAGAAGCTACCCACTCATCCCAGTGAGAGCCTGCTCCCCCAGCTCTATGAAAAGGGGACCAACACATAACTTTTATCATGTGTCTCGTTAGAGCTATGGATTATTCTAACTGGCCCTTTAGAGGAGAGACTTTGTTTTGTTCACTAGGGATAATTTAATTTTCCAAAGCCTCCTTAGGGCCTGTGGTGATTTAGAAAGACTCCCTTGAAAAGTTTTCACTTTATAAGGCATCAGGAAGACTCAATTTTAAGTCCTGTCTATGACACAAACTGGGAACCTTGGTAAGTCACTTAACGTTTCACTCTTCCAGCAAACTCCCTAACTTTAGATTTCAGAAGGTAGAGACTACAAATCACTGTTGAATCACTTTGGTAGAGGGAGTTTTCTTACTGGGAGTTCCCTTTTCCATTGAAATTAAAGGGCAAGGCCAAAACAAAAGGTGGGCGAGGGTATAGTTAGTCAGATAAAAGTTATAGGTAGCACAGTGGATAGAGTGCCACAGGCCTGAAGTTAGGAAAACTCATCTTCCTGAGTTCAAATCAGACCTCAGGAACTTACTAATTGTGTGACCCTGGGTAAGTCACTTAACTCTGTTTGCCTGGAGAAGGAAATGGCAAACCACTCCAGTACCTTTGCCAAGAAAACTCCAAATGGAATCGCAAAGATCTGTACATGAATGAAAAATGACTGAACAATCACACAAACTCAGCCCAGTGCCTGGCCACAGAGTAAATACTATGTAAATAATATTCTTATTATAAGTTTATTTTACCTAATTCACACTAGAGTCTCTAATAAGCCAATGATTGAGTTTTCTTCCATTTTTCTTCTAGCTATTTCCCTAGAGATATTAACATTATAATTAGTGTAACAAATACTTCAAGGAGTATCTAAGACTTTTGTATTTTTATTCTCTCCCAGAGATGACTGTGAAAAACCTTCAGGCCTTTCAAGTGTTGCAAAATGCCTTCCAGAAAACGAATGACCCCCTTCTCTGCCGAAAAATATTATCCAGCATCAAAACAATATGGACCTGGAACGGAAGGAACTTTTTTCTCTTGGAGTGGACCCTGCAGCCTATCTCCCAGTTTGTGGAGGTCATCCACCTGAAGCACTCCCTGGTTCATATGCAGTTCTTCCAGCTCCTGGAGTTTGTGGTGTTTGACCTGTCTTATATCCCACATGAAATTCTCAAGAAGGTGCAGAATTTGATCAAGGAGAACCTAGCCCAGTCGTGTACCTTGGTGGCCTTACGGAGCCTCAATAGGATCATTGCCCATGATTTGCTCTTTACTGACATATTCAGGGACTCGGGTTTTTTGGGTCTCTTGCTGGCTCAGCTACGGAAACAAGCAAAGATTATGAGGAAGACAGGTACAGTTCAGAGATCACAGTACAAGAATATTCTGTTTACTGACCTTACAGGCTTCTTTTTACTCCTAACTAAAACCGGACCTTCTACGTGAAGCCTTCACTAACCTCTCTTAATTTCACTACCTTCTCTCTTTTAATTATTTTCTATTTATCCTGCAAATGGTTTGCTCTGGGTATATTTCTTTGTATATTTTCTCTCCCATTAGATTGTGAGCTTCTTGAGGGCAAGGGCTGTCTTTACCTCCTTTTTGTATCCTTAGTGCTTACTACGTTGCCTGGCACATAGTAAATGCTTAATAAATGTTTATGGAATTGAATTGTTTCATGATTCCCAGCTTTTGGAAACTGAACTCAAAGGGTTCATTTACCCAGAATTGATAGGAGGACATAGGGTGCAAAAACAGAGGCTAGTCATTTCATACTTTCGTAGTCTATCCTATGTGAACTTAATAAACTTGATCTTAATATACTGTTCAAAACATAAAAGGAGTCAGCTTAGAGTCTCTTTTATGTGTCTTTTTTATTTAAAAAAAAGTCTAGGCTAGTGATTTTATCTGTTTCAGGAACTCTCAGTGTCAAAACTCTCTCCACTGATGAAGTTCATCAACTCATCTGTAGCAAAACTTTAGAGATTTTCCTGGGCACAGAGATATTAAGTAATCACTCATGGACACACAGATACTATGTTTTGGGAGCAGAATTTGAAACTAGGTTTTCCTGGTTCTAACACTAGCCCTTTATTTGTTATTCCATGCTTCTTTTTATTTAGATTCTTCCTCACTAATATTGCCACTATCCCGCCTAATATTTGCAATTAATCAGCAGGGAAAAGCAATTAGGCCAAATACTAAAATTTAAACCAACATGCCTCGAGGAAGAAAAGACATGGTCTGAGCTTATTGTATCGATGCTCAGTATGTATCAGGCTCTTATACAGTAAATTCTGAGAAATGCACATGCCTGGGATGTCTGTAATATCTTTCTCTGTGATGTATCTGGTAATAACTTTGGACCAGATGGTTCTGTTGCTTCAAAAAGAGCAGAATAATCATGTTTGTTCTTCTCTTATCCTTCAGAGGAACAGGTCAGAGTGTTGTGACATAATCCTTATTCCATTTTTTATATGGCAGGAAACAGGGGGTCATCCAGTTTTGAGGATATGGACAGAGACCTGGCCTGTGTGATGTTGAAAATTGTGGCTTCGCTACTGCAGGGTTCTGTTCGGAATACGGGTAAGGGGATTCATAATATAAATGCTTCACGATTCTTCTCGAAACCTTGAGTTAGGTTTATCTTTATCTTTATCCAGCTATCTATCTATCATCTATCTATCCATCGTCATCATCACATATCTATCATCATCTAGTTCTCTATCCTCTATTTGTGTAGTAATTGATGAAGATGTCATAGCTATCATACTCATCCAGTAACCATCAGGCATTTATTGAATATCAGCAAATTAGTGGATTTGTTGACAATCTATTTTCACTCTATTAGTTCCTGACTTAAAGAATATTAATTTTTATGCCTTAATAACAAGAGAGTAAACAGAGGAATAGACAGCTAGGTGATGCATTGGATAGAGCACTAGGTTAGCAAACAGGAAGACTCATATTCCTGTATTCAAATCTGGCTTCAGACATTCACTCAGCTATGTAACTATGAGCAAGTCATTTAAGTCTCTTTGCCTCAGTTTCCTCATCTGTAAAACAAGGTGGAGAAGGACAAGGCAAATCACTCCAGTATCATTGCCAAGAAAACCCCAAATGGGGTTATGGAGAGTCAGACATGACTGAAACAACAGAATAACAACTAAATACAGGCAGTTTGTCATTTCTGCCTGGCTCAGTAAACACTATTTTGATGCGCTAACAGCTCATAATGAAGATTATCTATATGTATAGTGTCAGTTGTCCTTTCAGTACTTAATAGGTTTCTTAGGGCCTATGAAGTGTTCAGTTAAATGGATAAACTCTTAGTTTATTTTAGCTACCAATGTTGGTAAAATTCCTTCTAGCTCTAATCTTCCATCAGTCTAGGAATATATGTAGTATCACCCAAGACATAGAGTATATATGGCTTCTTTGTTCTGAGAAGCTCAAATATTATCTGCTGTAAAAAAGTATCAAAGACTACACTTGATCCTGAAGGACAAGTGATGAAATACACTTCCCTCTTCTTGACAAAGAGGAGGCGGGACTAAAGTGTGAAATATTTCCTATACTCTTAGTTGAAATAAATGAGTTGCTTTTGCTTAACTTTTTCTTTGTTACAAGGAGGTTTCTTTCATCAGGGCGGGGGAAGGGATGTGAAATGATTATGAAAGTAAACATAAAGCTTTAATATTTTTAAGTGTTTTTCCCCAATTACATGTAAAAAGAATTTTAACATTTAAAAAAAAATTTGAGTTCTAAATTCTCTCTCTACCTCCTCTTCCCCTTCCCTGAAATGGAAAACAATTTGATATTGGTTATACACATACAGTCCTACAAAAGATATTTCCATATTAGTTGTTTGTTTGTTTTGTTTTGTTTTTGATGGGGCAATGAGGGTTAAGTGACTTGCCCAGGGTCATACAGCTTGTAAATGTCAAGTGTCTGAGGTTGGATTTGAACTCAGGTCCTCCTGAATCCAGGGCTGGTACTTTATCCACTGTGCCATCTAGCTGCACAACAATATTGGTTGTGAAAGAAAACACAGACCCAATAGAAAAAATACAAAATAAATAAATAAAAATAAAGTGAAAATTAGTATGCTTCAATCTGCCTTCAGACTTCATCAGTTCTTACTCTGGAGGTGGATAGCATTTTCCATTATAAGTTCTTTGGAATTATCTTGGATCATTTAATAAAACTTAAAAAAAATAACTCATCAATCCAATTTCAAAGAAGATTTTTAGGTGTTCCCAAAAGACTGACTCAAGGTCACAGGAACACATGAGGATTGAGTCTTTGAGTTGATTGTGAGTCCTGTGATAAAGGAAAACATCTTGCCATCTCCTATGATATCCTACAGAGGAGAATACCCCCAAATTTACATTTATATCATTTTTTTAAATGAAGGTGGAAGTATCAATAGGAGTGAAATAAAATTTAATATCATGGACATTTCATAGTTAGCATAGGATGTGGGGCAACAAAAGACTAGATGCAGCCCTTACAGTTTATATCTCTGCTATTTTAATACCAGTATTTCAAATATCTGTAATTTCATTGACATGGTGGGCCCTCTTCTGACAAAGTCACAGATAGTCTCAGGGAGTTACCATAGTCAAACAAATCCATTACTCTGTAGTCCACCTGGCAATGAGCCTCTCTGAACTTGCTAGATATAGTCTTCAGAAACAAGACATGCAATCAATGACTGGACTCATCCTCTAAGTCTTACTATGATGACTATCTATCTTCTAGAAATTATGTGCCAGTGGCATAGGTCCCTTCTATATCATAAAGAAGCATCAGAGTAAGACTTTAATGATGGACATCATTAAACAAAAAAAGAATTCAACCAGGAGAATAAATATAGTTCTTGTTGTTTTTCTTTTTAAAATATTTGAATTTCCTACTATTTAATTTCTGGAACATGTTGGGGTTTTACCATAAGGAAAAAAAAGCAAGGGAGAAGGGGACTTTGAGGATTGTGTTATAGAATAGAGTTATATTATTATCTTTGCACCATTATCTTTCATTCATTTCCCAAACTTTCCTTGTGATCCCCAGTTGTCCTGAAAGATCATGGTATGGTTCCTTTCATCAAGATTTTTCTGGATGATGAATGTTTTCGTAATGACTCTTTAAATATCTTGGAGCAGCTCTCCACCATTAACACTGAAGAATACATGAGCATAATCATTGGAGCCCTGTGCTCATCGACTCAAGGAGAACTACATCTGAAACTGGATCTACTTAAGGTGATTTAAATTCCTCCTTTGTGTTTTTATTCTCTTTTCATATGCCACGAAGGCTGCATGAGGCTTTCCATATGTTGTTATTGCTTTTGCCTTTATCTTGTTCTGAAAGAATGTCATTAAAGTAACCTAAAAAAATTAATGAGACTTCAAAAAATTAAGCCAGTGTTGTAATAAAAACCAAATAGAGTTTAGAAATAATCTTGGGATATAGGTATTAAAACCCACTGTTGCTTCTAATATATCTCTGCATTTAATTCAATGTAAGCATAAAAAAGAAATAATTTCTAGAGTTCATAAACACCCTTCATATAAAACATTTTTGTTACTGAAATGCAAAATAACAATGTGTCCTTACAGTTTTGCTTCATTTCATTAGTGGTTTTCCTACTTACTTAATAATAGAATCCAAATGTTATTGAATATTTTCTCTGGGCCTTGAATGCCCTAAGTGAATTTTCCACATATATTTGTGCAGTGAATGGTTCTCATATTTAAATTCCCTATGGACAAGAATAATTTTTCTTCCTCTCAGGTTATTGTGAGACTTAAATGAAGTAATGTATGTGAAGTGCTTTGCAAATCTTTTCATGTCAAATCCAAGACTTTTATTTCATCAGTATAGGGAATTTTTAGTATAGAAACTCCAACAATTTTTATCAGCATCTCTTCTGTACCTCATCATCTCAGTGCTACAGGCACTAAAGTTTAAGGGTCTTACCCATGGTCACATATTTAATGTGTAAGATCAATTAGGTAATATATGTAAAACATTTTACAAACCTTAAAGGGCAATATAAGTAGTTTATCACCACCACCATCACCATCATTTTTCAGAGGCAGGAACTGAAGCCTGATTTTCCTGACTCCTAGACTGTTCTATCTATGCAATGCTAACTCTTTAAAACAAGCACGATATAAATGTCAGATAATACATTCCTCCCAAGACCTTACTCTGCAATAATATCCATCCTGATCCTTTAGGGTTCTCCTTCATGCTTGAAATATCAGAAATACCTGCATCTGCTTCAAATATGTAATGTCTTTTCCCAAAACATATTCAGAGAATTGTAAAAAAATGTAAGATATCACTGATTAAAAGTTTGGTATTCAAATTTTTCTTTCAAATTTAGATTGCAAGTCATTTTTTTTTCTAGATAAGGAAATGGAGGTGAAAAGGCACGGAGGTGAAGCAGCATTATGTAGGCCTCTTTGGCAAGCAGTGGGAGCCTAGATGTTTTAATTATCTTTAGCAGTTTTTTTTTTCAGAATTCTTCAAAATGCTTCTGTTACAATTGTTCTTATGCCATATGATCATAAATAAAAAACTAGAAGAGACCTTAAAAAACATTTAAGTGGAGGACAGCTAGGTGGTGCAGTGGATAAAGCACTGGCCCTGGATTCAGAAGAACCTGAGTTCAAATCTGGCCTCAGACACTTGACTCTTACTAGCTGTTTGACCCTGGGCAAGTCACTTAACCCCCATTGACCCAGAAAACAAAACAAAAAACAAACAAAAAACCCATTTAAGTGAAATTTCCCTTGCCCTATTATTTTTATAAATGAGGCAATTAGAGACCAAAGAGGTTAAGTGATTTGCTCATGGGTACATAGGGAGGAAGTGGGAGAGACAGGATATGAACCTAGGCCCTCTGTCTCCAGATTCAGTTTTCTTTCCATTGCTTCATGCTGCCTAAAATACTTGTATCACTTGTCCTCCATATTTACTCTATGAACCTAGGATAAGTGTATGTTTTGTTGTTGTTGCTGTTTTTTTGTTTTGTTTTGTTTTGCAGGGCAATGGGTGTTAAGTGACTTGCCCAGGGTCACACAGGTTGTTTTTTAATAAATGCAGTTGTGTCCAACTCTTCATGACACAATTTTGGGTTTTCTTGGCAAGGATAATGGGGGCTAGTTTGGCATTTTGTTCTCTGGCTCATTTTGCAGATAAGGGAAGTGAGACAAATGGGATTAAATGACTTGTACAGGGTCATGCAGCTAACAAGTGTCTGAGGCCAGATTTGAACTTAGGAAGATGAGGCTTCCTGATTTTAGGCCTGGTGTTCTATCTACTGTGCCACCTGGCTTCCCTAGAATCAATGTATATACCTTCTTGAAAGTTGGGCTCTGTCAACTTATTTGCAAGCATGACAAGAAGAACATGGGAATTAGTATAAACAGTTCTCTTTAATTCAAAGACTGGGCTCATTTGTAATTCTATATTAAAACACCTGCCTAAGAAGCAATAGAATATGCTTCCTCTATAATTATATTTATATAGTACTAATCATACTCACAGGGCCACTGGGTGGTACAGTGGATAGAGTACCAGGGCTTGGAGTCAAGAAGACTCATGCTAAAAATAAAAAGACTCATCTTGAGTTCAAATCTGGCCTCAGACACTTACTAGCTATGTGACCCTGGACAAGTCATTTAACCCTGTTTGCCTCAGTTTTCTCATCTGTAAAATGAGCCAGAGAAGGAAATGTCAAAACACTGCAGTATCTTTGCCAAAAAAACCAACCCATATTGGGTTCCAATGAATCAGGCATGACTGAAAAACAACTGGCCAACATCACTAGCAATCATACTTACATTCATATAACATTTCAGAGTCTATACCAACTCTTTTGGACTAAGAACACACCAGTGAGGTAAATACTACACATTAGAAAGTGCTTTGCAAGTCTTAACATACAAACAAACTGATATTTAAAGACCCTATGGAGAACTCTGCTTTCATCAGTGTAGGGCAGAGGTGTCAGAGGCCTAACAGCACATCATTATAACTTAAAACTGCTGTATAGGGGCAGCTGGATGGCGCAGTGGATAGAGCACCGGCCCTGGAGTCAGGGGTACCTGGGTTCGGATCCGGCCTCAGACACTTGACACTTGCTGGCTGTGTGACCCTGGGCAAGTCACTTAACCCCAATTGCCTCACTAAAAAAAAAACCAAACAAACAAAAAAACTGCTGTATAGCCCAGAGCAGTTTAAAATATAATGGGGAAATGTTTAACAAAATAAATAAAAATACAATGTTCAGTCATTTTCAGTTCCTTCTGGCTCTTTATGACCCCATTTGGGGTTTTCTTAGCAAATATACTGAAGTGATTTGTTATTTCCTTCTCCAGCTCATTTTACAGATGAAGAAATTGAGGCAAACAGGGCTAAGTGATTTGACTAGGGTCACATAGCTAGTAAGTATAGGCCACTGGATTTGAACTCAGGTCTTCCTGACTCTAGGCCCTGTGCTCTATCTACTTTGCAACCCAGCTGCTCCCCACCACCAATACAGTAGAAAAGAGGTAATGTTAATATGTGGTTTCTAAGTCCATATGTGGTCCACAGGTTAAGTGACTACTCTTTCTATATGAGTTTGACACCAATGGGAAGGGGACTCCTAGAATGGAAAATCTCCCCACTATTTCAGACTGGAAACTTGTTGGTTACTTATAGTTATAGATGAAAAAACAGAGGCTTAGAAAATTGGCTTTTCCATGATCATTCCACTTATATGTAGTAAAAGTAAATCTTGTGAAAAGACACTTCTACAATTCTTGAAGTTGGCGTGTTCTCTTAAATGTTCAATTTTAGATATTTTCAAATTTTTAACAAAACCCCAAAACAAAAGAAAAGTGTCAGTTCCTATTTGATTCAAATTCTCAACTTACCATAAATTCCAAGTTAGTGATGTCTTAATAAAGAAAGAAAATTTTGCTCTGTATGCAGGTTAATTTAAAAAGTATAATACCATTGTTCATTCAACTTTAGAATTGTAATTTAGTGATGCTTCATCTTCCAAAGAGCCACCATTCCCAGAATCTTTTACTCACCCTACTGTCCTTCTCCATTTTAATGGTAAAATTATAAATAGAGGCTAGAGTCACTGTGAACACACTTGATTCCCACATATTTCCATGTTACATCAGGCAATCTGGCATCATCACATGCTCATGTCCAATGATTATGTTATTTCCCTTGGTTATTGCTATAGTCTCTTATCAGCTCCCAGCTTTATAACTGTTCACAATGCTTTAAAAATATTTTTTCTTACTTTGGCTTTATAGTCTTTTTCTTTTTTGTTTACTATGGGCCTATCTATTCAACAAGCTGCTTTTATAGAGACTGAACACAATTTTTAAATAAAAAGTTTGGGCATCTCTTTGTGACTCACCCTAATAGCCCTCCCTACCCCATATAGGTTAACAAGGAACACCGTGATTAGGCTACTACCGTATACTTGAATTTTCAGCATGTGTTGGTCACTGTATAAAATAGTCATTCTTTACAGTGAGACATTTTACTCGCAATTAGATATATCCAAAAATGAAATGGGGGTAATACGTTCCTATCCAATGGAGATGGTCAAGAATCAATCAGTCAACCAACTGTATTTATTAAGTGCCTGTTATGTGCTAGACAGGGACAACTAGGTAGCACAGAGGATAAGGCACTGGGATTGGAATCAGAAAGACTCATCTTCATGAGTTCAAATCCAGTCTCAGACACTTACCAGCTGTGTGACCCTAAGCAAGTCACTTAACCCTCTTTGCCTCAGTTTTTCATCTATAAAATGGACTGGAGAAGGAAATAGCAAACCACTCCAGTATCTTTGGCAAGAAAACCCCTAAAGTGGAGTCACTAAGAGTCAGAGATGACTGAAAAATGACTAAGCAACAATGCATAAGTCATTGTTCTAGGCACAAGGTTATACAATCAAAGCAGATGAGAGACAGACAGACAGACAGACAGAGATAGACAGAAAGACAGAGACAGACAGAAAGACAGAGAGAGACAGAGAAGAGGAGAGAGAGAAAGAGAGAGAGAGAGAAAGAGAGAGAGAGAGAGAGAGAGAGAGAGAGAGAGAGAGAGAGAGAGAGAGAGAGAGAGAGAGAGAGAGAGAGAGAGAGGGAAAAGGGGAAAGGGGAAAGGAGACAGAGACAGAGACAGAGATGGGAGGGAGAGACAGATAGACAGACAGAGAAACAGAGACACAGAGAGAACTAGCAAATAAGAGGAACAGGGAAAGTTTCATAAGCTGAATATAATGGCACAATGAAAAGGACATTGGCTCTGGAGTCAAAGCACCAGGACTCAAGTCCCATTTTTCAAACTACCTTAGAGACGAGGCACTTACATTTTCTATACATGTTGTTTCATTTGTAAATTGAGACAGTTGGACTCTATGACCTCTCAGGTCCTTTTCAGCTTTAGGGCTATGATCTGATAAGGAAGCTAAGCATTCTGAGAGGTTGAGATGAGGAAGGAGGGCATTCCAGGAGCAGGAACAGCCTGGGAGAATGCACAAAGGTGGTATATAGAGTGGTATTCAGGGCACAGTAAGTCGGCTGGATTGTCAGGAGCACAGAGTATATGACAAGAAGAATCTATCTAATAGTCTAGGAAGGTGCATAGGTACTATGAAGGATTTTAAGTACCAGAAGAATAAGTGTTTTATTCTGGAGACTATAGGGAGTTCTTGAATGTTCTTGAATAACCAAGTGAAACAGTCAAATCGAGGCATTAGTGAGATGACTTGGTGACTGTTTAGAACGGTGGTGTCCCACAGACGTGGGGGAGGGGGTCGTTAATCTATACATCAGAATCCCTGCAGACTGTGTATTGATTTAGTTTAAAAATGTAATGTTATCTATATGTTATTGTATTTTGTTTTGTTAGATATTGCTCAATCACATTTTAATCTGGCTCAGACAGCCCTTGGGAGTGTTGTAGGTTGCATGTATTCTGTGACCCCTCTGTTATAGAGTAGGGGAGAGGCAAGAAGCTCCATTATGACGCTGCAATAATCCAGGGGACAAGGACCAGGACTATTGTGCAGGATGTATGAGTGGGGAGGAGCTGAATGTGAGAGGTAGAATTCATAAGACTTGGTAAATGACTAAGGTTGAGGGAGGGTGAGGAGAGAAAGAGAGAATTTTGCAAATGGAAAGCGACAGTAATTTTAAGAAATTACTGTGCTTTTTACCAATGATTGAAAATAGGTATTTTATTTCTGAGTTGAATTCATTTCTGTTCTATATCCTCTCATGTTTACTACCAGTGATGCATTTGTTTCTGAGGGCAAACTGAGATCATCTTTGACAATGGAATCACATGTTTAGAGCTAGAAGGAATCTTGGGGCAGCTAGGTGGCACAGTGGATAAAGCACAGGCCTTGTATTCAGGAGGACCAGAGTTCAAATCCAGCTTCAAACACTTGACACTTACTAGCTGTCTGACCCTGGGCAAGTCACTTAACCCTCATTGGCCTGCAAAAGAAAAAAGAAAAAAAGAAAAGGAAAAAAAAAGGAAGGAATCTCTATGACCCTGTTGTCCATTTAACACCCTCTGAGACATAGAGGAAATGAAATGACTTGACCAGGGTCACACAGCATATCAGGCAAGAATGCAAAATTAGCATGCAGGTCTAGTGACTGACTCTTTGGTGCAGCTGCCAGTATACCATGCTGTTCAAAGACAGAACATTTGTTACATTTGTTTTCATGTGACATGGAGAGAAAAGAATAGAAAAGAGAGAGAAATTCCATTTCTGCCCCTACAACTCTTATTCCCAGACTTACTGCCTAATATTTGATTTTATTATTATTTCAGATTTTCCTTGTAACATTAATTAGTCATAACCCAGTTACTTCTTTTGAATACACATATGCAAAATTTTAATTGTAATATATCAGTAAATATGTGTGTATTTCTCCCTTTATTCTTTGATCAATGGTCTATAGCATTAATATTGTTACTAATAAGTGACATTTACAAAGCTTTACAAGTAATAACTTACATACACTACCTCATTTGACTTTCAAAACATTCCTATGAGGGATGTAGCACATATGTTATTATCTCCACTTGATAGATGAGGAAACTGAGGCTCAGAGAGGTCACCTGACCTATTTATCCAAGGTCAGGAGGCTAAGGTTTACAAAGCTCTTTGTTCACAACAGCCTTGTGAGGTTGGTAATGTCAGTAACATACTCCCTACTTGATAGATGACGAAGTAGCGTAAAGTGACTATTCAGAGTTGCATTGCTGGTATATATGCACAAGAGCTATGACTCAAACCCAAGATTTCTGACTCCAATACCAATGCTCTTTTTATTACACCACAGTCCTTTCCATTTTTGGACTGCTTTCATTATGGGGCTATCCTTCCTTATGGTAAATAGAAACTTGCTTTCTGGTGATTTCCACCCATTGTTCCCAGTGTTGCTGTCTAGAGTGATGCGGAATAAATTGAATCTGTCACATACATAAAGAGAGCTCTCTTTAAGGGCCCCTGAGTCTTCTCCTCTCCAGGCCAATATCCTGTTACTTCAGCTGATCTTCCTGTGAAATATTTTTGTCATACTTCCCCATTCAAGCTGCCTCTCTCTGGATTCTATCCAATCCCACAAGCATCTATTTTTATTCAGTACCAAACATGTGATTGTCCTAGGCACTAGGGATGAGAAACAGGAAAGAGCTACTGCCTCCAAAGTGCTTACTTTCTATTGTGTCTTGCACCCTTCTGTTAATGTCGCTGTGTACAGTCCTCCATTCCTGTTTTGACCATCACAGAGCAGAGTGAAACTATTTTCCTCTTTATTCTGGATTCTGCAAGTCTATGAATTCCTTTAATGAATCTCACACTGTTGGATCCTGCTGAGCTTTCAGTCAATGTTTTTTCCAGTGAGAAATCACTTTTGTGTATGAAAATTTGCCTAAAGGGATGAACTATAAGCTTCGTGAAGGCCACAGCCTGTTTCATTTTTCGTAGCATGGTGCCTGGAACATTTTGTAGGCACTTAATAAATGCTTTTTGAATACTTGGGTCACATGGAATACCGACTACCCTGACCCTTACTGCATGAAGGCTGGGGATTTAATTCTTCTCTGTCTCCTCCCCCATGGGTTTTCTGGTTACATTACAGTGCTTGAGAGTATCTAAGGTCTCTGCAAATTGCTCTAGCTCTCACCAGTGGTGTTTTCTGAATTATAGGGGGTGGTCCCCTGTACCCCAGTTCCATTAACCATTGAACTCCACGCCAGTTCTGTAGTTGATACTTGGAAAAGACTAATCAGAAAGCTACATTTACTACCCTACTGGGAATGATAAGTTAAATAGTATATTTCCACAGAGATGGTGAAAACAAAAAGGAATTAAGTACCGGGACACAAACTCAGCAAAGTTATATGTGTTTGGCCAAACTTGAGTGCTGGGGTTACATAGGCCCAGGGAGATGAAAAAAAAAATTCTCTCTTGTACAATTTGGGCCCTACCACACTTTTCTTGCTGGGGACTGATGAACCATGACCTCTAAGTTTAGTCATTTTCAAATGTACTGGCTAAACCCAAGGGTTTCACATCTGTCTTTGAAAATGATGCTCAGGGGCAGCTAGGTGGTAAAGTGGATGAATCACTGGCCCTGGATTCAGGAGGACCTGAGTTCAAATCCAGCCTCAGACACTTGATACTTACTAGCTGTGTGATCCTGGGCATGTCATTTAACCCTCATTGCCCTGAAAAAAAACCAAAACCAAAAACGATGCTCAAATGGAGATGGGATCTCTTTGTCTTACTTGGTTTGGATGTTCTATTGTCAAAATTGAATACAGGACATGTCATTTCCTTAAGTGAGTATATTGTTAGCTCACTAACCCACAGATACCTTAATCGAGAGGCAGCCCTTGGGAAATATGATAGAATATCCAGAATTAGAAATGTACAAAGTCATTAGGATGTTTTACAGATTTAATATCGTTTCTGAATTGTGCTATCAAGAGAGACCATAAATGACAAATACTGTTTAAGATTATTTAACAGAGTTATACTCAGTGCTACTGAGCTCTCCCCATGTTGAAGTCACTGCCCAGTCATGTGGGTGTTGAGGGAGGCCGGTTCCTTCTGGAAGGCCGCCAGGGAGCTGTTGAGCTCATTCCTGTTGCTTTGCAGTAATGGTAGCCCAGAGCTAATGTGTCTCCCTAAGTGCCCGACTTGCTACTGAGATATGTTTTAACTCAGTTATCATTTGCTAGAATTAGATGTGGAGTCTACATTTGTTTGCAAATTGTCTTGGGAGCTTCACTGAAGTTGGGAAATAGAGACTGAGAGTTTGTTTTTGTTGTGTTTTTTTCTGGTTGGGTCTCACTTTTCTGAAGTTATAAGCTGATTCTCTGTCTTTAGGAGCTATATTGTCTTTGGGAGTCAGAGCTGGCATCAGGGCTGTGAGGTTGGACCAGAGACTTGAATTGCAATGTCAGTACTGGGGAGGGTTGTGAGCAGATGCTGGAGGGGTTTTATCCATTCCCAGGATGCTGTGATTTATATTAGGTGTCTTGTTTCTTGTCTGAATGTCTTTCTTTGTAAAATTAGGAGCCCACTTAATATAAAACCTCACTGTTTATAATGGGAGTGGGTGGGAGAATAAATAAATAATGTCTGAATCAATCAATTAATTATTCACCAATATTATGATGTGCCAGGCACATTTGTGTATACAAGTACACAAATGCAAATAGTGTCTGTCTTCAAAGAGTTTATATTCTATCAGCAGAATTCACCTGGCTATAGATAAATTAATAGAGAATGGATACAAAATGCAAGGTCATTGAGGAGAGGCACTAATAATTAGGAAAAATCTGCAAAGTTCTCACAAAGGAGGTGCCACTGAGCATTGAAGGAAGTGAGAGATTCCAACAGGTAGAGATGAGAAATGAGAGAA
This sequence comes from Dromiciops gliroides, assembly GCF_019393635.1. Taxonomy (NCBI): domain Eukaryota; kingdom Metazoa; phylum Chordata; class Mammalia; order Microbiotheria; family Microbiotheriidae; genus Dromiciops; species Dromiciops gliroides. The sequence goes on from NC_057862.1 coordinate 71,583,857, forward strand.
TTCTGGGTGTAGGGAACAGCCTCCCTCTGAAAAGGCAGAAAGACTGGAGATGGAATGTATCTTATAGGAAACACAATGAAAGAATGAACTATTTGTAAAGCCAAGTCAGATGAATTGCTTTTTGAGGCAGGGTTTTCTCTCTCATTGGAAGTAAAAGCCATATAACTACTACCAGAGATGTTGTTGAAGTGATTAGCAATTCTGGGATAGCTATGAGATAGAATACAAGAAATTACCCCTGAGTGCCAGGACCACTCAGAGTCTGGGGTTGCTTTCAAGTTTATACTGGAATTTAACCTAATCTAAGAAAATGTCACATCCAAGATGACTTTTTGAATTAAAAGATAAAAATTAAAATGAATAAAATATTCATTTGTTTCTAAGAAAGCATTTGCTTTGAAGGACTTGAAGGTTACTGATCTATAAATTCCATAAAGATGGTGCTTTGCCCATGGTAGAGGCTGGGTAAATATTTGCTGAAGAATATTTGAAAAGAGTTTATTCCTTCACATTACTAAAATATTCTCTTCACCATTACTTTGGACTTTCCAATTTATTTGGCAAATTCATTATTTATAAAACAGAAGTAAATGTCAACCCAGCTGTTATCATGGGTACTCATTGAGAAGAATGGATTAAATGATTGAGATATTACTTCTTTTCTTTAGCGGGCCTTATTTCCCCCAATGTCTGTTATTCCTGGCTAGTAAGGTATGCAGGTAGGATAATTCATCGATCCTTTTTCATACTTTAATGCATTTAATACAATAAGCCTTAGGTTTAAATTTGGCAAAGTTAAGCTTGGCAAAATTAGAATGTTGAGGGCTAATTCAACATGGGGTGAAAACCCTCAGGACCTTAGGCGAATGAATCTCTTCTAGATTTAACTGCTAAACATATAATTGCACTTTCTGATGAAGAATTAAGGACCAGAGGGAAGATTACTCTAACATGGGCATAGTGCCCTCCAACATACAATAGGCAGTTGCTGAAGAATAAACTACTCAGAAGAAAGAACAAAGTTGGGTCTTTGGTGTTTGTTTTTTTTTAAGTTGAGTGGAGTTTCCAAACAAAGATGGCAACAAATGCAGCTTCCCCATCTAATTTTGACAAATGATAACTGGGTTAAAACATAATGTAAGCAAATGAATTTATTATCCTCAGCCTTTGGGATCATGATTGTGTTATGCACAAATTCAGATTGATTTGCTAATATATATTTAGCTGTTAAACTCTGAGTTTAATTTGATTACCCCTCCGGTCTTCCAGCATGACACATGGAAAATTATGAGGAATAACAAATAATGGAATGTGAAATAAATTCTGTTATCCCTAACTAAGTTTGTGGTTTACAGTAGACATCAGTTTTAAAGATTCAAGCTAGAGGAATACTAACTCAGAGGCGATTAAATTGTAACTGAGTTAGAGCCCAAGGAAATGTGGTTAACACTGACCTTTTCTGAAGTATGTCAAACCTATGCTGATTATTTCAACTTTAACTTATTAAATTTACTCCCTGCTCAAGACTTACCACCCCATTTGATGCATTATCATGCAAAATGGAATGACAGGAGTAGAGTCCCCCTGCCTGGTCTCCACATTTCTGACAAATTGTTTCCCTAAGTAGCACATTATTTATTTTCCTTTATGATAGAAGTGTTTCTCTTTAGTTGAGTGGAAATTAAACCTTTGTAATTAGATTTTGAAGTCTTTACTTTATGACTCTGCAGATATGAAATTAGCCCCATTCCAAGAGGTAATAGACCAGTCAAAGTTCTAATGAGGTTACCCCCCATTTTAGATAATGACTTTTGAATTTAATAAATCAAGCAATGCCAACAATTAAAAGAAAGAGAGAGACTCTATTCCCCTCTTTCCTCCACCATAAAAAGGAAGAAAACTGAAGCCAATAGTAACTTAGGATACTGAAATTGCTTAGGAATGCATAAAATATGAAGAATATTTTATAAAAATTGAAAAATTCACCTTTTAAATGTGAGGGAGGTTTTCTGAGGAAAGGGAAAGAAATTTCACAAATCCATCAACATTCAGAAAATTGACTACAGGATGCTTTTAAAATCAGCTTTGTTTTTGGTGCTTTGGTTGCTTATTGTGTATGATAAGTGTACTTGCTTTCATCTGGGATGGGTAGTGTTTCCTCTTAGGGAGACTCAAATGGATTAAAGATTCAAGAATGTATGCATTATACACATACATGAATACATATACATAAATGCATATATACATATAGGTATGCATACATTTATGTATGTGATAGTATATATGCACAGGGTGAGCCAAAAGTCATGAAGGGGTTTCAAAATTTAATAACTCCTTTATTTTTTGGTTGCAATTTACAATATAATAGCAGTATATGCAGTATCTAGTGAATTTACATTATGTGTGAAAAATCAAATATCAAATGGCAGAACATAAAGAAAAAATAATTTTCAAAAAGTTATTAAAACATCATGACTTTTAGTCCACCTTTTATATTTGTATATTAGGCAGCTGGATGGCACAGTGGGTAGAGTTGTAGACCTAGAGTCAGGAAGAGTCAACTTCTAGTAAATGCTTCAAACCCTTACTAGCTGTGCAACCATGGAAAATCCACAAATTAATAGGGGAAGACAACACACAAAAGGAAGCTAAGAGGAAGGAGGGGGGAGGTTTTGGATAGAGGGAGGTAAGGTACCCAGAAGTCCAAATTCAGTATAGCTTGTGGGAAATGGGGAGAAGACTATATAGAGCCTCCTTCTTAAATAAAAGTCTGTAGCCCATGACCCTGCCCTCCATCCAAATGGTCCAATCTGAGGGGCAGAAGGGACTGAAAAGTGAGTACCAGGAAGAGTCCATCTTGTAGGGTAATGAGATTTCTCAGCGATGAGTTTCCTGGGGAAGAAAGGAAAGAATCATGAAGAGGTCCAAGGAAGTCCAAAAGCAGCATAGCTGGTGGGAAATGGAGAGGTATCAATGCTATCATGATCATCATTTTCATCACTATTATACATGAAAGTAACATGGTAAACAGGGACCATTGGTTCCTTGAATAGTAGAACGCAAAGGAGACCTTAAAGATCTTTATAATTGACTCTCATGTTTCCCAGATGGGGACCCTGTGGTTCAGTGGACAATGTTGGGATTTGACAAGATATTCTGAGTCTTTCTTGGGGCTTCAGCTTTGGCATCTGGAAAAATGAGATTATTAGACTTTATGAAAGATCCCCTACAATTCTGGCAATCTGATGCAACAAAATTATCCATGTAAATCCATTTGGCCTTAGAAGCTAAAAGGTAGATTATATGCAAACTGAAATTTTTGATGAAAAATGAAAGTATTCCGGGGCAGCTAGGTGGTGCAGCGGATGAAGCACCAGCCCTGGATTCAGGAGGACCTGAGTTCAAATCCGGCCTCAGACACTTGACACATACTAGCTGTGTGACCCTGGGCAAGTCACTTAACCCCCATTGCCCAGCAAAAAAAAAATGAAAGTATTCCCACAATAGATTATCTTTGGGCTGTTTTTCCTTCTAGGTCCATTTTTTGCTCTCCTGTTGGGAAGTGTTGGATGTCCAGGGAATAGGAATAGGAACTAGACCTGTGATTTTAGCTGAAATAGGGAATTCCTAGGTGAGTCAACTCCCTCTGCTAATATAGATTAGCACATTCTCTGTAACTTTGAGTCTTAAAGAGTTGACAAGAACACTGAGAGGTTGCAGCTTGCTAGCCTGGTGATAGTTTTGCAGAAATGTATATTGGGGGGCAGCTAGGTGTCGCAGTGGATAAAGCACTAGCCCTGGATTCAAGAGGACCTGAGTTCAAGTCCAGCCTGAGACACTTGACACTTACTAGCTGTATGATCCTGGGCAAATCACTTAACCCTCGTTGCCCTGCCAAAAACACAACACAAAACAAACAAACAAAAGAAACGTATGTGGTGGGGCAGGTAGGTGGCACAGTGGATAAAGCACAAGCCCTGGATTCAGTAGGACCTGAGTTCAAATCCAGCCTCAGAGACTTGACACTTATTGTGTGACCCTGGGCAAATCATTTAACCTGCATTGCCCCACAAAACACACACACACACACACACACACACACACACACACACACACACACACCCCAATTGAAAATCTTTGGAAAACTTATCTCCTGGTTTTTTCTTAACCCTTATTCAATTTTCTCTTTCCAAGTCTGAGACAGCTAACCTACTGAGAGTTTTGCTGAAATGTTTGTTGGTCAATTGATTTTTTTTTTTTTACAAAAAGCAACCATTAAAACTTTTGCCAAAACTTATCCCCAGGACTTTGTTTAACCCTTGTTTAATTTTTTAAATTTTCTCTTTCCAATATTACAGTCTCTCCTTAAAATACTGGAGAACCCTAAAGGTCGATCAGCTTTCAGAACCTCCAGTGGCTTCAATGGCCTTCTGTCTCTTCTCTCTGACATGGAAGGATCTCTTCAGGACCCCCCATTGGAAACGTGGGCCCCAATCACCCCCAGCCAGACAATGGAACTTGTCCTCTACACGCTCTTGGCCATGACTGCAGCTCTACATTTGGATTCAGTTAATGGTGACTTTTTCAGGAGAAATAACTTGTTTGAAAAGCTGGCTGAAGACCTCTGCTCACTGGGCTGTTTTGGAACTCAGGAGCAAGGGGAAGCCTCACCACACCCCTTTATCACTGAGAAAACCAGGACATTTACAGAATTGTTGAATGCTGCCTTTTCCCCTTCAGAAGCATTCCCATCTGCACTGAGGAGCTGCCTCCAGATTCTGAGTTTTCTTGATAGTATGGCCAGAGGTACTCTTCACTTGGGGAATGGCCTGAAGGAATGGAAGCGAGCAGCAGAAGAAGTGGCCTTAGATCTTCAGAAAAACATGCCGATTCCGCCTGATGGATATTCCAGGATTGACAAGGGCAGCTTGAGGCCACTGGTCATGAAGGTGTGGCCAGATCTGGACGACAGGTAAGTCTTTGATTCTTGATTCTAAAACGGTACTTAAATCCCATTAATGAAAAAAAATAGGTCAGTTCTTTGGAAAGATAACTGAAGATGAAAATTTTCTAGGGCTAACTTTAACACAAAGAGGATTTTCAGTAAACTTGAATGACTGTGAATATAAAAGTTTTAATGGGATGAGAAGATGTCACTGTACCTCAGGATTGTGTTCTCATCTGCCAAATGAGGAGGTTAAATGAGACGACCTCTAAGACTGCTTTGAGTTCTAACATACTACCGGCTATGATCTCAAATGTTATTCTGTTCTTTGTATTATAATCTCTTTTGTATGTAACCTCTACCTGGTATTATCATTCCACTGTTTTTCTACTAAGCTAAATACCATATTCAATATTTGTTGTTTTGAGTTTAAAAGATGACTAGACCTTTGTCTAAATGGTCAGCACAGGTTCCCTGAGAAGATATCTTTTTATATTAAAAAAAAACACATTATCTTTTTAGTTTAGGAGGCTAGAAAATGCACCTTTGGTTGGTGTGGACAAGAAAAGAATTCAGATTCTTTTGATAGATTAAATTAATTTTTTCTATTAACATTAAAGTCTTACTGAGGCCTTAAGTATCAACTGGATTGGTCTTACGTCATTGGTAGCCAAGAGGAAAAAATGTGTTTATAATAAAGGTATTGTTATAGGAATAGACTGGTCTGCTTTTTAATCTTAAATATTTCCAAAGTGAGGTATATGTTAATTTTTCAGAATCATAGAATCTCTGCAATGGCAGAGATGTTAGTGGTCATTTTATAAAATCAAAGAATGAATTGAGTTTTCAGCAAGCCTTATAAGTTTTGGACAGTGATGATTTTTAGGAAGTTATTTCTTTTTCTCTTTTCTTTTCTTTTTTTTTTTCGGGACAATGAGGGTTAAGTGACTTGCCCAAGGTCACACAGCTAGTGCCAAGTGCCTGAGACTGGATCTGAACTCGGGTCCTCTTGAATCCAGGGCCAGTGCTTTATCCACTGTGCCACCTAGCTGCCCCCTTCAGCTTTTTAAATTTCACTCCACAGTACTTAGAATAGTACCTGGTCCACAGTAAGTGCTTAATAAGTGCTTATTATTTCATTGACTCGAATCCATTTTTGGTGGAACTGATAATTTAGCTAGCCATTCTGGAAAACAAAATGGATTAATGGGAAGAGTGCGACTAAGAAATCTATACCATTAACCCAGGTCTTCCACTGCTAGACCCCCTTTTTGTCAATGACAAAAGAAAAAACCCTCTATATACCCAAATATATCATCACTTTTTGTAGTAGCAAAGAACTGAGAAGTACCCTTTGCCCCTGTTGCTTCTCCCACTGATTTGTTGGCTTTTCCTAGAACTTTTAAAGAAAGAGGATACCCAGGCTGTTGGACCCATGGAGACTTCTATTTTATATGGTTCAACCATTGCTTCTCTGCCTTGTTGTTGTTCAGTCATGACCGATTCTTTGTAACCCCATTTGGGGTTTTCTTGACAAGATACTAAAGTGGTTTGCCATTTCCTTCTCCAGCTCATTTTACCAATGAGGAAACTGAGGGGCAAAGAGGGTTAATTGACTTGCTCAGTGTCCCCCAGCTGGTAAATGTCAGAGGTCAGATTTGAACTCAGGTCTTCCTGACTACAGGCCCAGTGCTCTATGCACCGTGCCACCTAATTGTCCTGATTTGCCCTTTCCTCCTTGGCTTATTATTATTGATGAAATAAAACTTTTTTCTTGACTTGTATCTTCGATTGTACTGAGTTGTAAACAATTTATTTCCCTATAGTACGGGTCTGATCATGTTGCTTCCTTATTCAAAAAACTTCAGTGGTTGCCTATCACCTCCAGTAATAAATACAAAATCATTGGGTCTTCAAAGCCCTTCATAAGAGACTGCCTTTCTACTTCTATTTGTATTCTCAGCACTACACAGGACAGTCCTACCTTTTTAATGTTCTTCCACCTTACTCCCCTCCAGGTGTTCTGTGATTCAGGCCTCCTTGATATTCCTCTCACAAGACACATCTCCCTGCTCTGCCTTTCCACTGGCTATCCCACATACCGAGAATGCTCTCCCTCCTCATTTAATCTATTCTCCCTCATTATCTTTCATGCCTAGAATTGTCTTCTGCTTTGTCTTTGCCTCCTGACTTCCTTCCAGTCCCAGCTAAAATTGCACCACCTTCTATATAAAAAGCCTTTCCTGATTCTCCTTTGTGTGCCTTCCCTTTGTCAATTATCACCAATTTACCCTGTATATATTTTATTTGTACATAGTTGTTTGTGTGCACTCTACTAGTAGACAGTGAGCTCCTCTCCTCTTCTCCTTTTTCTTCTTCTCTTCTTCTTCCCTTCTTTTTCCTTTCTTCTCCCCTCCCCTCCCCTCCTCTTCTCTCTCTCTCTCTCTGTCTCTCTGTCTGTCTCTCTCTCTCTCTGTCTCTCTGTCTCTCTCTCTGTCTCTCTGTCTCTCTCTCTCTCTCTCTGTCTCTCTGTCTCTCTCTCTCTCTCTCTATTTGCCTTTCTTTGTATCCCGAGTACTTATCACAGACCCTGGCACATAGTAGGCATTTAAAATGCTTACTGACTGGACTTAACTTTTCCCATTCCTGGAAACTATGCCTAATAGCGCAACTAAAGATCCAGTTAGCATATTGAACTTTTAGTCCACTAAACCCTCCAGACTTGTTCAGACTAGAATTAATCTGAACATATTTCCCATCTTCTACTTGTTAAGTTGATTAAGAACAAAAAACTCCTGTTTTTTTTTTTTTAAAAAAAAAACCAACCATTATCTTTTTAGTTTAGGAGGCTAGAAAATGCACCTTTGGTTGGTGTGGACAAGAAAAGAATTCAGATTCTTTTGATAGATTAAATTAATTTTTTCTATTAACATTAAAGTCTTACTGAGACCTTAAGTATCAACTGGATTGGTCTTATGTCATTGGTAGCCAAGAGGAAAAAAATTTGTTTATAATGAAGGTATTGTTATAGGAATGGACTGCTCTGCTTTTTAATCTTAAATTAAATATTTCCAAAGTTAGGTATATGTTAATTTTTCAGAATCATAGAATCTCAGCAATGGTAGAGATGTTAGTGATCATTTTATAAAATCAAAGAATGAATTGAGTTTTCAGCAAGCCTTATAAGTTTTGGACGGTGATGATTTCTCCTTAAAAAATTCATTGTATTAGATTAATCCCAGTGTCCTACTCTATCATTGTCTTTTTGAATCCTGACTCTTTTGCCCAGTGTTTTAGCAATCCCTCTTAGCTTCAAGTTATCTGTGAATCAACTTTTTTCCAAATCACTACTAAAAATGCTGAATAGTACAAGGCCAACCACAATTCCCAGCAACTGGAGACCTCCTTCCAAGTTTACTTTGAACTGTTCATGACTGACTAGACTACTCTTTGGGTCTGTCCATTCAACCAGTTTCAATGCCTTCTAATTGTTCTTTTGTCTGGGCCATATTTCTCCATCTTTTCCACAAGAGTAGCTGTGAAATGGGTAGGATAATAGCAATTTACCTCATTGTATAATAAACACCTACTGTGTGAGCAGAGTCTGCACTGAAACTTTCTACCTTAATATAAACAGGTATTTGAGAACTGACAGGAGTTCTGGGATTTGTAATTCTGAGAAACAAGCATTCTCACTCAACCCTAAGAATGTTTTGAACTAATAATAGCTAGCATTTATATAGAGTTTTAATGTTTACAAATTACAAGTATCTCACTTGATCCTTTCAACAAACCTAGGAGGTAGACTCTATGATCATCTCCATTTTATAGATGAGAACATAGAGGGAGGCAAAAACAAACAAACAAAACACATTTAAGGGATTGTCCAAAGTGACTCAGCTTGGAAGTGTCTGAGGCTCATCTTTTGCACCACCTATATTTGAAGGCAGACTCAAATCTCACAGAACAATTTTGAAAAAGACATATGTATGAAAGAGAACAGATTGTAGAAAAAGGAGGGAATGCATGAACAATGACCACAGGGACCATAGGGTGTCCTCAGCCCCAGCCTGGATTTAATGTGCTGAGCTGGAAAAAAAAAGCCATGACACAGGGAGGGTAAGTGGAAGAGAGAAAAGGAGCATGGAGCTAAGAAAGAGAAGAAAAAGACTGATTGGCTGTTGGGTCCCTGTAGTTTTCTTGGAATAGAAAACTTGGACTGAACCTGGAGGCAGTAATTGCCTCTTCAAGGATCTAGTTCCAAAAAAGATCTCTTATTTCCCCAACTCCTTTTCTGGTGCTTCCTGAATAGTGCTTTTTAAAAATTCCTCACTTCTCTTATCTAACCATTACCTATGTCCTGATATTTGTCTCACAGATAAATAATCCAGAGTTGGTGGGTTTGGTATACTTGTTTTGTATACTTATTCTATGCCAAGAAAAGGGGAATGGAGAAATCTAGGACTTACCTGGAAATATACACAATTTAAATTAGGACAGAGAGCGGCACACCTCTGTCCAAAGGTTAAGAATTTTCTTGACTGAGACAATAGCAAAGAGCTCTCAGTTTTTAGGATTTTGTGAGGATATAGCATTAAAGGTTGTGGATTCAAATTATGGCCTTGATACTTATTAGCTTTGTGCCTTTGGTCCAGTCACTTTATTTTTCTGGCCTGGGCGTGTTTATTCGTATAATGAGGTGGTTGGCTTAGATGATATCTAAAACCCTGTGGTCCCTGTGGTCATTGCTATTCAGCTCATAATCTAATTCTAAAGCATTATCTTTTTTTTTTTTTTCTGGGGCAATGAGGGTTAACTGACTTGTCCAGGGTGACACAGCTAGTAAGTGCCAAGTGTCTGAGTTCAGATTTGAACTCAGGTCCTCCTGAATCCAGGGCCAGTCCTTTACCCACTGCACCACCTAGCTGGCCCCTTATAAATTTATTTCTGATGAATCTTTGTTCCTGGTTTTTGCTAGCACCTTTCTCTTTTCCCCCATAACCAAACTCAGGTAGTTTCCATGCCCTCATACAGGAAACTGCAGAGTCAATTATATTCCGATTGGTGTGTTCATTAAAGAAAGATAATAAAGACTGGGTAAGAAGATCTGAATGCTATGACTGGTTGAACCAAGATTCCCCATTATGTTGAATAATATCCCTGCCAGTGCCCTAAATCTTGAGGCAGACCCTTTTCTCCTTGTAGTTTTTATGATTAGGGGAGCTCAAACTGTTTTAATTGACTCTAAACTTGATGTAAATCTGGTGTCCCCACTGCTCTAGAATAGCAGCTCCAGCTGCCTTCCCATGGATTAGCTGTGTTAATAGCCCTTAAGCTTCATTTGGGTGGTGTGTTGTGTCTATAAAGCTCTTTGTCTTTCTTCCTAAGTAGAAGCACCAGTGAACAGCTGGAAGCCTGGGAACTAAGAGTCAGGAGGTTGGCTTCTCGCTGGAGGCTTCCAAATTCTACCTTCCCCCCCTTCCTAGCTCTCCCTGGAAGACTTTCTTTTTTATTGTTAAAAAAATGTTAGAAATGAGATTAAGAATAACTGGGACTTTCCCTGCTTTTATCCTCTTATATAAAGAAACTTGCCTTTTCTTCTGCAGTTGATTTTTCACATGTTGGTCAGTGATGGTGGTGCCCACTGATGGCCTGGAGATTCTGTTGTTGGCACGCACAATATGTTTCATGACTTTGCACTGAGTTATTTGTGTTATCTGTAACTAAGTCATACATATCTGTCTCTTCCACGACCTTGCTCCATCAGTTACCTTCTCTCTCCCACATAACAAATCTGTTCTTTTCTCCAGGAGCCTTCCCTACTACCTAGAAACATAGAGCAGGGACAGTGTTTGTTTTATTTTGGTTTTTAAATATCCTAAGTACTTAATGCTGCGCATAGCATCTAGGAGGCCTTTGATAAATGCTTGAAGTCTTACTCAAAACCTTTCCTGATTCCTCCTGTTTTTGCTTATCTAGGTTGTATTCCTGAAAATACCTGAAGTCAGACAATGCTTTTATTTGTCTGTAACTAACTCCCTAGCACCTAGCATAGTGCCATGCACAGAGTAGGTGGTTTATAAATCTATGTTGCAATGAATTGAATATTTCTTGGTACAGAGTCTCCATAGGAATTGCAGAATGCCAGAACTGGAAGGAAACTCAAAGTCCACTGAGTACCATCCCTTCTTCTATTCACAGCTCTTTCTTCAATCCATGAGGTTGGGCAAGTCATGCTATATAAGCCTCTTTATATCTGACAATTTTATTTTATTTTATTTTATTTTCGCGTGGGGCAATGAGGGTTAAGTGACTTGCCCAGGGTCACACAGCTAGTAAGTGTCAAGTGTCTGGGTCAGATTTGAACTCATCTCTTCCTGAATCCAGGGCCAGTGCTTTATCCACTGTGCCACCTAGCTGCCCCCTGACAATTGGATTTAAAAGTAATCTCTCTAAAAGGTTGGTTCTATGGTCTGTGATGTGAGACTACTTTATTAAGGAAATAACCCTATAAATCCCTTCTTCTCCCAGTAAGTATGAGGAGTTCTTCATCAACTAAAGTTATTGTCCAACTCAAAAACTATGAGTTGTTTTCATTGTGCATAGGGTAGATTCTATAACTCCAGCCAAGTATGCAAGGATACCGTCTCGAGCAAGTCTGACTCTACAGCTGTCTTGCACTGCCCTCTCCATTTCCATGAATCTTTTGTTGCCATCACACTAATCTCCATGTCGTCCGTTATTACTATATTTATTCTTACTTCTGGTCTTCAGTTCCTATTATAATATACATTCCCATTTCCATGTCTCTGCAACAACATTCCCTGGCCTGAAAGGTCTTCCTTCTTTCCTCAGCTTATCCAAATCCTATGAATTTTTCAAGGCTTACCCAAATTTCCGTCTCCTCCATGAAGGCTTCCCATTGGACTTACCACCATATCCCAATTACTCCCTGTACAGACTCATGGCATTTACTCTCTGCGGCTAGTCCATCCATCACAGCCTTGTGATATCTCTTCTTGTCTTATGTTACTTATCTTCACATGGATATATTTTGTCCTAATTAGAGTGTAAACTCCCTGGGATCATGGATTCAATTCAATTCAATTGACAGAGTTGACCACAACACAGTGGATAAAGAGCTTGCTTTGGAGCTAAGTTAAAATCTAGGTTCAAATCGCACCCCTGACACATACTGACTGCATGTCCCTGGGTAAGACCCTTAGCCCATAAGTGCTCTCAGAAGCTCTCTGAGATAATCTGCATAGAAAGTGCCAGCTAAGTATTCGTAGAGGGAGTCTCTTCACCTGGGTATTCTTTACAATCCCTAAAATCATAGAATTTCTATCACACATTGCTAAGTTTCTACCACATACATCACTATTCTAGATAAAACATAATCCCTACCCTGAAGGAAAAACCAAATTTTGGGCAAAAAGACAGATGGTTGAATAACTGCAGTGAAAATGAAAAAGAAAGCCCAAGTTAAATAGAAAAGGTGGTACAGTAATGGGGACACCTGAGTGGGACATTGCTTGAAGGATGTAATTAGTAAGTAACAAGTAAAGATGTTATAAGTTATGGTCTTAGCAAAGGCATAAAGGTGGGAGAGGGAAGGACTAGATACAGGAACATTTAGTGGTTTCAAGATGGCTGGAATATAGTGTGAAATGGTGTGGTAAGAGAACGTTGTACTTTTTATCCTCCCTCGGTGATTGAAAAATGATGCTAAGTAATCAATTAATAATTATTATGCACCTACTATGTATGGGCACTGTGCTAAGTATTGGGGTTACAAAGATAGAAGTAAGGCAATCTCTGCCTTTAAGGAATTTATATTCTATTCTTACATAGTAAGTACTCAAATATTTGCTGAATAAATGGAGTTCAAAATTATATTAATTATTGCTCCTCAGTGAGCAGAGTTATAGAAACATTCTAGCATATCATATAGTCCACAAAATGTGGGCCGAGCTTCCAAAGTACATTTATAAATCAGAAGCTTTTAACTCAGAAATTGTTCTGAGACCTGGTTACTTTTTCCAAAACCTATTTAGTCCAGAAAGTCCCTGAAATACAATAAATCTGGAAGAATAAATATTAAGGAAAACACTCTGGCACTATAAGCAATTAAAGAAAAAATACTAACATGCAGTTAGAAATAGATCTGCTTGAGGAAGATTAAGGTTTAATTAACAAAAAAGGAGAAGACAGAGTAAGTCAGACAGCGACTTACAGTCATGGTCAAGGGCTGAAAAGTATGATGGTACTTTTTATTATTATGTCTAATTTCTAAATGTGAATAGCTGCTACTTATGATACAAGGTCTCATTAACAGTCCTTATTCTTATCACAGAGTCAGGTTTGTTGTGGTGATGGTGGTTTTGTTTTATTTTAAAATGTTCTATCTTTTAGTAGTGTAACTAGTAGATATTTACATTTCTCTAGCATTACAGGGTTTCTGAACCACTTTCCACATAGCAACCCTGAGAGGTAGATAAGGCAAGCATTATCTTCCCCATTTTACTGCCAAGGAAACTGAGAGTCTCAGAAGTTAGAGGTTTGCCCATAGGAATGTAGTTAAGAAGTGTCTCAATCAGGAATACGGGTTTTCCATCCCCCAGTGCAGCATTCATGTCACGATGCTATAATAAAATTCAGAGAGAGACTTTCCTGAAGTAACTCAGCCAGATTTGGAAGACAGAGAAGGGCAGAATTCAGCCAATCATTCAGATTATGGGATATTCACAAATTGGACCTTGATAGCTCAGGTGGGGCCTTTATCTAATTTGTCAGTCCATAAAACAAGACTTTAACAGAATTCATACTTAGTAACTATCAACAGAAATAGATATTCATTATGAGGAGTTCATAGTTTTTACTGTGTCATGTACTCCTTTGACAGTCTAAAGAAGCCAATGGACCCTTCCTACAAAATTTTAATACATAAAAGTAAATACATCGAATCACAAAGGAAGCCAATTATATTGACGTATGGTTATGAATCCATTTCAAAAGCCAAAAACAAGCCCACAGACCCCAATTTAAAACCCCCTAGTTTAAAGGCAGGTAATGCATATGTTATTTTCAACAAAAATGCCCTATTTGTTTTCATGGATCCTTCTAATCTCTTTTTATTATTTTTCATATTTTGCTGTTGTTATTTTTATCACCATATGGATGTAGTTACTGTTTGTCATTTCTTATGGAACAATACTATTCCATTGTACTCTTTTGGGTCAGGCTCCATGATGGCGTGAGTGTAGAGAAATTGTTAGTGAGAAAACTGAGTCTCTACTAATGCATAAGAGCATATGTTCTTTAAAGGAGAACTTTACCTGAAGTTCTGAGAGGTTAAGCAATTTGCCCAACTTCACCTAGTCAGGATGTGTCAGAGAAAGGACACATCCTTCCTCTTCCCTCCGAGGCTGCCTTTCTTTAAATGACATACTCTATTTTGTTCAGCCATTTCCCCATGGTTGGACATATAAGTTCTTTCCATTTTTTTGTTTTGTTTTGTTTTTATTTTAAAAATGCCATTAATTCACCTTCTGGTTCACTGGGAAAGAGTGAATGATTGGCAGACATTTGGGGCTCCCTGGATGGGATGATTCTCAGATTCTAACAAATAGAGGAAAAGGAAGTTCCCCTTATGGGCTTTTGCTGGGGTTCCTCATTTTTTTTTGTTCTGTTTTGTCTAGGACGGATGATGCTGATGCTGTCATCATGCACCCTGGGGTCATCTGCATCATGCTCAGGCTGCTTCCTTCCCTGTACCATGAAGATCACCCACAGGTACAATTGTTCCAAGATATTTTGCTTGTCATGCCTAATGAATTACTTATATTTCTCTTCTCTTCATCACCCCCCTACTCTGAACCCCTACAAAATAAATCCTTGGAAAATCCTTCTGAAAGATATTTCAACAGAATCCCTTACACGAGCATTGCCACAGACAGTGGCAGAGTAATGTCTCCAAACACTTTTTGTCAGAAGAAGAAATAAAGGCATCAAGGATTATGGGATCTGGAATTGGAAGGGCCGCTTTAAGGTCATTCAGTCAAAAGATCATTCAGTTAGTGATGCAGTGTTATTATTACCACCATGGGAAAGGTTCATAGTCAGAAAATGCTTCCTGACAAGCCAACTGAGTATGTGTTACTTGGAGTTAGGAATTTACCCTGAGCTGGAATTCCTTACTTGTACATGGTGGAACGAGGAAGCCAGAATTTCTGCATGAAAGAGTATATGAAGGAGAGTAAAAGGCAAGAAGACTAGGAAGGTATGGAAAGGTCAGATTGTAAAGGGCTTCCAAAAACTGGTATTTGGTGCCAGAAGTAGTAGGGAGCCATTGAGTAGGTGATGTGGTCAGGCCTGTTGGCCTAGGCATAAAGTAATGAGGGTCTGTCCCAGGGTGGTGACTATGTGAGTAAAGAGAAGATACCATATGTGAGAGATATCAAGAAGATGGAAATGACATGATTTGGTCACAGATTAGACCTGTAAAGTGATGTAAACGAGAAATTGAGGATGACATGGAGTTTCCAAGCCTGCATGACTGGGAAAAGGTTGGTGTCTTCAACAGTAGTAGGGAAGCTGGAAAGAAGGAAATGCTTGGGAAGAAAGATAATGAGTTTGAGATGCCATCCAGCTGGAGATGATCAATAGGCACATTAGCTGGCAATGCGAGACTAGAGGTCAGGTGAGAGGTTAGTGCTGTGTGTGCTGATCTGAGAATTACCTCAATAGAGAGGATAAGTGAACCCAGAGTAATTAGATCACCAAGAAAGGTCATCTAAAGAGAAGAGGGCCCAGGAAACAAGACTCTTAGAGGGTACCGCAGTAAATGATATGACCTGGAGAAAGGTCTAGTGAAGGACCTTGAAGAGTGTTCTTTATGATAGGCGGGAGGAGAAACAGGAGAAAGCAGTGTCACAAAATCTAGAGAAGAGTAAGTATACAGGAGAAGAAGGTGTTTGACATTGTCAGAGCTTACAGAGAGGTCAAGAAGGATGAGAATTGAGAAAAGGACATTATGGGGCAGCTAGGTGGCGCAGTGGATAGAGCACTGGCCCTGGATTAAGGAGGACCTGAGTTCAAATCCAGCCTCAGACACTGAACACTTACTAGCTGTGTGACCCTGGGCAAGTCACTTAACCCCAATTACATCACCAACGAATAAAAAGAGAGAAAAGGACATTAGACTTGGCAATTGGATCATTGGTAACTGTGCAGAGAGCAGTGGGGATTGAGATGAAGACAGTGTGGATAATGAATAATTAGAATACCTTTTAATTCCTAAATCCCTCAGCCTAAAACAAACATTTTATTGTTAAACATTGCATGAGAAGGAATGATTATATTATGGATTGATTGCTTTAATCATATAGCTATAAATAAAAATAGATTAGCCCTCAAATCTGGTCTTGCTAGGTCTCATAAAACAATCCCAGGCTCTCTGGGTGAAGTTTGGCTCTTGGAAATGAAACCACTTAATTCCTATGGGTCACAGTGCCCTCTTAATTTACAGACTAATGGGCTTCTGCTCCCAAGGGTTATCCAAGCTGCATTTAAACAGTTAAACCAAAAAACCAAAAAAACCAAAAAGCCTGGATTCAAATGGCCAATTCAGTGTTTGGGCCATCATCATACTTAAATATAGGGTCAGAGATTTAAAGATGGAAGAAACCTCAGATTTGCTATGCCCCCCCCCATCTTAAAGTTTATGTCTTGGACTTTGGCTGCAGTATACAAAAATATGTTGCAAAAAAAGGGAAAAGAAATAAAAAAGCTCCAGCTCAGAGATGGATGAAGCAAGGACCACATATGTCATATATAGGTATATCCTGAGGGTCCTTATCATCTAGGATCTGCCTAAGTGAGCTTTAGTTTTTCAAATGTGCTGCCATAATTAGAAAAATTAGTCATGCAAATAGAGGTTCCATTTGATTAAAATGTTTTTCATCTGTTAAAATCATAATAAGCAATTTAGGAAAAAAAATCAGGTTGCTTACCAAATATGCAAATGAAAATGGAGGGTGCGGCTTTCTCAACTGTTTTCTGCATATGCCAAATCAGCAGCTATTAAAAGTTTGATAATTAGAGTAATTAATTTCTGGAGGGGGGGGAAATCTCATAACAATAAATAGAATAATTAATTGAATGAGATACAAAGCCATACAGGAAAAGACCGAAATAACATATGAGGTATAGAAAAAGAAATCTGCAACCTCTCAGTAGATGGCAGTATTATTAAAAGTATGGAAAGCTGTAAAATTCCCATCTCCTTTCTTGATGTTTGTCAAAGTTTCCAGCATTCTCCACATTCCGTCTCACTTGTTACTACTTAAATGTTCTTCTAACTATTTTTCCCCTACCCCTTGATAAGAAACAGATGTTATCTTCAAGGACAGATGTCATTTAAAAAGGAACTCATGCAATGACCTCGAGGGGATCCAATATTTGTTCTCTTTCATTGATAGCCAAATCACATTTACACCATTAATGACTTAAATGGTTATTTTGCAAACTGCCAGCACTGTGGGCTCCTCCTGGAAGCTGAAAATCCAGCTGTTCTTTTGGCCTCTTACATCATCACCAGGAATAACCGTTAGACTGGTCAGAATTCAGCAGCAAGTGTTGCTGATTGGGCACTAGGCAGAATAGTATCCAGCTGGGTTCTCGAGGAGGCATGTTGGCCCTAGAATGGTATAACTCATGTGGACTCAGATGAGAGTTCTTTTCAGTAAGGTCAGCAGATAGGAATTGCCTGCCCATGAGGAAAAGATGCTTTGGTTGGAGCAATGGAGACTATTTTTAATTTAGTGCTTTCTGGTGATGAGTGTAATTCAACTTACACTGTAGTTTGTGGCCTTTGTTGTTGTGAATTTTAGGAAAGTCGTTTCTGATTGCTGGTGAAGAGGTGATGTGTTAGATAGAGTTCTCAGCCTGGAATTAGGAAGAGCTGAGTTCAAATCGGGCCACAGACACTTACTAGCTGTATGATCCTGGGCAAGACATTTAACTTCTGTCTGCCTCACTTTCCTCAACTCTGAAGTGGGGATAATAATATAATAATAGTATTTGCTGGTTGTTTTGAGGATCAAATGAGATATTTGTAAAAGTACTTAATCCAGTGCCTGGCACAGAGCAGGCACTATATTAATGTTTATTCCTCTTCTCTTCCCCCATATTTGAAAGTCATTGGCTTTATGTCAAGACCTGCAAACACAATGAATTCCTCACTGATAGGGGAATATGGAAGGTTAGAGATCATCCAGTTAATTCATTTCATTTTGTAATTGGAGTGATTGAACTCCAGAGAGGTGAACATGACTCATCCAAGGTTACACAGACGGTCAATAACAGGGCTGGGGTTTGAACCCAGATCTTTGATGTTGTACTTCACTCTTTCCCCTGCCTCTGAGTTGCAATTATTTATTAAACTCAGATATCTATTTTGGTGCTTTGAGATAAACCATCCCAAACCTTTATAATCTTAGATGAACTTGAAAATATTTTCTGAAATGTAGGGGTCCTATTGAAGTAGGCATGATACATACACTGAGACAACAAAGTCCCAGGGTAAAGAGCCTTGGCTCTGAAGTCAGAGGACCTAGATTCAAATCCTGGCTCTAATACTTGTCACTTACCTATTGGACAAGTCAGCTTACCTGAGTCTTGGTTTTCTCATTTGTAAAATAAGAGCAGTGGCTTGTTTGGCCCCTACGCAATTTTCCAGCTATATCTCTCTATCCAATGTCAGAGGGAAGACACCAAGATTCAATGTACATTTGCTAGGTTATGTCCTCTTGAATTGCTCTAAATTTCATACTTCATTAAAAGATGCCAGAACCTTGAGTCAGAATCTGAAGCTTTGGATTTTACGTGGGTTGGGTTCCACCTCGAGGTTGTGAATGGGGGGGGGCAGTTCTCATTTATTATCATTGTCTTTGGCCTGTAGCCCCACTTAAAGGAACACCAGAATGTGGCCGATTTTGTCTGTGGCTAAAAATTTCCCTAAGACTTCTTTTTTTGTTGTTGTTGTTTTTTGTGGGGCAATGAGGGTTAAGTGACTTGCCCAGGGTCACACAGCTAATAGGTGTCAAGTGTCTGAAGCCATATTTGAACTTGGGTCCTCCTGAACCCAGGGCCGGTGCTTTAATCCACTACGCCACCTAGCTGCCCCCCCCCCAAGACTTCAAGAGGACCTCTTAGCTTCAGTTTCTTGACGGGGCTAGACTTGAGTGCCTCTCTCTGAGGTCCCTCTATGTTCTAAATCTATGATTATTACATTGAATCTAAATTGGCTCCCCCCCCCTTTTTTGTAAATTCCACCCACAGCTTCAAGTTCTGTTGTCTAGAACCAAGTGGAACAAGCCAATTCCATCTTCTCATCCTTGGAGATGTTTTCCCTGAATCTTTTCTTCTACAATCTAAACATCCCCTTTTTGAATGACTGAACTTTATCTACATAAAGTCAAGGCCCTTTGACATTAATAGTTGACATTTCAAGACACTTTCTAGTGTAGAAATATCCTTCCTTAAATGTGGTGCCCAGAACAGAAGGCAACACTCTTCTTTGGACACATCCCCAACAACTTCCTCACTAACCTTCTAACCTATACCAGAGACTTTGCTATGGAGAAACATCTGCCTCAGGGCCTCTCTCTCTTGATTGGCGACTGCCTCCTCCACCAGAACATTATTTTGGAAAGTCCTAACCAAGCTTCTCTTCTCTCCCTCCTCTCCAGATCCCTCGTCTCCAGCCTCTTAGCATATATCTTTTCGTTTTTTTTTTTTTTTTTTTTTAGTGAGGCAATAGGGGTTAAGTGACTTGCCCAGGATCACACAGCTAGTAAGTGTCAAGTGTCCGAGGCCAGATTTGAACTCAGGTCCTCCTGAATCCAGGGCTGGTGCTTTATCCACTGCGCCACCTAGCTGCCCCCTCATTTAACAGTTGAAGAAATATAACCTCCCCAAAAAGAAAAAGAATTCGAATTATTTGCCCAGGGTCACAAAGTAAGTGTCTGAGGCTGGATTGAACTTCAGTCTTCCTGACTCTAAGTCCAGCATTCTATCCACTGTGCCACCTACCTGTCTGACTTTCCTTTCTACCTCCACCCCCAAACTCCCTCTAGTTTTAAAACTATGAACCCTGATTAAATCAACTCTCATATTCCTACCTAGGGTATGACTGGGTTGCTTAGAGGATAGAAGACTTGCATTCTTGGCTTTTGTATTTGTATTCCCAGCCCTTAGTGAAATACTTGTTACATAATAAGTAGTTAATAAGGGCCTATTAATTAATTGATTGATCGATTGATCAATTAGTTAATTATTTATTTAATTCATTCATTCAGCATAACTATCAATTCCCCAGTCCTTAACACTACAGGCCCTCTTAATCACCTCTGAAAGTGCATTAGCTTGCATATCTGCTCTATCATACTATTGACTCACATTTACAATCTACTCAAATGCCAGATCTTTCTTCAGGCAACTTTCTAGTCATGCATATCTTTACTTTGTACTTGTGAAGCTGATTTTAAAATCTAAGCTTAAGACTTTATGTTCATCCCTATAATTTCCTTTGACCACATTTTGCCCTATGTTTTAACTTGTCAAGATTCTTTTTGTATGTGAAACTGAACATTTATCACATAATTAAAATGCATATTAAAATGAACGAGAGTCCTGCTTGCCTGTATCCCCATCTGAAATTCCTTTTGATCTCTTTTGTGTATGTTTTAAATTTTTCATTCACATCACTTTAACTACCCACCTTGTTCTCTCCTCAAGATCTTTTTGGATCTAGATTCTGTTACTGAGTCAACTTTCTGTTATTTGATAAGTTGAGAAAGATGTCATCTATACTATTATCCAAGTTATTTATAAGAGTTATGAAACAGCTCAGGGACAAAACCAGATCTGGGAATATTGGGACAGTTGTCCAATTGAAGTTGAACTATTAATGACGATTCTTTGATTCTTAGCCCTTCAAACAATTCAAAACTTATCTAATTGTACAATCCTCTAGCTCACATCTCTTCTTATTTTCCACAAAGATAGCATGAGACACTTTGTCAAATGCTTGGAAAAGATACAGGCACATTACATATACACAAAGTATTCCTCCAATCTTAAATGTCTGAAAAGGAAATATGGCATTATCTATTTCCTTTTCTACTTTCTAATCCTACCTCTCCCATTCTCTTGTGAGTACCACACTAACTCTTGGTCATTATTGGGGCCACCTTCTGGACTCTGACTTCACTTGGCTTTATATTCATCTTCCTTTCTATGATTTGGCATTTTAATGTCTCACTCTTGCCCAAGAATCCCTTGACCTTCTGGCCTTTTGTCATTCTTGACCTGAAAATTCTTCAAGACCAAGGAACTCTATTAATGGATTTCTTAATCCTTGATCCAGGGCTCCTGAATTTTGCTAGAGAAAGCCAGGAAGTTGGCCTGATTTCACATACTATTCACACACTAAGAAGCCTTATTTCCCACATTGGCTTCCTTAAGACATTTCTTCTTTTTTCTCTGTTAACCACTTCCATCCTCAGATTTTAAAAAAATGACCTGGTCTCTTAACTGAAAAGATGAGGATCATGAGATATGGATTCCTTCAGCTTCTCTCCTTCATTTCCCAAACCTCTGCATCATCATTTATTAGTGTCTACCTTCTCCTTGATGTAGCCCAGGATTTTTTTTTCGAGGCAATTAGGGTTGAGTGACTTGTCCAGGGTCATACAGCTAATAAGTGATAAGTGTCTGAGGCCAGATTTGAACTCAAGTCCTCCTGAATCCAGGGCTGGTGCTTTATCCACTGTGCCACCTAGCTGCCCCTGTAGCCCCATCTTGATTTTGTACAGGTATATGATAGGGACTTGTCAGCTGTGGTTTTATTTTTTTGGAAATAACCAGGTACATCAATTTTACAAATATAAGTTGGCACATTCTTGACAGTTTATATGATGACAGAATTTCCTAAAGTGTATGGGGGCAGGGGGTCAGTGGTGGTGTGGGCCTGGGTGTCAAACTCAATGAGAAACAGATTCCTGACAAAATATTGACTTAGAAAACCACAAATTAACATCATCTATGTTGTGTCTTATTTTTATTTAAGGTAAATATTTCCCAATTATATTTTAATTTAGTTCAGCCTGCATTGGGAGTTTTGCTGGCCAGCTGGTGGGTTCTGATACCTCTGTTTTAGAGCTCTGAGAGTCCAGGTTATTTTCCCAGAATCCCACAGATAGCATAGCCTCGTCATAAGTTTAGAATTGAAAGAGACCTTGAAAAGCATTGAGTCCAAAACCTCATTTTACTATTTTTTTTTTTAGTGAGGCAGTTGGGGTTAAGTGACTTGCCCAGGGTCACACAACTAGCAAGTGTTAATTGTCTGAGGCCGGATTTGAACTCAGGTACTCCTGACTCCAGGGCCGGTGCTCTATCCACTTCGCCATCTAGCTGCCCCCCAAACCCTCATTTTACATATCAGGAAATTGAAGCACAGAGAGGTTAAGTGTCTTGCGAAGGGTCACATAACTACTAAGTGTAAGTGGCAGGACTTGAATCCAGGTGTTTTTGGCTTTGAGACCAACTATCTGTCTACTCCATCATGATGCCACTTACTTTATATATATATATATATATATATATATATATATATATATAGTATTTACTTAATTTGTGCATGTGATAGTTTCTATTTATCTGTCCCTCCTTACTAGCCCTCAATAGAATGTAAACTCCTTGAGGGAAGGTAGGGTTTCATTGTTGTCTTTGTAACTCCAGCATCTAGCACTGGGGCTTTCACAGAGTAGACATTTAATACGTGCTTGATGAATTGAATGCTGAGAGAATCATCACCACCTTCATTTTTTACTTTTCTTTGGTCACAGAGGAAATATCCCTTTCAGTGAAGTTGATTCTTCTCCACACCCTTGGCCCTTGATTATACTTCCACCCCTACCCCATTCTTCCTTTACAGCAGTGTGCTAATGGGCATCTCCTGTCTCTCATATCTCTTCCCTCATTACTGGCTACTTCAAAAGCCTGAATACAAATATATTTATTTTCTCCAATAAAGAAAGAAAAGGGAAGGAAAAGGAAGAAAAAGGGAAGGGAAGGGAAGGGAAGGGAAGGGAAGGGAAGGGAAGGGAAGGGAAGGGAAGGGAAGGGAAGGGAAGGGAAGGGAAGGGAAGGGAAGGGAAGGGAAGGGAAGGGAAGGGAAGGGAAGGGAAGGGAAGGGAAGGGAAGGGAAGGGAAGGGAAGGGAAGGGAAGGGAAGGGAAGGGAAGGGAAGGGAAGGGAAGGGAAGGGAAGGGAAGGGAAGGGAAGGGAAGGGAAGGGAAGGGAAGGGAAGGGAAGGGAAGGGAAGGGAAGGGAAGGGAAGGGAAGGGAAGGGAAGGGAAGGGAAGGGAAGGGAAGGGAAGGGAAGGGAAGGGAAGGGAAGGGAAGGGAAGGGAAGGGAAGGGAAGGGAAGGGAAGGGGAGGGAAGGGAAGGGAAGGGAAGGGGAGGGAAGGGAAGGGAAGGGAAGGGGAGGGAAGGGAAGGGGAGGGAAGGGGAATTTTCAGCAGACATTCAACGAGTAATTAATACATGTAAGGCATTGTGTTAGGCACTAATGAAGATAAAAGATAAATAAGACCATACCATCCCCTACTATCATAGGGTTATTGGTCTAATAGGGCAAATAACATACAAGCAAATAGGTCTAATGCAGGATAGACTATCTCAAGTACACATATGAAAGGGAATAGGAGTAAAAGGAGTCAATTGCTTGGACATCTGAAATCCCATTGACCCCCATTTCTCTGAGAAGCAGCCCTTCAGAAACAGGTACTTCTTACTTTGATTCAATAGTCTGTGCAAATCTGGTGACTTAACAAAATAGACAAATCAGCAAATGTATCTTTGCCAAAGCATTAGGGAAACTCAATAAAAGTTAATGCATCCTGGTTTTCAGCTAAGGAAACAATCATTTCCCTTCGGATTCACTGCTGGGTGATGACCTTAAGAGACCAAGCCAGAAGTATGCTGAGATAAGAGTGTAGTTCTATCAATATTAACAAAACACCCACCTGTCCTTTCTCTCTGGCCTGACCAAAATGACTATTAAATGATGATGCAATCATTGTTGACATAGATCTCATGTCCAGTGCTGCATGATCCAAACACTTAAGAGCCACCCCTAAAGCAGAAGTGCTCTTAGTTTCTCTAAGTGGTATTAAAAAAGGGTGAGCAGGAAACAGTTCAACACTTTGGACTTCCAAATTCTGACTTTAGAACCTTTATCAGATAACTCATATTAGCAAATTTTTAATAGTTACTGTTAAACAGCAGAGAATTAAAAAAATAATCAGACACACATTTTAATGGATTGATCTGGTAAACATTTTGGTTTGGGGAAGAAACATGTATTTGTTTACTCCTTCCTGTGGATGAACACATTGTGGAACATTCTGTGATAGTATTCCATTTGATCCTACAAAATATTTCAAGACTCCAAAAAAACTATTTTTTGCTTCCATTGCCCACGTACCATGAGTTTGGATATCGGGACATAGGTTAGTGAAAGGAAAGTGTGAGTCAGTGTGGTATAGTTGAAAAGATGTTGAATTTATAATGTCACAACCAGGATTTGAAATCTGCCTCTTATACTGTGTGACCTTGAAAAGTCAGTTTCATCTCCTTGTGCCTTCATTTCCTAATCTATAAAATGAGGGTACTCGACTATAGTCTCGAAGGTCCTATTAGAGCCTAGATGTACGACCTTATGATATCATGTATTATGATAATTCTAGGTTGTTTACAGTTGTGTGGATTTGGGTTCATTATTTTTCTGTCAATATTATAAAAGATAAATAGATCCAATAGAAGCAGATACAAAGAAATTTATGCTTTGTCCAAAGATATACAATTGGTTTTCCAAATCCAAATTTAACTTCACTATGATTTTCCTTTAGTTTAAATTTTGAATGATTTTTTTCAAATAATTTGCTTTTTACAAAGAACTACCCAGCCTGATCCTTTGCTTTCAAGATCCCTCCCACCTGACAAACTATTAAGTTTCTACATTTTGTCTTATTTCAGGTCTATATTTGATACCTCATATATAGATCTTTCCCCAAAAATTATTGAGGGAAAATTTACCAACCCAATGAGGATGCTATGCTATTTGGCCTTCCAAGGTTCCTTCCATCTCTAATATGCTTTGTTCTGTGATATATGAGCTCTTAGGAAAGATAGGATAAAAGAGAAAAAAAACATGACAGGTATGGCCTTGTTTGATTTCTAGAGATGCCATTGGCTTACAATGGACTATTTTTTCCACCAATCACCTAGACTTCACAATTCTCAATGATTTATTATATGGCTCATTGGCAAGGCAATTCATCTTTGTTTCACTTTATCTCTTTTTTGTTTTTCTCTATCTTGGTTTTTTTCTTTCCCTCACTTTTCTCTTCTCCTTCCTTACCTTCACAGAGGAAGAAAACAATTGTAGGTAACATACTGAAGCTTTCTTTTGGTGCTCTTGGCATGGAAGCAAAAAAGAAAAGTCAATTAATTAGATTTTTGTTAATTATCACATTTTGACTGTGTGAGTAACTTACATATTCAAGTAGACTGGTTTGACCTAACAGATACTTCCTCTAGGAAGGGAATTGTTATACAAGTATTTATTCATGCACCTGGGCCATGAAGACTCAGGTAATCTAGCTTCAAAAGTGGGAGAAAGGGAACAAGACCAGGAAGTTTGAGAAAAAATGGTCATAGATTTAGAACTAAAAAGGACTTCAGTGGTCAAATAATCCACCTTATTCATTTTACTGATGAGTAAACTGAGGCCAGGAGATGAGGTAAAGTGACTTCTGGGAGATCACATAACTACTGAGTTGCTGAGTTGGGATTCAAACACAGATCCTCCAATTCCAAATGGAATGTGCTTTCCCCTTAAATGTGCTTGTTCCCTATAATAAAGAGCTAAAATCTGCTACCCAACAGTGAACAAATTCAAGACTGAACTGTTAAGTGGAGAAAGTTGAGAACTACTTAAGACTATTGTACAAATTACTATGTGACATTCTGCCCTGAGAATACAATATGCTGGTCAACTTTGTGCTCCCAACACATTTACCACAGAATCCTAATTGAACCCACCTTACCTCCCTCTTACATTGTAAGCAATATGTGTTAGGAAAAATCAATCCATTTGTATGGGGGAAAACAGACTGGTTTCCTGCCATTGTTTATATTTTCACTAAAACCCAATTTTCCTGGAACTACCATTGAAAACTGTACATTTTATTCAAAACAAGGCAATATTGGTATTGACAGTACTGCAATGATAATGAGGGCGATCAATTTCTCATTCTCCATTATGGTGATATTGAGCAGATTTTGGAGTAAACTTGCAGTTTAATTAGCCAGTATCAGCATTTTTTCTCCTTTTTTACAAACTTTTTTTTTTGGATTAAAAGTATTCTTGTCCTATTTGCAAAATAAAAAACCCCCAAAGCCCCAACAACAATAAGTGCTGGTAATAAAAACTGGATAGTTGTTGAGATTTCTTTTTAATTCTTATTAATAATACATTGTGGTTTTATTTTTGCATCTTCTTTTGCACAGACAGTCTTCCCAACTCTTCTGCCAAATTAAGAGTGTAGTTACCAAATCAAGTAATGAAAGTCAAGGGAAAGAGAAATTTCAAGGCAAAATGTTATTTTCCATTTTCTGTGGAGGGAGCAGAGAAGTGGGCTATGGTGTATAATGACTTTGAAAGAAAGGATGGATGAGCCTAAGTCTAAAGACAGTGTCTTTCAGATAGATTGAAATTTGTACATAAAGGCTTAATAGGACTAAAGAAGTTTGGTTCTTAAATAGAAATTACTTTGACGTATTTAAACTATCATTCAAATGACCTGTTGAGGTATACATTTGCTCTGGGTACATTTAGGGTTTGTATTTCTTTTCTCTCTCTCTCTCTCTCTCTCTCTCTCTCTCTCTCTCTCTCTCTCTCTCTCTCTCTCTCTTTCTCTCTCTCTCTCTCTCTCTCTCTCTCTCTCTCTCTCTCTCTCTCTCTCTCTCCCTCTCTCTCCTCCCTCCTCCTTCCTTCCTTCCTTCCTTCCTTCCTTCCTTCCTTCCTTCCTTCCTTCCTTCCTTCCTTCCTTCCTTCCTTCCTTCCTTCCTTCCTTCCTTCCTTCCTTCCTTCCTTCCTTCCTTCCTTTCCTTCCTTCCTTCCTTTCCTTCCTTTCCTTCCTTTTCTTCCTCCTGTTATGTGATCTGCTCTTTAGTTTTATCAGTATGGGCATGTGATGTGAATATGTGAATTAATCCAGACAGGGAACTTCCAATGTGGAAACCACCTTGAGCAATTTACCTGTAACTCAAAGTCTCAGAGATTTGCTTAGGGCATAGAGAGGTTATGTAATTTGCCCATAGTCCCATGACTAGTATGTATTAATGACAGGACTTAAAGCCAGGCCAATCAGTCAATGAGTCTTTATTTAACTGCCTACTATGTACCAGATACTGTGTCTGGCATACAAAGACAAAAATGAAACAATCCCTGCCTTCAAAGAGCTTACATTCTATCAAAGGAGAGAACATGTACTTATATAATGTAGGGGCCAAATTTTAATTGGGGAGTGTTAGCTAGGCAGCTCACTGCAATATTGGGGCAAGGAAGGAGACCAACATCCTCTCTCAAAAGCAGAACAGGGTTTATTAATAAGAATGAACTTAAAAACACAAGCAAGATCAGTAGAATTAAGGGAAAGGAAAAAAGTGGGGGAAGGGACATGATACAACCTGAATAACACCACTGCCCAGGAATCAGCTGAGAACACACGGCTGTGTCCTGTTGCTTTCCAGCTTCAAGCTATAATGGCTAAACTCCTCCCTTCTCCTTCCCAGCAGACCCCAGGCTGACCACACACAGCCCCAAGCCAATTGGCTGGCAGCCCTGACCGACAGTCACATGACTGCCCTCACTGGGCTTCCAGTCATTATAATTTTGTCAGGCCCATGTAGGTGTTGGCGAGTGGTGATGATGTGAGGTGTCAGTGCCATGGCGACAGCTACAACCAGTGGGTGGAGCACCATGCTGTTGCGGAGGTACAGCGCCTGAGCCCCAGGAGAGTGCGTGCTCCAGGGTTTTTTAAATTCTAGTCAAAAGATAGGGTCATAAAAACCTCAAGTAACAATTAATTCTTTACAATAAGTATATAGAAGATATATGTAAAATAAATACGAGGTAACTGGAGGAGGGAAATGTCATGACTGGATGGTTCAGGAAAGTCTTCTTGTAGAGGTGAGCTTTGAAGGAACTGAATGCATCTGGTGTTGGAGGTGAGGAGAGAGAACATTCTAAGCTTGGAGACAATCTGTGCAAAGCCAAAGAGCCAGGAGATAGATGTTTTTGTTTGAAGACCAACAGAAATGTCCTTCTAGCTGGTGTGGAAAAGGGAAGTGCAGAAAGGTCTTTCTGAATACAAGGTTAGCCCTATACCCATTGCATCAAGATGCTTATCAGGGACACTTCCAGTATTCTAATAAAACATACACACATGTTGGATGTTGAGACATTTTAAAATAGAAATACTTCAGTGCTTCAAAAGATCTATGATTCTATCCTTGTGGAGAAGGACCTCCAAGGAGAAACTGAGCATCTCTCTAGGCACCCAATTCCATTTTTTGGGACAGTTTTTATTGTTACAAAGTTTTTATCAGATGTGTAGCCTAAGTTTTTCTGTTAGGAACCTCTACCAAATTGCTACAGATTCTGTCCTCTGGAGTCAGACAGAAAAAGCCTAGTCTCTCCTCTCCATGATAGTCCTTCAAATACTTGAAGACAGAGATCATGTTCTTCTTGAGATTTCTATTGTCTAAGCTAAACAAGCTAAGTTTTTAAATGAATACTTATATGACATGGATTCAAGGTCTTTCCATTTCCTCTTTGGATACTTTTCAGCTGAACATTGTCTTTCTTAAGCCATGGTGCCCCAAATGGAGCATATTAGGACTGGAAGGAACCTTAGAAGTAGGGCATCTAGTTCAACTCTTTCATTTTTTGAGGAGGAAACTGAGTCCAAAAGAAATTAAGTGATTTGACTAAAGAAGTCATAACCAAACAGAAGCTGAATCAGGATTTGAACCCAAGTCCTCTCTTCAAACCCAGCACTATTTTCTCCATATCCACATGACTTCCTTAAAAAAGACATAGATGGGACAGCTAGATGGCACAGTGAATAAAGCACCAGCCCTGGATTCAGGAGGACCTGAGTTCAAATCCTGCCTCAGACACTTGACACTTACTAGCTGTGTGACCCTGGGCAAGTCACTTAACCCCCATTGCCCCCCACAAAAAAAGACATAGATGTTAATTGTGAGCATGCTGAACATTTACATCTTACAAATTATAATAAAAAGATAACATTTGAGCCCTAAAGCTGATTACATATGTTCAAATGAAGTTGTATATAT
Organism: Dromiciops gliroides; assembly: GCF_019393635.1. Taxonomy (NCBI): domain Eukaryota; kingdom Metazoa; phylum Chordata; class Mammalia; order Microbiotheria; family Microbiotheriidae; genus Dromiciops; species Dromiciops gliroides. The sequence continues at coordinate 71,613,300 of NC_057862.1, forward strand.
GCATATATGTATGTGCATTTGTTTACATATGTATATGTATATCTATCTATGAATGTATAAAAGTTACTACCTGGCACATAATCGGGACATAAATATTTATTGACATTGTTATTATTGTTGTGATTATTGTTATAAATGGAAACTCTATCCTCATTATTATAAATAGAGATTCCATTATTATAAATGGAAATAAATGGAGAGTCTTTCCTCAAGTAGGAATGATTAGAAATTTCATTTAAATGGTCTATGAAATTCAGCAACTTCTAGGTGCAAGCTGAGAGGCAATGTGACTTGCTAGGTAGAAGGGCAGCCTCCAAGTCAGGAAGACCAGAGTTCAAGTCTAGCCTCTGATAAATATTGATTGTGTTACCCTGTGCAAATCACAGTCTCTCATAACCCAAGGCAACGTTCTAAGATTAAAAGTGGCAAAGTAGGTGCTACCATTTATCAAAATTATATATGTGTATGTATATAAAAATAAAATTTTTGTCTATACATATAATATATACAAGCCCCTGTGTGGGTGTGAGTATAATTTAAGTAGATATAGGCATAGGGTATAAGTATAGGTATGGATATAAATATGGATATGCATAATGATAGAGATAGAGAGAGATAGAGATAGAGATTAAGATAGGGATAGGGATAGGGATATAAATGATATGAATACAGATATAGATATATAGATATAGATATAGTCTTAAGTAAGTCAGCCAACCTCTCTGGGTTTCAATTTCCTTTCTGTAAAATATTAAGGTTGAAATAGATGATTTTCTAGGGATTCTTCTAGCTCTAAGACTTTGATCCAATAAATAAAATTTTACAACAGTTAAAAAAATAGACAGGGATTTGATCAGCATATAAGTTAATATGCCTCAAGTATAAGGTTCGAATATACTGCATGTGACAGGGGTTCAAATGCTTCATAGACCATCCACAGGAGTCTGTGGATGATTTCAGGAATTTTCAATTTCTTAAAAACTATTTTAATAACTATATAGCAATAAAATTGGTTTATTTTTGCCTTTAAAAACATTATTCTGAGAAAGGGTCCCTATGCTTCACCAGACTACCAAAGGGGCCCATGACCTTTAAAAAATAGATTAAGGACCCCTGTTATAAAGGAAAACACGTATTGATTTTATCTGTTCTATAATATTTAGCAATGTGGGGTATTTTGTCTACTTCTTGGCTTATATGTTGTAACATATTCTACCTTTTAAGTCACTGATCTCACTAGAGATTACTTAGTATAGATTAGATTTACTAGTAATCAGTCAGTCAATAAACACTTAATAAGTACTTCCAGTATGTTTGATACTTATTACATGACTGTATTTGTTACAATATGGATAGCTAACCATCTTGGTTCAAGATAGGCATAACCAAGCTGAAGAGTTTCCAGATATGAAGGGGAAAGGCTGTGAATCCATGTCCTACTGAAGATCAGTTAAAAGAGCTGACCATGTTTAGTCTGGAGGAGAGAAATCTCAAAGAGAATAATCTCTGTCTTCAAGTATTGATGGGAATGCTAATGTTGTAGAATATCAATCTCCCCTTTCTACTGCTGATTATCAGTTCAAGTTTAATTTGTGAATGTGCTTAAATACCAGAATGTGTTATATATAGTTCTGTGGTTTCATCATTTCCAGGGGCTGCCTTCCCCAATGCTGATCGCAGCCCATCCATTACTACATAACACTTGGGAATTTCCTGAAGCACAGACCCTTAAGTGACTTATTTAAGATACTATAGCGGGGCAGCTAGGTGGCGCAGTGGATAGAGCACCGGCCCTGAAGTCAGGAGTACCTGAGTTCAAATCCGATCTCAGACACTTAACACTTACTAGCTGTGTGACCCTGGGCAAGTCACTTAACCCCAATTGCCTCACTAAAAAAAAAAAAAAAAGATACTATAGCTAGCAAGTAGGCCAGCTGAGTGGCACAGTACATACATAGAATGCCAGGCCTGGATTTAGGAAGACTCATCTTCCTAAATTCAAATCTGGCTTCAGACACTTAGTGGCTGTGTTACCCTAGGCAAGTCACTTAACCCCATTTGCCTCACTTTCCTCATCTGTAAAATAAGCTGGAGAAGGAAATGGCAACCACTCTGGATCTTTGCCAAGAAACCCCAAATGGGGTCACAAAGAATTGAACACAAATGAAAAACTACCCAACAACAACAACAAAGCTAGTAAATGAGTGTCAGAGGCTAGATTTGATCCCAAGTCTTTCTAGCACTCTATCTATGATCCTATATCACCTATTCCTTTACTAGAATGTCTCCAAAATATATCCAGTTTGAATATCTCATGCTTTTCCCTTTCTCATCTTTTTAGCTTTCTAAGGAAATCCAGTGCTCTTTGGCCAATCACATACAGTCACTGGTGAAGTCAGAGAAGAATCGTCAAATCATGTGTGAGGCTGGATTGCTCAAGACCATCCTCACATCCTGCCATAAAGCCTTAAGTGACAGCAGTGACCCAGTTCACTTGTCTCTCATTAGGATTTTTGAGAAGCTTGCTTCCCAAGCCATTGAGCCAGACATATTAAGGTATGGTGTCTGTTTTAAAGTAGAATCTGAGTGTCGACAATAATTCTTATTTCCAAAGAGAAAATATGCCAGCACAAATTGTTCTGTGATCAGCCTGGGATTTATGCTTCAGTACAACTAAGAAGGAGACCACTGCTGAGGGAGAAGGGGGTGAATTTGGGTTTGGACTCATGGTCTCACGCCATGTGATGGTATCTTTGCTTCCAGTGAAGAGCAAGAGAAAATGATAAAATTTTAGAAGTAGGAGGGACCTTAGAGATCATCCAGCCCAATCCCTTCAGTTATTAGTGGAGGAAACTGAGTCCCAGAGAGAGGAAATGTCTGAGGATGAGAGGGAAACTTTTTGTTATTAATTAAGCCATAATAATAATAATAATAATAAAACTATCAATGACAACAATAATGACAATAGGTAGCATTTATATAGTGCTTACTATAGTCAAGTCTCCAAACATAACTAAATGACTGAACAACAACAACAAAAATGTACCAGGCCCTGTGCTAAGTACTTTACAAATATCTAATTTTCTCCTCAAAACAACCGAGGGAGGTAAGTGCTATTATTATCCCCATTTTATAGTTGAGGAAACTGAGGCAAACACAGCGATTTGCACAGGATCATACAGCTATTAAGAGTGTGAGACTGGATTTGAACTCAGCTTTTCCTGACTTCAGGACTATTGCTCTATCTACTGTGCTACCTAGCTGCCTCAAGGGCCTTATCACAAAATCATATAGTCCTAATGAAGTCTTGGCATTCGTTAGCTTGTTTCCCCGAGTAGTTTTAGATGTTCCTTCTTTAAATGGCAGAAGTAACTGACCTCGGCACAGAGTGAATAGAACTAGCCCTGATCCAGATTGACCAGTTAGTCCATCTCTTGGACATTTCTCCAGGTAGAGGATGCAGGGACATATTCTTTATTTGTTAGTAAAGTCATGTGATGGGCATAGTAGGGAGAAGAGGATCAACCAAAGAGTGCCCTTAATACCAGCTCTGCCAGAAGTGTATGATCTTGGTAATTGATTTTCTCTCTGCCCATTTATCAAATGGGAATGATGGACTACTCTCCATATATTCATATCATATTGTGCATGAATAAAATGAAATGGTATAAAAAACTATAAAAATGTAAAATGGTATATAAATGAAACTATATGTATGGCAATTATTATTATTATTATTATATATTGATTGTAATTAAAATGTCCAGGATTAATTATCACCCTTTTCGATATAGGAACATTTGAGTTTGGAGTAAAAGCAATTAGTTATCAATAAGCTTCTTTTTAAGTCCTTGATTATTAAGGTGCTAATAACATTGGAATATAAAGAAAGGGGGAAAGCGAGTCCTTTCCTCAAGGAGCTTACATTCTAATGGAAGGGAGCAACATTCCAACATGCAAACCGTACATATAAAATTGAGTCTATGGAAGTTTCCTTAGATGGGAAGACATTAGTAGCTGGGTATAATTTGGGAAAGGTATCTGCAGAAGGTGATACTTGAGCTGAATCTTGAATGAAGCCAAAAATTTTAAGAGGCTGAGGTGAGGATGGATGAGCTATCTGGGGACTGAACAGCAGGATAAAGGAATAGAGATCAGAGATTGTGACAGTAAGTAGACCAGAATGGCTAGATTGTACAGTTCTGCAAAAGGTAAGGTCACTAACTGCTTTAATTATTTTGCTTATGTTATTAAAAATTATACTGGTCTTTTTTAATTAATTAATTAATTTTAGTTTTCAACATTTGTTTAGATAAGATTTCCAATTTCAAATTTTTCTCCCCTCCCTCCCCCCCCTCCCTAAACAGCAGGTAATCTGATATAGGTTATACACACACACACACACACACACACACATATATATATACACATATATATATATATATACACACACACATATATATATGTGATATATATATAAAACATTAAACATATTTGTGCATGAGTCATGCTATACAAGAAGAATCTATACTGGTCTTTTTGTGATCAAGCATAACTCAGGTAGGGCTACATTGTTTTCATTTCTCTTTTCCATAGAAGCACGTCTTGTGGTCCAAATTCACTGAACACACCAGCAGTGTCCTGTCAGTGACATCAGACCCTTAGCCATTCTGTGATGTAATTCACTCCTGACTTCTATTTTTTGTTAACTCCAAAACAGATTTTTGCCAAATTTTACCATGTGGGTGACCTTATTTGGTGTTTGTTTTATTATTTTTTTTTTCAGGCAATTTCTTGCCCTTGGGATTCCTTCAGCTAAGGAAGCTGCCTGCAAAACACTCAATACATATCTTTCTCAAGACAAGTCATATCATTTAGATAAGAATACAGGTAAGAACAGGCTTCTTGGAGAGGAATCTCAATTTAACCTTGACCTTTTAAGATGAGTAGTCTTTGTACATACAGAGACAAGAGGAAATCATACGAGGCAAGGTAAATAACTTAGTTAAGATACAGAGATGATGTGTTCCTGGAAGAGTGAAGAGGCCAGCCTGACTAGCTGTTATATGCCGGGGAGTGGAAGAAAATGATTCAGTTCTGAGGTTTCAAATGGAAGTAATTTATAATGGTGTGCCATTGAGACATAGATGTAAGTTATTAGTTTGTAGAGAAAAATGATGAGTTTGACTTGAACATGTTGAGTTTGAGATGATAGCAAGATGGTCATTGAAGCTTTAAGATTGCTAAATTTGGGTCAAAGGATGGAACTGGAGATACAAATTTAGTAGTAAGTAGTATATAGGTATTTGTTGAACCTATGATGATGACTAACTCTTGTGTGGGAAAGAATTTGAAGAGCCAAGAAAAAGGGATGAAGATTGAACCTTGGGTAGCATTCATAATTGGGAGTGGGAAGATGGGAAATCAATGAAATCATGGGAGTGGCAAGAGAGGTAAGAAGCAGCAGGTGAACCAGGATGGTACTCTGTCTTGGAAGTATAGGAAAGAGTTTCAAGGACTTGGTCACCAACAGGGTCAATGTCAATGCTAATGCATAGCTCAAGGAAAAAGAACTGAGAAAAGTAACTCTCTAGAAATAGATCCTTGATGATCACTTCAGGAGAGAAGTTTCAGTAAAAGATGGGGACATAAGACAGATTGTCAGGAAAAGAAGTAATAAACATTCAACAGCTGGAAAAACATTGTTCATTTTGGTATCTTAGGATCAGAAGCCCCTGAATCCTCTGGTACTGATGATTCTGCTGAAGCCATCCCTGATGCCAGCCTTACTGTCAGGACTGTACCAGCCTCCAAGTCACCATGGCTAAGCAAGAGCTCTGTTAATACTCTTCAGACAGCCATGAGTCTCATTTCTATGACATCACCACGAAACATCCAGCCACAGAAAGCTACACTGGTTCCATCATTTGTGGAATTTGACATGTCTATGGAAGGATATGGGTAAAGTTTGCTTTTTCCTGTTTTATGAATCATTATACTTTATTTGCCTTATGACTTTCATGACCATCACAAACATCCTTCCTGTTCTAATCTAATCCTGCCATACCATTCATCATTTATGACCCCCATCTCTCTCTTTCCCTATCTCTCCATTCAACTATCTATCTATTTGTATATAGGTGTGTATATGTATATATTCATATCCATATATGGATATATCCATCTGTGACAGGTGTCTCTGCATTTTCACAGGTATCATGATTTTTCCCTTCAGCAATCCATCAATTACCCAAATGTGAATAGAATCATGGCCTCAATGTCTAGTTATTTCCATTCAATGATAGGCTGAATTCCATCTCTTGCATAGTGGACTTTTGAATGTCTTGTTTATAGCTTCTTGTAAAGGCAATGATTTTAAGGAATTTTTTTTTGGTTTGTTGTTTTTTTTTTTCCAGTTATTTATTTATTCCAACACTGTCAACAATCATGGGTGCCAATACAGAACACTCAATCTCTGGAGGCATTGGGATAGGTAGGTGTCTTTTTGCCTACTATCTATTATACTAATTTAGGTGATTTTTTATGATACCAGTTTATAAAATGGGTAATACCAGTTCAGTGCTTTGATAATATATTTAAAACTAACAGTAAAATGAGAGAGCTAAAATTGGAAGAGTCTGAAAGTCAATTGGCTACTGACTAGTTATGTGATCACACAAGTTACTCACTCTCAGGTCACTCCCAGGTTTCCTCATTTACAAAATGACAAAAGTATATGATTTTCCTATCAAATATGTAAATAATACCCCAATTAAAACTATATTTTAACCTTAATCTCCTAACATAGCTATATGCTGTTCTACATGTTAAAAATTACAAAGGGGCAGCTAGGTGGCACAGTGGATGAAGCACTGGCCCTGGATTCAGGAGGACCTGAGTTCAAATCCTGCCTCAAATATTTGACACTTACTAGCTGTATGATCCTGGGCAAGTCACGTAACTCTCATTACCCCTCAAAAAATAATAATAGCTGATATTTATGGTGTTTTAATGTTTCCAAATACTATATGTATATTATTTCTATAAGTACATGTAGAAATATAATATATATAAAACATAACATGCGTAATATAAATAGATAATATGTTATATATGCAACACAATTACATCTATTATCTATTTATATTTGTTATATCTTCAAAGCATTTTATATACAATGTCTCCTTTGGTCTTCTTAGCAACTTTGTGAAACAGGTACCTATTGTAATCATCTGAGTATACCCTGAGGTGTCTATTATGAGCCTTGTGCTCAATCTCAGTGCTTCAAATTTCTACCCAGTCCAATCCATTCGCTCAGCTACCACAGTAATTTTCGTAAAGTTGATTTCTGAAAATTCTACCTTTTCCTCAACCACCCCCTCAATAAATTCCAGTATTACTTCTAGATTAAAATACAAACTCCTCTGTTCAGCATTGGACCTCTTTGCAACTTGGCTCCTTCCTACCTTTCCCATCTTTTTGTTCTTTATTCAAGTCAATGATCCACTCTCATCTCCTACTTTTCATGTCTCTTTTCTGCATCATTTATCCCCAATTAGAATATGAGCTATTTGGGGGCAGCTAGGTGATGCAGTGGATAAAGCACTCACCAAGGGGGGAAAAAAAAAACAAGCAAAAATCGCCCATGCTGCTGCCCCTCTCCCTATTTTCTCCATTCCTGTCATCCGGGTAAGAATTATCCTTTGTAAATAGGTGATGGTACTGGGTTCATGTATTCCAAACTCCTGATGATGAAGCCAAGCCCCCTCATATTATAATAACTTTTTTGAACACATCTTAAAATTAAGGTCAATATTCTTGCAAAGAAATAATGACTTTTAACTATTTTTCTTTTCCAACACAGGTCCCAGGTTATTTCCTCCCCCGAATGGTCTTACTTTTTCCTCCTGGTTCCTTATCAGCAAACACAGTTCCGATCAAAATAATCATCCCATCCATTTCTTGACCTTGGTGCGCCACATGGCCAGGACAGAACATCAATTTGTCTGCTTCTCAGCAAGTTTCTCACCTGAGGATCTGACTTTAACAGTTTCTACAGAAGAAAAAGAATTTGAGCCCCTGGGTGAGGTTTTCTAAAGTACCTCTCTTCTAAATGATGGTAGGGAAATATCAATCAGTGAATGTATAAACATTCATTAAGAGTTTACTATGGGGGCAGCTAGGTGGCACAGTAGATAGAGCATCGGCCCTGGAGTCAGGAGTACCTGAGTTCAAATCCGGCCTCAGACACTTAACACTTACTAGCTGTGTGACCCTGGGCAAAGTCACTTAACCCCAATTGCCTCACTAAAAAATAAATAAATAAATAATAAGAGTGTACTATGTGTGTGTGTGTGGGGGGCAGCTAACGGTGGCGCAGTGGATAAAGCACCAGCCCTGGATTCAGGAGGACCTGAGTTCAAATTCGGCCTCAGACACTTGAACTCGTACTAGCTGTGTGACCTGGGCAATCATTTAACCACTCAATGACCCCGAAGAAAACAAATAAACAAAGAATGAATGAATAAATAAATACGTAATGTGCGAACCAACAAGTAAATAAATTTTAAAGAAATGAGTTTGCTATGTTCCAGGGACTCTGTGCTGAGCAATGAGGATACAAAACAAATTAAAAAAAAAAAAAGCAAAAACCATCTCTGTCTTCAAGGAGCTCATATTTTAATGGGAGAGGGGTAGGAGAAGGAATAGCTATCAACATGTCTAACAGAAGTATAGAATATGTACAGAGTAACAGTAGAAATATGACAAATAGGTAGAAATCTGGCCAAAACTATTTTATCAACCTATGAATAAATATTAATTAAGTTCTGACTATGTGCTAAGTACTGGGGATATCAAAAGAAAAAGGGCAAAAGACAGTCCCTGCCCTCAAGGAGTTCACAGTCTAATGGGGAAGACAACAGGCAATCAACTATATAAGAAGTAAACTTTATACAGGATAAATAGGAAGTAATTAATAGAGGGAAGGCACTAGAATTGAGAAGGGTTGTGGAGGGCTTGCAGAAAAAGATGGGATTTTATTTGGGACTCGAAGACAGGTTGTTCAGTAGGTTGAGCAGAAGAGAGAGAGAATATCAGGCATGGTGGAAAACCAAAGAAAATTGACACCTTCCTATTCTCATTGTTTGGAACTGGACCATGTGAATAATTCAAAAGAAGAGAAGTGCACTGAGGGAATAAGGGACAGGGAGAACAAAGACATGGAGGCAATGACAAGCTCATGGTAACAAAAGCTAGCATTTACATAGCACTTTACCTAAATCATTTCGTTTCATCCTTACAAGAATCTTATAAGGGGAGTACTTTTATTATCTCTATCTTATAGAAAAGGAAACTAAACTTGTCAGGTTGACTTCTTCAACATTTCTGTTATGAAGAGTCTTTTTTTGCATCTGGTTTTATAGCTACTCTGCTAAAAATTGTCAGTGACTTCCTACTGCCTGTAGGAAAATATATACATGTACACACACAGACATATATATATACACATATATAAAACCTCTTTAGCATTACAATTAAACATTTTCAGGGTCTAACACTGGCTACCTTTCTTGCCTATTTTCTACTCCTCATTATGTACCCATGTTCTTTTTTAATCAAACAATAAACATATATTAAGTGCCTACTATGTGCCAGACAATGTGCTAAATTCTGGGGATACAAAAAGAGTCAAAAGAGAATCCCCGTTCTCAAGGAGCTCACAATCTTGAAGCTGTCCTGAACTCTCCTGCCTCCATTTATTTGTTCTCCCTGTCCCTTGTGCCTTCAGTGTACTTTCTCTTCATCTTGGAATATTCAAATTTTGTTTTCTAATATAGGTGAGTGACTCAAAAGCAAATTATATCAATAAATTACTTTTTCTAAAAAATGTATTTTTGTTGAATATTTCCCAATTGCATGTAAATAATTAGTATTTTAAAATAAATTTAAGTTCTGAATTCTTTTCTCCTACCCCTTGCCCTCCTTGAGAAGGCAAGCAATTTGTTATAAATTAGACATTTGGAGTCATGTATGTTAGCCAAGTTGCAAAAGAAAACATAGACAAGAAAATAAAATGAGAAAAAGAAAGTAAAAATTATGCTTAAAATCAACATTTAGAGTTCATCAGTTCTCCCTCTGGAGGTGAATAACATTTTTCATCATAGATCCTTTGGAATTATTTTTAATCATGGTCAGTGATCATTTGATCAGAATAGCTAAGTATTTCACAGTCAGACATTGTTATAACATTGCTATTACTGTGTGCAATGTTCTCCTGATTCTGCTCACTTCACTTTGCATTAGTTCCTGTAAGTCTTTTCAGGTTTTGCTAAATCCATCCTGCTCACCATTTCTTATGGCACAATAGTATTCCATCACAATCATATATCACAACTTGTTCAGCCATTCCCCAAAGGATGGGAAGAATCTCAATTCCCAATTCTTTGCCACCACAAAAAGAGCTGCTATAATTTTTTTTTGTACAAATAGGTCCTTTTCGTTTCTATTTTATCTCTTTGGGATACAGATCTAGTAGTGGTACTGTTAGGTCAAAGGGTAGACAGAGTTTTATAATTGTTCTCCATAATGGTTGGACTAGTTCACAGCTTCACCAATAGTGCATTAGTTTCCCAATTTTTCCACATCCCCTCCAGCATTTGTCATTTTCCTTTTCTGTCATGTAAGTCAATTTGATACATGTGAGGTAGTCCCTGAGAGTTGTTTGAATTTGCATTTCTTTAATTAGTAGTGATTTAGAATATTTTTCATTTTTCATTTTATTGATAGCATTACTTTTTTCTTCTGAAAAGTCCCTATTCATATCCTTTGGCCATTTATCATCTGGGGAATGGTTCTTATTTTTACAAATTTGATTCAGTTCCCTATATTTGATGACGCCTTTGTAAGAGTAACTTGTTATGTTCCCCCCCCCCCCCGTTTCCTGTTTTCCTTCTAATTTTGGCTGCATTGCTTTTGTTTGTGCAAAAGCTTTTTAATTTCTTGTAACCAAAATAACCATTCTACTTCCCATGATCCTCTCTATCTCTTATTTCATGATAAATACTTCCTTTATTCATAGATTTAACAGGTATGTTTTTCCATGCGCCCCTAATTTACTTATGCTATCATCCTTTATGTATAAATATTTATCGATTTTTCCTTTCTATGACTTTATATTAGTATATGGTGTGATATGTCGTTCTATGCCTGGATTCTGCCAAATTGCTTTCCAATTTTCTCAGCAATTTTTGTCAAATGTTGAGTTCTTATCTCAAAAGCTTAGATCTTTAGGTTTATCAAACACTAGATTACTATTGTCATTTGCTACTGTGTGTTGTATACATATCTATCCACTGATCTACCATTCCATTTTTTATCCAGTACCAGATTTTTTGGATGATTATCACTTTGTAATATAGTTTGAGATCTGATACTACCAGGCCACCTTACTTTTCCCTCCATTGATTCCCTTCATATTTTTCACCTTTTTTCTGCATGAAATTATTATTATTATTATTATTATTATTATTATTGGCAGGGCAATGAGGGTTAAGTGACTTGCCCAGGGTCACACAGCTAGTAAGTGTCAAGTGTCTGAGGCCTCATTTGAACTCAAATCCTCCTGAATCCAGAGCTGGTGCTTTATCTACTGCGCCACCTAGCTGCTCCCCAAAATTATTTTTTTCTAGCTCTATAAAATAGTTCTTTGTTAGACTGATATGCATCATACTTAGATAGAATGATATCCATGAAACTAATGAAGAGTGAAATGAGCAGAGCCAAGAGAACATTGTATAGAGTAACTGCAATAGTTTTAAGAATGGCTTTGAGCAAATAAATTATTTTGACTCTTAAAAATACACAGATTAGAGTTAGTCGTCTCCCTCTTAGGACGTTCACATGTATCGCGGAAGAGGCTGCGAGTCTAGCGGCGCTGGAGAGGGACGGAGGGAACGGACTGAGCTAGAGCGACGGCAGCGGGGCATTACGGGAGCCATGGCAGGGCAAGCTTTTAGAACATTTCTTCCTCTTCTTGACCGAGTTTTGGTTGAGAGGAGTACAGCTGAGACTGTTACCAAAGGAGGTATCATGCTTCCAGAAAAATCTCAGGGAAAAGTACTACAAGCAACGATAGTAGCTGTTGGATCAGGAGCTAAAGGAAAGCGTGGAGAGATTCAGCCAGTTAGTGTAAAAGTTGGAGACACCGTTCTTCTTCTAGAATATGGTGGCACCAAAGTCGTTGTAGAAGACAAGGACTATTTCTTATTTAGAGATAGTGACATCCTGGGGAAATATGTGGACTGAAATCACTAATGAAGTGGCGTCATGAAAGTTGCCCATTCCACTGAAGTTCTGAAATCTTTTGTTTCATCATGTAAATAATTTCCAGGTCTCTTGTTTTAAAATAAATGGCTATCTTGTGTCTCTAAAAAAAATTACACAGATTAACTGTAAAGGACATATGAAGAAAGACACTATCTACATCTTTATACCAAGAATTTTAAAAAAGAAAGAAAATAAGATTTTTTCATCTTTTAAGTCCCAGAGCAGGTGTCCCCTCATTACCTCCTCTATGAAAACTTCTTTCATCACTGTCCCTCCACCTCCACCTCCTTTTTCAGCTAGATAATGTAGATATTAGATTAAGATCCCTGCTCTTTTGCGTTTGCTTCCTGTTCACAAGCCAAACAGAACTCATTTCTTAAAAGATCCTCTTTCCCCCTTAATGCTGGTTATCCAGGGCAAGAAAAAAGCACATCTCCATTGCTCTTTGTTCTGTCTGTACCAATTTAATAGTCTCCAAGGTTGGCAGTCCATCATGTTTAGTGATAAATCACCCTGTTCTGCTTTTCCTGTTGTTAAGACTAGAACATTGCTGCAAACATAAAATCATCTTACCCAGTGCAGGATTACCTCACACAGATAACCAAGGAACTTTTCAGGGAACTGAATATCAGTGTAGAGTAGATCCTAAATCATAACTTTGTAGGCAGGAGGACAATATCTCCCCCCCCTTTTTTTTTTAGTGAGGCAATTGGGGTTAAGTGACTTGCCCAGGGTCACACAGCTAGTAAGTGTTAAGTGTCTGAGATCGAATTTGAACTCAGGTACTCCTGACTCTAGGGCCAGTGCTCTATCCACTGCACCACCTAGCTGCCCCCACAATATCTCTTAAGCAAGGACTCATTCCATCAATACTGCCTATAGTTATCATTAAATCTGGGTTACTTTAGAGTCCTGAGTATGCCTATATATATATGTATATGTATGTATATATATGTACTGTCTTAGAAATGTGTATTATGTTAATTTTTTTAAAAGTGTACCTATGATTTGATCTGTATATCACTTAGTACAGTGCCTGGCATATAGTAGGTGCTTAATAAATGTTTATAGAGAGCTCCTGATGAGGCATTCCTCCACCAGTACAAATCAGCACCTTGCCTGCAACCTGTAGTCTTAGAGAGTTGCCTGGGATACAACACAGGTTCAATTATTTGTCCAGGGCCACACAGTCAATTTTTGTAAGTGACCAGACTTTATCTTGGGTCTTTCTGAGTCAGACTCTATCAATGCTGCCTCCTATGTGTGTGTATGTATATATGTATGCATATGCACATATATATGTGTGTGTTTATATGTATATGTGTGTATACATATACATATACATACACATACACATATACATATACATACACACACACACACACACATTATATATATATATATATATATATATACACACACACATGCATACATACACACAGGTGTCCTTCCCCTTCCGCCTCACTTTTTGCTTTCCTCTGAAGGGCTGGTTGACTTTTTAAACTACTGGATTAATGAGAACCAGTAGCTCTGTTCCTTCCAATGACTAAAGGACAACTAGCCTTTGTTTGCCCTCTGTCCTGTCCCTCCCTCCTAAGGTCCTCTAGGCCTTAAAGTATGACCTTTCTCAATACCCTGGAGTTTTCCAGTATTTTCATCTAACCTATCTTTGTAATCTGATGACTTCTAGGACTTGTCACTTGCCTCACCATATCACCCTTTGGAGTTCTAGACCTTTCCATTTGCCTTATAGCTGAATTTTTTTTATATGTTCTCTCTCCCAATTAAAGTATATGTTCTTTGGAGTAGGGATTATCTTGATCTTTCTATTTTTTATCCTCAGTAGTTAGTAGAGTTCTTGGCATATAGTGGGTATTTAATAAATGTTTTTTCCTTCCTTCCTTCCTTCCTTCCTTCCTTCCTTCCTTCCTTCCTTCCTTCCTTCCTTCCTTCCTTCCTTCCTTCCTTCCTTCCTTCCTTCCTATACAGACACACAGCAAACAGATATATATATGTATCTGTATACAAACGAGTGGCTTTTCCTTGCTCTTATGTAAGTGCATTCCTATATATTGCAGATGTAATGGAGCCAGAAGATATACATGAACCCTCTGCTGGAAGTCGACTCCAGTTCCGTTGTGGCAACCTTCTGTCAAGCGGACAGTGGCACCATCTGGCCATTGTTGTCACTAAGGAAATGAAAAGAAATTGTACAGTTTCCACTTACATTGATGGACAGCTCATTGGATCTGCAAAGGTAGAATGAAATGACGTAAAGCTAAGCTTCTAAAGATTCTGGAGAGTTATTTCTTTACTGAGGTTTAGGCAGCAATCTCTCCTTTAGCTATTAAATTCTGGTGCTCTTATTGATTTCCATTCTGGAGATATCTGCACTTAATTTATTGAGGGAAATGGCATCAATAGAAATTGAAGCCCCTGATGAGGGAAAGGTCCAATGAGCTCAGTTTTGAGAAAGAACTTATACAAAAAGGAGAAATGCACAACAAAGGTAAATATGAAAAAGTAGCACCAACCCATAAGAATGTCATCATTATTGCTGAAGCTTGAGATGAATTTCCTAATGGATGCTAAGGAGAAAAATGAAGGGAGGGGGTATAAAAGTGAAGTTTGGACAGAGAAAAGATCAAGGAAGGGGTAGGATCACTGCCCAGGGGCATTGCTCTGATGTGGATCCATGACTTGTCAGGGGTGTCTGAATCAGAGATGTGACAGGTTGTACCTAAGACCACTCTGGCTCCCTAGCACTAGTTGGGAGCCTAGGGGTAGAAGCTGCTATGATGAAAGACCAAAGAACTGAGCAATCAGATTGAGTTGGACAAACCATCAATTCCCCCTTAACTGAAGGGAAATTATTCCTTACATCTCGACTTTTAATTTCTTACAGATGTCTTTGGCTCTGAATTATCTAATAGGCATAAGACTTAGGTCAATAATTAGTTGACCTCTTTGGAGTCTTGGATCACCACAGACAAATAGAACCTACTTATCCTGGCTTTTCAGATCCTATTTCCTTTCTTCCCAGCTTGGACCTTGCCTTTTCTGTCCCTCCTGAGGATCACTCTTTACTCCCATGCCCTTCTTCACTTAACTGTAATTTATAGGCCTGGAACAGGAGTTTTTAAACCTGGGAGCCTGCAGTATTATTCTATTTTTAGATAACTCTTTCAAGACATTGGTTCCCTTTGTAATTATACTTATATACACATACAGACAGACAGACAGACACATATATAAACATGTTTGTATGTATATATACAAGCATGTATTATTTTAAGCATTTAAAATATTCTTCCAAGAAGGGGTCCACAGGCTTCCTCAGACTGTCAAAGTGGTCTATGCCACAAAAACGATTAAGAACCCCTGTTTTAGAGTGTTGTCCATGGCTTAACTAAGGTGACATGTATCAGAGGCAGGATTTCAACCCAGGTCGTTCTGACTTTAAGACCAGCCTGCAATGCGCTATTCTCTGTTGCCAATTAAGTGAAAATGCAGAAAAAAATAAATAAGCAAGCCTCCCCAAACATCTAGCAACATGAAATAAATTGAAGTCTGAAGTCCCAAAAATGTATTCAGGGATAATGAAAAAAATGACAAATATGAGGATGGATGGAATGGCTGTTGGCAGTTTTTGCCAACAAAGAGGTCCCCCTTTGAGAGTCAGCATGGTATGATGTGTAGAGAAATCTGGAAGATCCAGGCTCAAGGGCCATCTCAGACACCCACTGGCTGTGTGATCCCAAGTGAGGAACTGTCCTCAGTGTTCCAGGCACTATAAGTTCCAGGCACAAGACTATAAGTGGCAGAAATGGGTCTAGACTTCAGAGCTTAAAGGTGTTTCCTCACCTGAGAGTTCCCTATACTAACAAAACTACAGGTCTAATCCCTATTCCTCTCCTAACCTTTGAACAATTATATAAAGCAGGACATGTACCAGAAAAACCCAAATGGGCAAATGCTTTGTTTTTGAACTAGAAAAAAGGTTGATTCAAGAAATTATATACCAGTAACCTTGCTATTAATCTCCAGAAAAATTCTAGTACAGATCATTAATTAATTAGTTTGTGAGAATTAGGAAAATGAAGCCATAATTGCTAGGCTCTATCACCAACATTCACTGAGAGTAAATCCTATCATAGGAATCTCACTTCCTTTTTTGAAAGGGTTATAAAGCATCCAGATGAGGCAAATATTGCTGATGTTTATATGATGCCTTCATGTTTGCAAAATACTTTATATGCATTATCTCTGTAGATCTTTACATTGACCCAGTGAGGTATATCTTACAAGTATTATTGTAATTTTATAAATGAGGAACTGAGACTGAGAGCTAAAGAAATATTTAATAAAACTTGTGTGTGAGGGAGGATTTGAATCCAGGTTCTTTCTGAGTACAGGTTCAGAACTGTACATAGTACCTTGTCATCGGCATAGAGAGTTTTAAACTCTATTTCAGCAAAAAATTTTACAAGTTTATCATGTTATTTTTGCAAGCTTAGCACAGTTCCAGGCACATGGTAGGCACTCAATAAATGTTTATTGAATTTAACAGAAACAAGATAGGATCATTTAATTATGTAAGTAAACTGAAAGAGACCTTAGCTTCCATCTACTTTATCACCCCCATTTTACAGATAGGGAGATTGACTTTTAGAGAGTTTAAATTATTTGCTGTAGGCCACAGAGAGTTGGAATTATAACTCAAATCCTTTGACTCCAAACCCAGAAGTCTTTCTGCCATACTATTAATGCTAGCTAACATTTATATAATGCCTACTAGGTTTCTTGAAACATTCTAAGCACTTTACAAATATTATTTAAATTGATCCTCACAACAACCTTAGGAGGTAGGTGTTATTATTATTCCAGTTTTACAGATGAGGAAACTGGGCAGAGATTAAGTGACTTGCATTTTAGGACTTACTTTAGGAGTAAGAAGAACTAAATTTTCAATAGGTAGGAGATGGGGGTAGAAACTATTATATCTCAAAGAAACCATAACAATCTAGGGCCATTTTACACAGGGGAAGAATTCTACCCACTTAGGCCCTAAGGGCATCCTATGATGACTATCGTGTTAGAACTGGAAGGTACTTCACAGGTTATTTAGTCCTACCCCACTATACCTTGGTCCAATTTATAGATGAGGAATTTACTTCCTACACAGAAGTGACTTGCCTAAGGTCACACAGGTGATGTTACAGAACCAAGAAACCAACTCAGGTTCTCTTTTTCTAGCACCTTGCTTCTCAAAAAGTAAGTTTTGTAACAGTACAATAGTTATAACTATTTTGTAACACAGTAGAATTGCTACCATTTGCATTGATGATGTTGAGTCATTGAAAATGATTGTCATGTTCCTTATACTTTAAGAAAGTAGGGAAATGTGTGGTCCACTTTAGGAAGATTTTTGTAAAGATGGTCCAAAGTTAAAATAAAAGGTTGTATGCTTTAAAAGGTAGGCCCTAAACTAGCTGGAAAATCCATTCATCCAGAAATGACTCTTTCTTGGAGTGTTGTGGATCACAGTGGTGTTATACAGAGAAGAGAGAAGACATATATTAAAAGAAAATGAGAAAAGAGAAAGGAAACCTGGATGGCGAAAATCAATAAAGTTCCTACTAGTTCCAAGATCCTATGAACAAGGCCATTAGAATTTGTTTTGCTTGACTACACATATTAGTGATAAGGGCTTTGTTTCTGCTTCCCTAAGTGGGGGGGCCTTAGTGAGTGGGGAGCTGGGAGAGAGGAAAAGAAAATAAATGCTTTTTAATTCAAAAATAAAATAAATTTTATTCTGAATAAAATTTTATTACTTAAAGAGTAGGGGCCAAAGAAAGAAAAGATCAATGTGGTCTGAAGTACTAGGAAGACTTCTTGAGGGAAATGTGACTTAAGTTAGACTATAAAGGATGAGTCTCACTTGGTCCATTGTAAGTATTTAATAAATCCTTTTTTATTTATTCATTGATTCCTTCATTTGTACATTCTTCTTTATTCATAGCTGAGGAAAGATTTGGGAGATGAATGTTCCAGGCTCTTCAAAGCATTCTCAAGTAGTATTATGTGTTTGGAAAATTGATTGTTTCACCTGGGGAAGTACCAATGGGAGAAATTCCCCCAAATAGTCCTGTGACATACAATCTTAATTTCTTACAGATGCTGTATATCCAAGCCTTACCAGGCTCTTTCCTTTCAATGGATCCTTCATCCTTTGTTGATGTCTATGGATATATAGGTACCCCTCAAGTCTGGAAACAGAAATCATCTTTAATATGGCGGCTTGGCCCTACCTACTTGCTTGAGGAAGCAATTTCAAAGGAAACTCTGGAAGTTATTAACAAACTTGGCCCAAGATACTGTGGCAACTTCCAAGCTGTGATGGTTCAGGGTATGCTATATTTTGATCTATGGAACATTTGCTGCCTCTTATTATTTTTTAATTGACATACAATTATTTATATTGTATTATGAAGAATGAACTTAGTGTGGGTGAGTCATTAAGAAAGACCTCTGTAATTGGGATATTACATATTTACAACACAACACAAAAAGGAACAGAAAAGGAAATGGTAACATCCCATGGATTTCAAATATATAGCATCACATAATGGAAGGGTATAATACGTCGGCAGAGAGAGAATGGACAAGCAAGAGAGCGATAAATAAGTTACATTCCTTTTAATGAAGAAGCTTTTTAACTAAAGTATGCTGTTATCTTCAATTATTAAACAGGCAGACAAAACATCTACATTCTCATTATTGATTGCTGGCTGTTCAAGTAGAGAGAGCATCTCTCTATGCGCTAGAAAGTCATGGAGGTCAAATCCCTCCTGGAAAGATGCAGAAATAAATCTACCTATTAAAGCCCCACTACCTTTTGGAGGGTGGCTCTTTCCTTCATTTCAAACAATGTCAAAAGGTTTTTCTATAAAGATGGTCTGTTGATTTATCTGACCTCCTGGCATATAGATTGTGTATCACCAGATCTGAGTTTCTCTTGTTATACCCAATGGTATTAGCATTTAGAGGAACATAGATTAAAAATCCAGGCTGGTGTACCATGGTCTGGCAATAATTTGGAAAAGCAAAAATGACTCCCTTTCTCATACTATGCTTCTATGGTAACACTAAAACAAATTTCAGTCTCAAAATTTCATCAAAAATTTTCCTATTTCGGTATTGTTAGACAGAAGATTGCTTTTAAGAAGAGTCATCATGGTGTCTATAAATCTCATGGCTTTGAGTTTACGATTCTGAGGTTACTCAGCTTGCTCATTATTTTGCACTTTGCTTTTTGTGAAGATAGCTCCATTTCATAGAGATTTTTAATAGCAAGGTAATTCTTATGTGATTTTTTTTTTACAAATTATCTTTGAGAACCAGAATGCCTGACCTTAACAACAGATGGGAATGTGGTGACCTATTTGTCACTGGGTTATTAATTCAGTGTATACCAATAGATGCTTCACCTCCTCTATGACTTAATTTCCTATTTGTAAAATGGAACTAAGAGAGAAAGTAGAGGATAGTGGAAATCACACTGCAATTGAAGTTTGAAGATCTGGGTTCAAATCACAACTTGATACGACTTGTGTGATCTTAGACAAAACACCTCAACTCTTTGTTCCTTAATTTCTTCATCTGTAAAAGGAGAAGATTGGATCAGATAACCTTCAGGGCCCCTTCTGTCTCCAAATCTGTGATCCTGCAGCAATAATTAACCTCATAAAATGAGGAAAGCAACCATCAATCAGTCTTAAGATAACATTGTAATGATTTTGAGTATCTCATTTTAGGTGAGGATGTTGACCGGGAAGCCATGACCCTTGTTGCGGAGGAACGAGTTTCCTTTGGGCTTAATGTAGCCAGTTCAAACCTCACAAATGTGGCAGAGATCAAGAATGTTTATAATGAAGTCGATAGCCGCTTGATCGCCAAAGAGGTAACCTTTTTTTGTCTTTGTTATTATTTTCTTGTCTATTTTCTAGAACTATCATCATCATTTCATTTTCTTCTTGAGTTTTTTATAGTATTGAGATTAATATATGTTTAAATATGTGCACCCAGACACACAAATATTATGAACTGAACGAGGAAAAAAAATTACCGATAACCAAACATTTATTAAGTGCTGACTATATGCCCAACACTGTCCAAAGTGTTGGAGATACAAAGACAGCAATGAAGTTGTATCTAGCTTATGATTTTATCCTATTTGGAGAAATAAGGTATTTACATGTAAGTAGATACAAAACATGCTAACAAAAAAATAATTCTGGGTTAGGGTGGGGAGGTGGGGAGAGGAGCTACTAGAAGCTTGAGGATCTAGGAAAAGTCTTCTGTGGGGGTGGGTGCTTGAGCTGAGTTTTGAAGGAATCTAGGCATTCTAAAGATGCACAAATTAGAAGAGGATTATCCCTCCGTCATGGGGGAAGGCCTTACAAAGGCATGGAGATGGGAGATGGAATGTGATGAGTGATAGCATGTAGGCCCTTTGGCTGGACACAGAGTGTGTGAAGGTCAGTAATCTATTTTATCTAGAAAGTTAAGGTGGCACTAGAAAGTAAACTGATTCAAATTACAAGCAGTGGAATTTGTGCTGGATTCTAGAGGGATGTGAGATCCCCTGGAACTTCTGCAGTAGGGGAATGAGAAACATGGAAGAACAGGGTAGACATATACAATGTTGTGAAGGTGATTCTTGTGGTGAATTTCAATTTCTATAAATCTGGTACTAGCCTCCATTTACTCACAGCCTGCACAAGTGGAAAATTATTATCTAATGGTTATATTCCTTCCAAAGCGATGGAAAAAGAAAATTCAAAGGAACAACAATCCAAATGATAAGTCAACCATTGTTATTCCAAAATAATATCTTGAAACAAATATAATTCTACGATTATTTCACTCTGACTTGAATTTGGTTTAGAGCTAGTTTTAGCTAAGAGCTCCCATGGTGGGTCCAGCTCTGGGGAGTAATGGTAGGGCCATATCAGCTCAGTCCCCAAAAACCTTAGAGAAAATAGATGAATTATGGAGCTCTGGAAGAGGACTGCTTCACTCTATTTAGCCTCAAGTCAATCAACATTAAACAGTAAAGTCAAAAAGAACTATTCTCTCTCTTTTTTTCTTTGACAAATTCCACTTAGAAAGTAGCAAGGAGTTCAATTATCCCTTTTTGTCTTTCTACCTCTATTCCATGGGCTGAACTTTAGCAAGTAGTGGAATGGAGTAGTTAGGTGGCACAGTGGATAGAGCACCAGGCTTGGAATCAGGAAGATCTTCTGCCTCTCCATTGGTTCCTCCCTATCTGCCTGTAGACACATATGGATCCCCACTGTCATTTAAAAAGTCAGTTCTTAAATTAACAAGCATGTATTAAGTTCTCTACTATGTGCCAGAAATTGTGTTAGATATCAGTGAAATAAATACAAAAGTGAGACAATTTCTACCCTCAAGGAACTTCACATTCCAACAGAAGGGATTTGATACGTTAACAAATGCTAAAAATCTGTTGCCAAAGAACTCCATAACTTTTCTGAACCTCTTCTTTTCTGTAAAAAGAGGAAAATAATTCCCATACTACCCAAATTACAGGGTTTAAAATTTTAAATGGGTTTAATTTATATAAAGTACCACTCATAAACAAAGGTTAGCTATCAGAGTGTATTCTCTGAGGTTTTTGAGCGGTTTAAAAAATCAGTTATAAATGCATGTGTGTTTATACATTCCTATTATTCTCCCTAGTAACTTCATGTAGCAGGGAGTCTGTGGCAGAGCTCACACTTTCCAGTTATTCTCTCATTTGAGCCTATAACAACCACTGTGAAGTGATTGCAAAATCATCCCTGTTTTACAGATGGAGAAACTGAAATTGGGGGTAGGCGAAGTTAAGTGATTCTCTGAGGGTAATGCAGCAGTGTCTTCAGTGAGATTCAAACTCATATTCTTCTGACCCCAAATCCAGCTCCCTCTCTACTATACCATATTACCTTCCATGCTTCTCTGCTTAAGCACCACTTCCAAGAGGAGACCCTTCCTGTTCCTCTCATTTCCTATTCTGTCAGAAAATTGGTGTTGTTCAGTCATTTCAGTTGTGTCTGACTCTTCATGACCCCATTTGGGGTTTTCTTGGCAAGGATACTGGAGTGGTTTGTCATTTCCTTCTCTAGCTCGTTTTATAGTTGAGGACACGGGGGCAAACAGGGTTAAGTGACTTGCCCAGAGTCACACAGCTAGTAAGTATTTGATTTTGGATTTGAACTCAGGTTTTCCTGACTCCAGGACTGGCATTCTATCCATTGCACTACTAGTGGCCCTCTAGAAAATTACCTTGTCTTTATTTTGCATATTTTTTATTTTATTTGAGATATATAGTTATATTTTATACATATATCAAACATAGATATAATGTACACAAAGACATATATGACATATATAATATAAATTTTCTACATTATTACATCAGGCATATAATACATAAATGTGCATTTTCCTGCCAATAAAATGTAAGTTCCTTGAGGTCGGGGACTGTTGCTTGGCATATAGTATATAGGAAATAGTATAATAGTATACACAACACACCATCCAATCTCTCTATCTGTCTCTATCTCTATCATATCTATCTCTGTCTTTATCTCTGTCTTTGTCTATCTCTGTCTCTGTCTCTATCTCTATGTGTGTGTGTGTGTATACACACACACACACACACACACACACTATGCATAGTACTTGGCACATAGTACACAGATGCAGTGTTTGGCAAATTGCACACTTATGTACTATGTACAGTACTTGGCAAATAGATAGCTAGGTGGAGGGTGGATTGATAGAGTATTAGAGCTTGAGTCAAGAAGATTTGAGTTCAAATCTTGCCTTTGAGGAGTACTAGCTTTGTGACTCTGAGCAGGTAATATTAAACGACTGCTTCAGTTCCCTCATCTATAAAAAGAAGATAATAACAGCACCTACAGGTGCATCCCAGGGTCATTATGGAGGAAAAAATGAGATATTTGTAGTGTTTTACAAATTTACAAATTTTTATAAATCACTATATAAATGTTAGCTATTATCATCATTGTTCATTGATTGATGGCTACAAGTAATTGTCCTATTTGGGGACTGAATTTGTACTTTTGTCCTGCTTAGTAACATGCTTGACATATACCACCTATATCTAGTATGTGAAAGACACATAAATGGCTTCAGATTTAGAATGTGGTAATGTCCCTTCTTTCTCCTGCTATGAAGCTACTATATAGCTTTCACGAAATGCTCTTATAACATTGGGTGGAATGAATCAAGCAGGTTACATTAGGGTATTAGAATAACCTTGATGCCTAACCCACTCCAACTGAAAAATTGGCAGACCTTGTAATAGAAGTTATATCTCATATTTCCAAGCCCACTTTAGTTTCTAAAAAAGATCCTAAAAGTTTGAAAGAATAAATGATTGAAGACATTGAATGTACTTAATTATCATTCTAGTAATTAAACTAGATGTGCATATATCCTTAGGCTTGAGTTTAGATTTTAGCACTAAAAGCAAGACTTAAGGTTTCCTTTCATTGGCTAAATTCCTCGCTCAGGTTAAAATAACTTATTTCTCCTAAAATTTTCCTCCTTCCTTTTCAAAAATGTTACATGATTATTTAGAATTATTTGTGATTTCTTTAGATGAACATTTCCTCCCGGGACAATTCTATGCCAGTTTTCTTGGTAAGAAATTCTGCTGGACACCTTTCAGGCTCCCTTCGTACCATTGGAGCAGTTGCTGTGGGTCATTTAGGTATGTATAGGTATTGGAATCAAGTCTTGGGAATGGGGATTTCTGGGGGTTCTGACTACAAAAGTCTATCAGGTGAATGAAACACTGAGGTAGTTCATAGAAACTAATTAGAATTTCTTATTAGTTTATCATTTGGTGATCTGAAAAAATATTGAGTAGTCTCCATCCTAAGCATTTTAAACTTTGAAAACATTTTTAAATGTCACTCCACATTTTCCCCTTTAAAATAGTGCTTTATTAAAAGGGAAGTATGAATTTTCACTAATAGTAGTATAAAACTATATTTAGATAGATGGTTTAGAACTACATTGAAATCCAGACTCCAAGGTACAATTAAGGAGCTGTCTCACTAATTTTCAATTCATATCAATATTCATAAATCAAACCCTGGATCTCTCTTTAGGTCTAGATAGAAAACAACTTTTTCATTCACTCTTACAATCAATCCAATTTACTTTTCCAATTTCCTTACCTCCTCTCTTTTTTTAAGGAAATATTTTATTGATGCTTTTTTAAAAAATGGTGTCATTTCATGAGATACTATGGAGAGTGGATAAAAAACTAACATTAAAGGTAGGCTGATTTGGGTTCAAGTCCTATTTGTGACCCATAATGTATATGTGATTCTGGTCAAGCACTTAATCTGAATATGCCACGAACTCTCCAAAGTTGCAAGTTGAAAAGCAGGTGTTGATGCGTGTTGAATAAAGGGAGTTTTTTCATCTGGGAATTTCCTATCCAGTTCTCTACCCCTTCATGTCTCAGTGACCTCAAGGTCCTATAGAACCCTTAATTGTAATGAAGAAACATAGTTAAGCAACATTAAACATCACATTGGCCATAAATGACACCATATGTCTCATTTTGCACCTGTAAAGAAGAGGGAAAGGTATCTCAATGCTAGTCCTCTGGTGACGCCAAGTTCTCCATAGGTGTTCTGAAATGGATAGAAGTTTCAAAGAAACATTTGGGCTTAATTCAAGGAAAAGCTTCTAAGACTTAGTGCAATCTGAAAGTGGACTGGATTGCCTTGAGAAATGTTGGTCTTTCTTTATCGAAAGTTTTAAAGCAGAGACTAAACAGCCAATTGTTAGGTATATTGTAGAGGGGAATCCTTGTTCATGTACAGGTCTGACTAGATGGTTATAAAGTCTCTTGATATTCTGTGATTCTGTGAATTCTATCTTTGAAAAAACAAAGAAAAGAAAAGAAAAAAATTGGAAGCTTCATTGGCTCATTTAGGTTACTAGATAATTTTTAGTGGTCTTAAAGTAGAAAGTGATTACCTGAAACCTTGGGTTTTCCTTAGGGGTAAGGGTGTTCCACTCCATCCCTGCTGCCAACAGTCTGAACTTCATTGGTGGACCTGCCATTCTCCTGGGAATGATTTCACTGGCTACAGATGACCACACCATGTATGCTGCCATTAAAGTCCTCCACTCTGTCTTGAGCAGCAGTGCCATGTGTGACAACCTCATGAAACACATCCATGGATACCAGGTAATAAAGCATCAAGTATTCACCCTGGAAGCCAAAGGCAGTAAAGTGCCTTCCTGGCTGCATGAAAGAGAGGAGACTCATTTTAGTGGTTCCTCAAGTCTGGTGTTCACATAGATGAAGGATAAATGACTGAATGAATGAATGAAAAGACTGAGCAATTTACTCTACAGAAAGCACTGTGTAAAGTACTGAAGTTACAAATAGAAAAGCAAGACAAGCCCTGATCTCAAGGGGCTCACACTATAATAAGGGGAGGCAGCATATATAGAAGTTCTCATCTGTAAGTGAGATGGACAGGCCCTCTGGCCCTTAAACTGAAACAACAAAGGTGGTAATATATCTTCTTTAGTGTCATTTCCTATGAAAACAACACATCTCTTTTTGATGTCAAGCCATTTGACCATGCCAAATACTTTGAAAGAATGGATAAAGCCTCCAAGCTATGATAGCCTGCATAACTTTCAGAGTAAAATGAGCTTACATCTGATTCAAAGTGTCTGTAACTGAAGTTTCCCAAGGAAGCACAAGCCACATTAGTGTACTAATGATGAATTGCCATTTCTACATAGTGACTGCCTTCGCTAGGTCAGTTTACTGGTTTGGGGCAAAACATCTGCAGAGCCAGTTCTTTGCTGTATGGGTACAGATTGTAAATGTACAGAAAGGCATAAAGAAAAAAAGATATTTATTGATGAGGAAATTGGACCCTGTTGTATAGAGAGATCTTGCTCCATTTTTTCCAGATACTGACATTGCTCCTCAAGAAGAAAATGCAACTGTTGAACAACAGAATTTTCCAGCTGATCCTTTCTGTTGCTGGCACTGTTGAGCTGGGCTTTGGATCCTCTACTATCACAAACCTCGGCATATTCCAACATGTTCTCTGCAATTTTGAGGTAAATTAGGAAAAACATTTCCTACTGAAAATGTTGCTGTGGCAAAAAGAAAAAGTGAGAAGAGAGCAGGAAAATGCCCAAGAAGGACAGTGTTAGTACAACCATGTGAAATTTGATAAATACTTAGAAAATAAATAATAATATTTGATGTTTAGAAAAAACACTGGAGATTCATGATGTGATACACAATCCTATTTTTATGTCTATTGGTGACTGTCAAGGTTGTAATAAATAATATAGGGTATCCTAAAAGTCTTAGTAAAGTTTTAAGCTTTAATAGGATCAGTAGGGACTGGATGATATTTTTCCTCATCCAGTGATCCCCAGCTACCCTTAATTCCTACCATGGGAGATATATCCTAAAGACTATGTTGGTGGGGTAATTTGGGGGCAAATACAATAATAACAATCACATGGATTTGCAACATTAGCAACATATTCTCACCCCTTCCTCTTCTCCCCTTTCCTCAAATAATGAGGCAGGGTAATTTCACCTCCTCCTCCTCCTCCTCCTCTTCTTCTTCTTCTTCTTCTTTGTCTTCTTCTCCTTCTCCTTCTCCTTTTCCTTCTCCTTCTCCTTCTCCTTCTCCTTCTCCTTCTCCTTCTCCTTCTCCTTCTCCTTCTCCTTCTCCTTCTCCTTCTCCTTCTCCTTCTCCTTCTCCTTCTCCTTCTCCTTCTCCTTCTCCTTCTCCTTCTCCTTTCTTCTTCTTCTTTTTGCTGGGCAATGAGAGTTAAGTGATTTGCCCAGGGTCACACAGCCAGTAAATGTCAAGTGTCTCAGGCTGGACTTAAACTCAGGTCCTCCTGAATCCAGGGCTGGTGCTTTATCCAGTGTGCCACCTAGCTGCCTTGATTTCAATGCATTTTATAGATTGGTTTGTGCTTCTAGTTGTTCTGTGGAGTGGGTTGATTTATGATTACCAAGATTTATGATTAACAATTTATAGATGGAAAAACTAACGCAAAGAGAAGGAAGATCTTATTTCACAGGTGCACAGGAGAGCGTGATAAAGATGAGAGTAGAGCTAACAGTCCTTGGACTTTCCATCTTGTATTTCATCTGTCAGTCTACTGTCCCTTTATTTTGGGGGTTACTTATCCATTTAAGTTATTTGGTGCTTTAAACAGCTCAACAAATAGCTTAGTTAAATACAAAATATTACTTTTGATACATGAATTTATACTTTCAAATTTTACTGATGTATTTTGTTTTTATTCTACAATCATTCCCCCTTAATATCCCTCCACAAACATAGATGTTGAATACTCCTTTATTTTCATTCATTCATTTATTTATCTATCTATCTATCTATCTATCTATCTATCTATCTATCTATCTATCTATCTATTTATTTATTTATTTATTTTTGGTGTGAGGCAATTGGGGTTAGGTGACTTGCTCAGGGTCACACAGCTGGTAAGTGTTAAGTGTCTGAGGCCGGATTTGAACTCAGGTCCTCCTGAATCCAGGGCTGGTGCTCTATCCACTGTGCCACCTAGCTGCCCCTGAATACTCATTTATAACAAAGAAAAACATTTACAGAAATCCAAGAGGTACAGTGACTATATCTAACAGTATCTGCCACCTTCTTCATCTATAATCCCTCCTCTCTCCTTCTCTCATTCCTCTCTTTTGATAAAAGAAGCCTTTTGTTCTCTTGGATCAAGATGGGTCATCACAGTCAGTCATCATGATGTTCCCTTTTTAGTTTTCATTGCATCATTGTGCATTTTGTTCTCCCTTGTTCCTGCTTACTTTGTTCTACTTCAGTTCACATAATGTAAAAAAAAAATTCTTCCTAAGTTTTTCAGAGTTCATTATATTTATCATTTTATGGTACAATAATACTCCATAAGATTCCTTTGTTTAGCCATTCCCCCTAATTGATTGATTCCTGTTTTATTTCTAGTTCTTTGTAGTTTTTTAAAGTGTTGCTATGAATATTTATGTAGATAGAAGTGCCTTTTTTTTAACTATGACTTTCTTGAGTTATAAGTCCAGCAATAAGATCACTCAGTCAAAGATTATGAACATCTTAGTATATTTCTTATAGAGTTTCTAAATTGTGACTAATGGAATTCTGATAAGCTTTGTAGGTTTCCTCCATCCACTCTTTTCTCCATAAACATGTCTTTTCATATGGCATTATGTTTCAAGGTATATTTTTCTGTCTTTCAGCTCTGGATGAACACAGCAGAAAATCTAGATATTGCCCTCTTTTCCCATCTCATAGAAATTTTTCGGTCACCAAGGTAGGATATCCAGTGAGAACTTCTGCCTTCCTACAGCTTTGACTTTATTCACCATCTTTTTTTGTTTGTTTGTTTGTTTGTTTGTGTTTTTTTGTTTGTTTGTTTGTTTTTGCGGGGCAATGAGGGTTAAATGACTTGCCCAGGTCACACAGCTCGTAAGTGTCAAGTGTCGGAGGCCAAATTTGAACTCAGGTCCTCCTGAATCCAGGGCCATGCTTTATCCACTGTGCCACCTAGCTACCCCCTGTTTATCATCTTTGATAAGAGTAATCAGGTGGAACTAAGCCTTTTCCTGGGAAATCGAGAATATCAGCAACCCTGTTGGGTTTAGTGACTAAAGAGAAATTTACTAACCCTGTTGTGTAACTCTGACTTTAACCTTACTGGCTAACTCTAACAGGCTGTGGAGATAGCTTCTATGTAGAACCAGTCCTGTTGTAGGATGCCAACTCTTTATACATCATTGAACATAATCCTTTTTGCTTCTATGGCTCATTACTTTTTTTTTTAGTGAGGCAATTGGGGTTAAGTGACTTGCCCAGGGTCACACAGCTAGTAAGTGTTAAGTGTCTGAGGCCGGATTTGAACTCAGGTACTCCTGACTCCAGGGCCGGTGCTCTATCCACTGCACCACCTAGCTGCCCCGGCTCATTACTTTTTACCTGACTTGCAAGGACTCGTGATGATCAGCAAAACAGGATTATTCAGTGACATCTAGTGGAATTCTCAACACCCATACCTGGATCCTGTGAAGTCAATATTTATTTTTGTTTTTGATTTCACAATTGAAAATCACACACACAGTTAGGAATTTTCTGTCCCTGTTCTTTAACTCTGTTGGCCATAGTGAATAATGCAATTTGAATGAAGGGGGAAAAGAGGACTGAGTTTCATCACTGATTTTTTATTTCTATTTTTTAAAAATAGAATTTGTAGGAGAAGGTGTTTTCTTAGGGTGAGAACATTTTTTTGTGAAACTGAAAAAAAAGGGATGTGAATACCTAGAAATCCTTTTAAAAATATGACTTAAGCTAATATGAACTTATTCACTTTGTGGTTTCAAAGAATGAGCAAGACATACACTCCAGACAAATCCACTGAAGAATAACAGCAGTATCTAGGCTATTGCCAAAGCCTGGGGATGTTAGAGATCACGTACATGTCTCATGCCTTTGTTTGAGCTTTATGTGATCTACATTATTTTTCCACCGATGCACAGATTTACAAGTCAATAATTAGGGCTTTGTTTGAACATCTCTAAATGTGGCAGCTTCCGGGAGGCGGAGGTGGAAAGGAAGAAGATGAAGAGGAGTGTCCCAGTGCAGACTTTGGTTTTTGGTAACAGACACATATTCAATGAATGTCTGACATTGTTTTGAGAGGTTGCCAAGAAATCATCAGGAGTCAAAGGTCCATGGAACTAGCAGAGTCTGCAAACCTTTTTAGCAGAAATGCAGCAAATTTGGCTCTTTCCAGTAAATGCTTTTACCGTCTCTTTTCCTTTCTCACCAGGGAAGGGCCTCGGAATGCTGAAATGGCTCACCGGGTACAACTGATACCAAGGCTCGTCTTCCTCTTTAATGACCCCATTCTCAGTCAAACCAAGATCTCCACCATCACTTCCATCCTGGGTCATTTGCTGAAGAGACATTTCAATACCCAGGATGTCATTAGGTAATAATAACAATCATTATTATCATAATTATAACTAACAATTTAATAGAACTTTAATATTGGTTATACCCACATATATATTATTTCATTTTCACCTCACAACAACAATATGAATTAGCCCCTACACCTTTTTTTTTTTTTTTTTTTTTTTTTTTTTTTTTTTACGGGGAAGTGAGGGTTAGCACAGCTAGTAAGTGTCAAGTGTCTGAGGTCGGATTTGAACTCAGGTCCTCCTCAATCCAGGGCCGGTGCTCTATCCACTGCGCCACCTAGCTGCCCCCCCACACCTATTATTAATGGGTTAATGGATAGCATGTTAACGCTTTAATGATATAAATAAAACCTACTTGCCTTTTCTTTGAAAGCAAGATTCCATTTTTGTAGAACTTAAATGTATAGACTATTCCTAGTTATTTAAATTATTTATTAATTGGTCCAAAGCTAAGATTGGATAGAAGTTGAGGTTATTAAGTAGCATTGTGAATATTATTTGTTTTTGTTTTTAATTATCCGATTTTGGAATTCCCAGAGTTTTCAGAGTCCTATGTGAGTCCTGTTCCCTCCCACATTTCCATGATCACCATTTTATCATGAGCATCAGTCTTATTTGCAGAATCATCTTCCTTCTCACATTCTGCTTTTGATAGTGGCAAACTTTGTGTTGCTGCCATGGATAATTTCTAGTTTTACTTGAAATATTAGAAGTACAAGTGAGGGAAAGGGTAAGAAAACCATTAGGTATCAGAAAGGCAAAAAAGTTGTTGTTTTCTCAAGAAACTCACAGTCCAAGGTAGGAAAGCAGTTCAGTGCCCATGGCAAATAACTAGCCACTGACTTCTACTAGCAGAGGAGCCATTCTCCAAGTTGGACTGTAGCAAAACTTCCATTTCTGATTGACTCATTGTTGCATCCTCCTTCCTACCTCCTTCTAGTGTATGCCGGTCAGTTTTACTATGCTTCATTTTCCACCCATATCAGCAGCCATGTTGGGATAGATTCTGTAGATTCATTTATCTACATGATGCATGGTTTATAAGGTTTCAGCTTTAATGTGTTAATAATACAATTAGTATCAATAGGAATTTCTTTTTGATTCCCCAATTTACAAATGGGGAAATTAGGTAAACTAACTTTCATTACTTAAATATCCAGTTATTATCACAGGGAAGGGTTGAACTCATCTTCCTGACTCCAGATTCAGCTCTCTATTCTCTGGTTCTGAGAGAACGTTTGGAATTAAAAACATCTTTAACACAAAATAACACAAAAAGGTAGACATACTCTTAATTCTTTCCTTATCTAAGATAATAGCACCTTTCCTACTACTGATGAGTTCTGCACAGATGGGGGGAAATTCCACTAGATCCTAAATGTGACCATGGGTTCAGCCTCAACAAAAGGGTTGATCATGCAGTCATAGATTTAGCAATAAAGATGTTAGCATCCAGATAGTACAACTTCTCCATTTTAAAAATAGGGAAACTGAGACCCAGGAAAATTGAATGATTTGGCCAAGGTCACAGAGCTAATAAGTTATAAAGGTCTTGAACTGAGGTCACTCTGATGATAAATCTAATGGCCTACATTTTGTTGCCTCTGATAATGCTTTATGATTATGATAACAATGATAATAGTAGCTAGCATTTACATACTGATTTAAGGTAGGCAAAGAACTTTACATCTGTTGCCTCATTTGATCCTCAAAACATCCCTATGAAGTAAGTGCTATTATTAACCCATTATACAGATGGGGGAAACCGAGGCCAAGAGAGGTTAAAACCAAGATCATTCAGCTAATCATTACCTAAGGTAGTATTTTAACTCAGGTCCCAAGTTACACATGAGTTGAACCTGGTCAGAAAATACTGATGACATGCCCAAAAAAGATGTGCTTCAATAACATTTCTTACTTCCTTCTTCCCCTGCCCCCTCCTTTTGTTTCCTTAAAGGATTGGATTATTTATTGTCTATACTCTAAAACCTTCTTCGGTAAATGAAAAACAGATCAGAATGGATCAGAGTTTGGACTCCATGGAAGGTGAGATTCTTTAGGGCTGGTTTTCAGTGTTATCTTAGTGTGGGATAGCTAGGTGGCACAGTGGATAAAGCACTGGCCCTGGATTCAGAAGGACCTGAATTCAAATTCAGCCTCAGACACTTGACACCTACTAGCTGTGTGACCCTGGGCAAGTCACTTAACCCTCATTGCCCCCCCCCCCAAAAGAAGATATCCAATATTTATTCTCACAATTTCCCTAAAATACTTACCTCATGAGGGAGGATCAGCATGATGTAGTTGGAAGAGCACTTGAGTTTAAATCTTGCCTCTGGTATTTACTACTTGTGTGAGTTTGAGCAAGCCATTGAAGCACTCAAGGTATCAATTTCTTCTTTTGTAAAAGAATGAAAACTGGACTAGAGGCCTCTAACAATCATTTATTAAGTAGCTTCTATGGGCAGAGAACAGCACAAAGTGCTCCCCTCTAGCTCTGAGCCTATGATTCTATGACCTGGGCTTAAATACCAGATCTAACACTTCCTACCTTTGTCACCTAAGCAAGTCACCTAACTTGGCCTCAGTTTCTCATTTGTAAAATGAGGGGGTTACACTAGATGACCTTTATCTGAGATTGCTTCCAGTGCCAAAGATCTCTATAGGCAAAGAAACACAAACTATGTGAGGTTAATATTTTTACAAATGAAAGATAATAATAATGACTCAAATTTTTATGAAGTCCCTTGTAATACATATAATCTATATATTATATGTTATATATTGTGTCATTTAAAATATTGGGGGGAAGCCTGTCCCTGTTGTAAGTTATTGGGAAACTTAGCTGGAGTTTTTAATATATTGCTACTTTTAAATTAGAGACTGTTGCACCACTTTGGGGCATTAAGCATTTACTAATTACATTAAATGCTAGTAAAGAGAGAGCACATGGCTCCGAATTAGAGTTCAGAACACCTACATTACTTAGATAGATAGAAGAGCTCAGGGAGACAAGTGGCTGCCTCCTTCAGCTTCCCAGGCCAAGAGAGAGGAGAGAAAGCAAGCTTCCTAGGAACCAGAGGAGAGGCAGCCCTTAGCACACTGTTACAAGCTAATTGACTAGCATCATTCAAATCTATGGTTTACTGGACCTGAGGGTGGTCTATATTAAAATGAGCAGCACTGGGCTAAGATCCAGGTCTAGTGAAAGACAGATGCTCTACTGAGGGTAAAGGCTTTTTAGGTAGGTGTGGTTTTAATCTCTATTGTCTACTGAGTTAGGTCTAATCTCTAATTCTATTGACTCTGGGCTGGCTCTGAGAAACCACCCAGAGTTCCTAATGTGTGTGTGTGTGTGTGTGTGTGTGTGTGTGTGTTGTGTGTGTTCTGGGTTCCACCCAAAAACCCATTATTAATAATTATTTTCTCACAATAATAATCTGTACATTGTTTATAATATAGAATAATATTTTTATTACTCTATAGTATCATTTTAAAAGAAAAGCACTTTACAAATCTTAAAATACTACATATATATAAAACATAAATACACATACATATAGTATATGTACCTATACAATACATATAATATATACATAATATATAAAATAGAGATTCTATATAAAACATGAGATTATATTATATATTTATATATTAATTATCTCCACTTTAGATGAAGAAAACAGAAACTGAGCAGTAAAGCGACTTGCTTTTGATCATCCAACCAATGATTTGTCTGTAATCAAACAGATAAGAAAAGTGTGTGAAACAATAACCCAACCAGGTCTTCTGACTAGAGGACCTCGCTGTCTTTCTCCCTACCCTCAGGCTGCCTCTCTGAATATCAGCTTGAAACATCTATAATTGGCAGTTTCATAGTTTAAAGAAATTAATACTCAAAACAGGACATACAACAAGGTTATTTAGGTCTATCCTTTGCTCCCACCAAGTTAAATGCTAATAATTAAGTTACAGAGTGATGTAATCACAAGAGCACTGGCTCAAGAGTCAGAGAACCTGCACCCAAATCCTACCTCTGACATCTAACAGCTGTGTGACCTTGGGGAAGTCACTTAACTTTCCTGGGCTTCAGTTTCTTCATCTGCAAAATCAGCGGGTTGGACTTGATTACTTCAGAATTGCCTTCCACTCTAGGTTACGATCATTCCAGATACATGAGGACAGATCTTTTTATGGATTCTCTTTCTTTGGGTTGCAGGGGATGATAGGATTTTAGAGCTGGGAGCAGCTCTAAATACTCATCTAGTCCAACTACCTCTCATTTTACAATTAGGAAAATGAGAACCTGAAAAGTGAAATAAATCTCCCAAGATCTCTTTTCTTTCTTTTCATTTTTCTTCTCTTCTCTCTTTTTTTCCTTACTCCCTCCCTCACTACTTCCCTCCCTCCCTCCCTTCCTTCCTTCCTCCCTTCTTTCCTTTCTTCCTTCCTTCTTTCCTTCCTGTTTTTCTTCTCTCTGTCTGTCTGTCTTTCTCTCTTTGTCTCTCTCTCCCCTCCCACCTCACACACACACACACACACACACACACACACACACGCGTGCACACACACGCACACAAACACGTGACACACCGCACCATATCACAGAGCAGAGATTTGAACTTGGATTCGTCCACTGATTTTATTTACATGAATCAAATTTAATACCTTCTCTTAAATGATTGTTTTTGTCAGAAAGTTCATCCTAATATCTAGCTTGTTTTATTTCTTCTTTTGTTTGTTTTTGTTTTGTTCTTTTTTGTTTTGTTTTGTTTTGCAGAGCAATGAGGGTTAAGTGACTTGCCCAGGGTCACACAGCTATCAAGTGTCTGAGGCCGGATTTGAACTCAGGTCCTCCTGAATCCAAGGCCGGTGCTCTATTCGCTGTTCCACCTAACTGCCCCTTGTTTTATTTCTATTATAGTTTAAATGCAGCTTCTCTTATTCTGTCCTTAGTTAATGGATGTTAGTTGCTAACCTAATAATAAAATGTTTTTTTTTTCTCATACTACGAAGATTCAATTCCATAAATATTTTATTAAGAACCTATTATGCGGGGGCAGCTATATGGCACAGTGGATAAAGCATGGCCCTGGATTCAGGAGGACCTGAGTTCAAATCCAGCCTCAGACACTTGATACTTACTAGCTGTGTGACCCTGGGCAAGTCACTTAACCCTCATTGCCCCACCAAAAAAAAAAAAAGGAAACTATTATGTGCCAAGCATTGTAAATGGGGAAATTTTTTGAAAATGAAGCAATGCTTGACTACAAGGAACTTGTTTTCTACTGGGAAGAGGGGAGTAAATAAGTATACAGATAAATAATGTAAATTATATGGAAAGTGTTTTCAAAAGGTTCAGAGTATTAAGAATTGGAAGGAATTTTAAAAGGCTACTGGTAGGAGTTGGCACCTAGGATGGGATTTGAATAAAGCCAGAGATTCTTTGAAGGAGAGAGGAGGAAAAAATGCATTCCAGACAAGAGACCCTACCCCTCTATGGAAAGGAGTGGTGGGGAGAGATGAAAAGATTCAGGGAATAGCCAAATGGCCAGTTTGATAGGAACAGAGAGGGCATGAAGGTGAGTGAAAGGACATCAGACTGCAAAGGGAGGCAGGTAGGAGCCAGATTATGGAAGACTTTAAATCACCCTCTCCAAATTGGGTTACCATACCAGTTTCTTTTGGACAAGTTCAGATATATGTCTCAAAAGTGAATGCAGGGGTACCTTGTAAATTCATGGATAAGACCCACCTCTTTCCCTTTTCTAAGTTGTTTATGGAAGCCTGCATTCTGACATCTTACTTGGGTTTCTTCTCTTTTCCGTGTTTGTAGCCGGAAGCCAAACATCTGGCAGGATGATCTGGCTCAGAAACCAGTTACTCGAGATGCTGTTGGATGTAATCTGCTCCAACAAATTTCATCTGTCCTCAGAGTAAGTAACAGTGTGCAGGGTTATCCAGCATGTGGCTAATTCACACGCAGAGCAATAAGAAGGCGTTTTCCTTAATGAAAAGATTGGCATTTCGGCTACATATTTCTAGCGCCATCAGTAGGAAAATTATAGTTTCCCAATAGGCTAATCCAGACCTTGCCCTAAGATATTCTGAAAATCTAGGAGGAAGAAAATTTAGTATAATTGTAATAAACCCGTTTATCTTTTTTTTTTTAAAAATGCCACTTTAGTTGTTGTTATTCCTTTTGATTTCATCTGTGTAGGGTAACATCTGATGAAAAACTACTCTTACCAATCTAGATTGTTTCATGATCTGCAACATAGAGTCTTTGAAAGTTGCCTGGGACATTGAGAAATTATGTGACTTAGCCAGGGTAATGTAGACAGGATGTATCAGAGGTGAGGGTCTCAGTTTGGGGCCAGTTCTTTAGCCATTAAACTACCACGTCACCTGGGAGTTGTTGAACTCCTTGATATCCTTGTTTGTTGCCTTTCTTTGTGTAACCAGCACTTTGTACAGCGGCTGACATATAGTAGTTACTTAAGAAATGCTTGTTGACTACTTGTCCTGTTTTCTCACATAACCTCTCTATGGTGTCATAGTGTACAGAGGTGCTAGGCCTGGAGTCAGGAACATTCGTCCTCCTGAGTTCAAATCTGACCTCAGACAAGTCTTACTAGCTGTGTGAGCCTGGGCAATTTATTTCAATCAGTTTGCTTCATTTTCTTCTTCTATAAAATGAGCTGGAGAAGGAAATGGCAAACCACTCTAGTATCACTGCCAAGAAAATCCCAAATGGGGTCACAGAGTTTCATGATTGAAAAGACTGAACAACCTCCCTAGGCATCATTGTTCTTATCTGTGAGATGATGGAATTGGTCTTAATGTCATCTAAGATCCCTCTGATCATCTCTAAATCCTTTGATTCAAAATAAGAAGATTTACTAATTATTATATAAAGTACTTAGTATTCGATGAAAATAAAAATTAAGAACTTGGTGAATTCACCATAAAAATTTCATGTTTGTCAAAGGGAATAGTTGTAAGGTCATGCTTACTGTGTGCAAGTATGAGGTTCAGACGCAGTCCAAGATCCAGTCATTCTTTTAAACTGGCACTTGCTAAATCTTTCAAATACAACACTCATTCTACTCTTATTCCTTAAATCAAAAAATATAATAAAGTAGTCTTTCAAGTATTTTTTAACCTGTCAATGAATAAGTATTTTAATCCATGAAGTTTTCCTCACTTCCACTCTTATCACTGATGACTTTTGTGAGAAAAAAATGGGATTTGTCAGATACTCAAAGTCCCCATCTGGAGATTAATCTAAACTGATTGAATTAAGTGAGAGTGATTGACTTTGCTGATTAGCCTACTTAAAGTTAATTATATTGTAACCTTACCTGACTGGCCCTTAAGAAGGTATTGTTCTCAGAAGCTAAGCACTTTGAACTCAACATGAGACCACCTTCAAGTCCAGTGAACCAATGGATTTGGATGACACTAACCAATCAGCTTGAAGCAGTGTGTAAGGACCACCTCTGCTCTGGACCTATTAAAAGCTTCCACACAGTTTGCTGAGTGTTCCTGGTTGAAGCAGGCTCATGGTGGAGGACTTGAGGAAGAATCAGACCAGGCTGGAACTCTAGGCTAGATAGGTCTTTTCTTAACTTTCTAAACTCCACGTGTTCTCTTTTTACTAATACCTAGTATGCTTTAATAAATGCTTAATGCCCTTAGACTGGTATTAAAGCTTCTAATTTAAGGTGACCACACATTAGATTTTAAACATCACACCTTGTAACCAGAGCCTATAACATTGTTTGTCTTTCCCTTCTCTGGAATCAGTGACTCCATTATACCAGCAAGCTAACTTCCTTGCTTTTCCTCATACAAAGGTTATTCACTCTCTTTTATTATTCTGATATGTCAGGGGTTCTCCAAATATGGTCCAGAGACCCCTGGGGCTCCCTTAGACCCTTTCAGGGGTTCTTTGAGGTCAAATTTATTTTCAGAATGATACCAAGATATTTTAATTTTTAATAGAGCTAATCAATATAAGAAAAAGCTATTGGGGAGGAATCCTCAATAATTTTTGAGGGTGCGAAGGGATCTTGAGACCAAAAAAATTGAGAACTTAGGGAATGGAAGGGGCGCAGGACTCAGAATCAAAGCACACTGGCTCCAAATTATGGTGCTGCTACCTAGAATAATAGAATTTAAGGTTAGAAGAGACCTGAGACATCATCTTGTCAAACTTCATGATTTTGCAGATGAGAAAACGGAGGCACAGAAAGGTTATGATCCTTTCCATAGACTACATAAGCAGAAATTAGCTAAAGCAACACTTGAAATCACTTTTACTGTCTTTGCTTCATTGCCTAAAGTAAAATCTTGTTGCTAGACCCCCTTTTTACTGCATTTTCTCAAGTATGTTATATAAATCCCCAAAGCCTGAATTTCCTCATTTGTAAGGTGAGAATAACTGACCACA
Organism: Dromiciops gliroides; assembly: GCF_019393635.1. Classification (NCBI taxonomy): domain Eukaryota; kingdom Metazoa; phylum Chordata; class Mammalia; order Microbiotheria; family Microbiotheriidae; genus Dromiciops; species Dromiciops gliroides. Next base: position 71,652,206 of record NC_057862.1, read on the forward strand.
TCCCTTCCAATATTTGTCATTTTCCTTTTTGGTTATATTAGCCAATGTGATAGGTGTGAGTTGGTACCTGAGAGTTGTTTAATTTGTATTTCTTTAATCAATAGAAATTTAGAACATTTTTTCATGTAATTATTGGCAGCTTTCATTTTTTCTCCAGAAAACAGTTCACATCCTTTGACCATTTATCACTTGGGGAATGATTAATACTCTTATAAATTTGACTCAGTTCTTATAGCTTTAAGAAGTAAGGTTTTGTTTTTTTTCAGAGAAGCTTTCTATAAAGATTTTTCCAGTTTCCTGCTTTCCTCCTAATCTTGGCTGCATTGGTTTTGTTTTTACAATTTTATAACAATTTAATTAAAATTTTCCATCTTACATCCTGTAATGTTTGCTTACTCTTGTTTGGTCATATATTTTTCCTTTATCTGATCTGAAATGTAAAAGTGTCCATGCTCCCCTAGTTTGCTTATGATTTCACCCTTTATGTCTAAATCATATTTCCATTTTGACCTTACCTTGGTATACAATATGAGATGTTTGTCTATACCAAGTTTTTGCCAAATTACTTTCCAGTTTTCCCAGCAATTTTCTCAAATACTGAATTCTTATTCCAAAACCTTGGAACTTTGGGTTTATTGATCATTAGATTACCATGTTAATTTGCTACTGTGTATTGTGTGCCTAATCTATTCCACTGGTCCACCACTCTATTTCTTAACCAGTACCAGATTGTTTTGATGATTGTCTCTTTCTAATATAGTGTGAGATCTGATACTACCAGGCCACCTTCCTTCACATTTTTAAATTCGTTCCCTTGACATTTTTTACCTTTTCTTCTTCCATATGAATTTCATTATTATTTTTTCTAGCTTTATAAAATATTTTTTCTGTAGTTTGGTATGGCACTGAATACATTAATTTTTGTAGAATTTTTGTTTTTATTATATCAACTTTGCCTACTAATGAACAATTAATATTTCTCCAATTATTGAGGGTAGGGAGTATATTTTTCCTTTTTTGTTATCCCTTGCATTTGGCACAAAAGCTGGAATATCGTAGACACAATAAATATTTTTAGTTATCACCATTTCATAGAGATATTTAGACAGTGGAAAGCAATTACCACAATAAGGAGGCTAAGTGAGTCCAGAAACTGGTTCCATTACCCTACATTTGATGTCATTGCCAAGTTGAGAATTGGTAGATAAGGTCAGCACCAATTTAGGTTCCAAGCACATTTTCAAAATATCACAGAAGGGGATGATTGAAAGTTGCATTCATGCCTCATAAAATAGGTGAAAAGCAATGGAAGGGCAAATGAGTATGTGGAATTCTGGGTGTGAATTATAACCAAGCCAGTTCATTCAGAGACTTTTTATAGATGAAAAGAGGAGGCCAAAAAATAGATGAGAAATGAGACAGATGTTCCAGCATTTCTTTAGCAATCTATTCTTATAATGGATGTTAGTGGAACCATCATTATTTTGACTCTAACATCTCAATACCTGATATGGTATAAGGAAGTACAAACGGCACTCAAGAAAATGAAGCTGATAAGAGTAGTAAAGCTTGACCAAATACAATGAAGAGATTTCTTTTTGGAGGTAAAACAGTAAGTATTCAGATATTGATTATCAAAATTTCTCAATCAGAGGATGAATTTTAAAAACTAGAAAAGGTCACAGTATTATTATCAAAGAAAGCAAAGATAATTTCCATTCCATACCCCTAATTTTTTTATTTCTATGAAATCTTTATAAGTATGATCTATGTGTGTATATATGTATGTGTGTATATGTGTACACACACACATATATATACATATATATACATACACACATACACACACACACATATATATATATATAGACACACATATATAGCATACCCTGATGAAATTATGTAAAGGGAATGGGATGACTTTGAAATTCTTTATAAAAGGCCACATATTTGCAATCATACAATTTAATGAGAAGTATAGAGTATAAGATCCTGTTATGTTTAGTATTTTTGATTGTTTTTAAAATGACCGTATAGAGTTATATCTCCATTAAGAAACTGCCTTTACCTATACCAGAATAATACAAAATTCATAGTGCTAACCCTATTCAAAAATTCTGATTATAAATAAAAATGAGATAATGCAGTTTTGTTGTATTCTGATTATGGTATATTGAAAGTTCCTAATGCCACTTTGTTTTATATATTTGTTATAATGTTATGATTAATTTTTCTTTTATGAACTTGTCTTTCAAATATATTGGTGTATAAATTTAAAATTAAATATCCATTATTTTTTGTTCTGACTACTGTAAGGGCTAAAATTTGATATACGGAGCGTTATTTGGGTGACGTCTTAATATTGGGGTCCTGGAAATATGAGGGACCTTTTAGGTTTAAACCTCCCCTCTGAACTGCCCTTTTTAAATATTTCTCCCAGGCCAATAAGAAAGGAGCCTCTAAACTTTAGTTCACAAAAGGATAAGATTTTTTTACTTGGGAATTAATTAAACAACAAAGTGAAACTAATAAAAACTCAAAGATAAGGAAATAGGAAAATGGAAATACAGATGAATATTATTAACTCTAAACTTAAGCTATGCAACCCCAGACTGATTTCCAATTAAGCTAGTTCAAAGGAATTTAGGGTTTTCCATCATTAACTCACCCAAGCCTGAACAGCTTGCCAGACTGAGAGAACCAGCACACGCCACCACAAGGGCCAGGACCAAAAGAAAACCCTAGAGAGAGCTCTTGTACCTAAAGTAGCCCACCTCCCTTCTGGAAGTGTTCAATCTCCCCTCCCCCAAAAGGGGAGGTCCTTCAAAAGCTGCCTTCAGAACCTTGGGGTGAGCCAGGTGTGGCCCTTCCCAAATGAGTTAGCTAAAAACGGGAATATTAATCTTTACCAAAAATAACTTTTGTCACACTACCATTATGTAAGCTTATTTGTTTCTTTTTATATTTCCTGCCTTGAACTCAAGTTCATCTAATAATACAACTGCCACTTCTGCTTTTTAGGAAATGGGTATTGCATGTTGTTCTTTAGAGAAAATTATTAATTTATCTGTAATAAAAGGTTAAATATCTATGTACCTTGGATGACTTTAAATCTACTCCTTGGACTGATTTCACCCATCAAGCCAAAACAGGACACTGAGGTGGATATCGAGGCAAAAAAAATGGGGAATATGGAGTATTTGCTTTTTTGGTTTCATGACTTAAATGTCTTATGGTGAAAGATATAAGAGGGATGAAAGGAGCAAGATGGATTGCCAAACAAAGAGAATTTCTCTAAATCTGACTTTCCCTTTTCTATACCTTCTCTTCACAAGTAATGAGCTTTGGCAAGGAGATCTCTGCCAGCAACAAGAAACAAGATTTTTATTACTTGTTTTCCTTAAACACTGTTTAAATGTAAATGTGGAAATGTCTACCTATTTTCTCTTTTGTTAATCATAGTATGCAATTTAAAATTTATTTCTATTATACTTCCAACCCTTTGGTTAACAATAGGTAGCAACAGGTTTAAAATCTGTTATTCTTTTAAAGAATTTTGCTATCAGTTTCACTGAAATTCTTTTTCTATTCCTTTGCAAACCTTTCATTGTGGGTTTTTAAAAAATATTTTTTTTGAGATCTTCTTAGCTCTTTAAATGTTTTTTTGCCTTCAAGCAAAAGTTTTGAAGGATTCATAATTTTAGAATTTATTTCTGTGATCTTAAACTTAATATAAACGGACATCTTTTTTTGCCCATTGTTGAGAGATTAAATAACCCTAAAATTAAATAGAAAGTTTTTGACAGATCCAAATACAGGAGTCCAGATTCCAGAAATTTACATAAGCAATTTTGCACACTATGTGTTTACATTAAAGCAATTAAAAATGATATATTTGGGATAGAGATTGGACCTTTGATTTTGTTGACTTAGGGAACTCCTGGATGAGCAAATCCCTTTAACCAATTTAGGTCACCCCCTTCTCTGTAATTTATTATTTTATAGAAATTTGCCTGGAGCACTAAGAGGTTAATCTATTTCCCCAAAGTTACACAGCCAATAGATCTCAAAGATGAGACTTAAACTTACATTTTCCCAGCTCTGATGCCAAATTTCTAACAACTACACCATGCTGCATATACAAATACAAGCATAGTCATTTTTGCATCAATACATCTTTCCACAGGTCACAAGAAGAAATGTTTCTGAAACTGGGACCTGATTGGTTTCTGTTGTTCATCCAAGATTATCTGCACCCAAGCACAGTGGTGTTAGGAATTAAACTGTTATTGCACTTTTTGTACAACCCAACTCTACGGACCAGGTTTAAAGATGGCTTGTCAGGAGGATCCTGGGTAGAAAACAGCATTCTAGGAGTGCATATTTTGATGGGTGAGTTAGAAACAAAAGATTTTAAAGACATTGAAAATACATATATATATATATATATATATATATCATATAAACATATATATACACATATATATACACACACAGATATATATAATTTTTAATATATGAGGCACCATGGTATATAGTAGTGTGTTGGAATCAGAAAGAGCTGGGTTCAATCCCACTTCTGAAACTTGATAGATATATGACCATAGATAAGTTAATGAACCTCTCAGCCTCAGTTTCTTCATCTGTAGAATGAGAATAACCATAACTTTAATACCTACTTCATCTGGTCATTGTAAGCTTTCAATAAAATAATGTATGTAAAGTGTTTTACAAATCTTAATTTGCAAGGTAGCCTACTGCTACCTATTGTTAACAAAAGGGTTAGAAGCATAATAAAAATAAATTATAGTTTAAATTGCATACTATAATTAACAAAAGATAAAATAGTTAGACATGTCTATATGTTTAAAGAAAACAAGTAAAACACCCTTTTCTTCTGCCAGGAAGATTCCTACTCACCATAGCTCATAGCTTAATTTGTTCAGTCATTTTCATTTTATGTCCAACTCTTTGTGAACCCATTTGAGGTTTTCTTGATACTGCAGTGGTTTGTTATTTTCTTCTCCAGCTCATTTTATAGATGAGGAAACTGAGGCAAACAGGGTTAAGTGACTTGCCCAGGGTCACACAGGTAGTGTTTGAAGTCAGATTGGAATTCACAAAGATGAGAATTCCTGATTCCAGGTCTGGCATTCTATCCACTGTACCACCTGGCTGCCCAAATTTTAAAGTTATGTAAATGTCGGCCATTATTAGCACCTTTTCCTTTTGGCAGATTTCAATCAACCACTTTGAAAATTATCTATGTTGACTTACATATAGCAGATAAGAAGTGACTTTCAACTAATATGCTCTAAGAGAATGATTATTCCTTGATGGTAGAAGCTATTTTGTATTTATCTTTGTCTCTCCAGCATCTAGCCCAGTGACATGGTAAGAACCTAATAAGTATTGATTTGAACTGAATTGAACTATGGAACATTTGTAAATACATCATCACCATCATCACTCATTGAAGAAACATTGGGTGCCTGAGTTTGGATTAATTTTTATTTCTTATATATTATTAGGCAGATGACTGATGGAGCAAATATTCTTAACACAAACATTATTGACACTGGTTGTTACTTTTCTAATTGATTTTGGTCAAAAACATTTTTATTACATATTTTTTCTCCCCTGATGTTTAGATAATTTAAAAAACCAATCTGCAAAGCCTGATTATGGTTCCTGCCTGATTTCTGGTTTCCAAATATTGCCTACATTTCTTAGTCACCATGTTCAGATTCCCGAAGTCTACCTCCTTGTATCTAGCTTCTTCCTTCAGACACCAATGAGTGAAGTGACTGCAGAGCCCAAGGTGAGTCCCTTGAAATGCTTCCAATAGTGAGGAGGTATAGTTTATTTTTCCTTTGTGATGCCAAAGGAAAAAGGGAAGGATGAAACAAAAATAAATGACAGAAAAGCAGTTTCATCAGTGTGGGGCTTGAACCTAAGTTTTCCTGGCTTCAAAGCCAGCTTTCTATGCAATAAATAATGCTGATACTTATAAATTATATATTACCTAGTCATGAGTTATGTGTGTATAAATTAAAATAAGCTTATAATTTCTCTTTTCTACTTTAGACAAGTCTTGATGCCATGTTACAATGGTTATTGCAGAACCACAATGGGGAAAGTACCCTTAAGTCTGGTTTATGCACAGAAGGTGCCAAGCTGCTATTAGAGATGGTCAAAGCCATAATTAAGTTGGTAAGTACTTGCTCTCATCTTGACCTCAACCATGGTAGTTCCAAGTCTATCTTAAGCAGGATTTTCCTCTTACTTGTCTTTTCCATGAGACCCCTTCTGTCCACGCAAACAGAAATTGCTTTTAGTTCAGGCCCTCTTTACCTCTTGCCCAGCTGGCTAATTGATTTCCCTGCCTCATGTCTTTCATCATCTGCACTACTGTCCAAGAATTTTGCTTTGGTGTGGATCTGACCATGTGGTTCCCCTACTGAGCCAGCTTAATGGCTACCAATTGTTTCTAGACTGAATTATAAAGTCCTCTGTTTAACTTTTAGAGTACTATCAAACCTGTCTCCATCCTACCTTTCCAGCTGTATTGGCCATTATTAACCCATCTATACTGATTCAGCCAAGCTGACCTTCTTTTCCTCATTCCTGAAATTCCAATTCATATCTTTGTTCCTTAGCATTGGCTGGGAAAAATTATCTCTTTCAATCCAGGCTCAAGTGCTTCATATATATTCCTGATTAATTTTCATCTTCATACACTCATGGTAGTTTAATTTTTAAAAGAAAACTATTAGTTTATAAATGATCCATTTGAAATAAGTAGGAAGCTATAGAGAGTCCTCATTTTTACTACTTGGGAAAATTAAGGGAAAAATATTACTTATCATGTCACTGTTAAAACCTGCTATTTGGTCTCCTGGTTTCTAAACTAGTTCCTTATTTAGTCCTGTTGGGTATATTTTAGTTAGGTGTCTTTTCCAGAATCAAAGAAAAATGAAGGAAGGTCTGCAGTTCAATTTTTTTGCTACTTGTGCAGTAGCTAATTCAACTTACTCAAAGCCATGCCCCTCATAAATTGTGTTCTTAGCCTATCACAGGTTCAGAAGAAGAAAATTGGAAAGTGACCTACCCTGGAAATGTGATGCAGTTCCTTTGTTTAATATACCACAACTATCCTCAGGACCCTGTATGGCGATCCTCTGACTTTCTCCAAGCCTTGGCTTCAATTCTCTTCCCTCCCAAAATTCCAAAGGTAAGCAATGTTGAATACCTTCCCCAAAGCCTAAGGAGTGGACTCTCCTTCTTGAGAACTCTTCATGCCGGCTGTATAGACCATTGCTCTATGTGTTTCAGGTCAGTATGTGTCATATTTATCCTCTAATAACTTGCCATCTCCTATAGGATGGTGACTATGTCTGCTTCTTTTTTTTCTCTCATTCTTCCAGAGCAATGTCTGTAAAATCTGCTCCTCAGGGCTGAGATTCTGATAGCTAATGCCTTTTTGAAGATATCCTCACTTTCAAGTGTGGAACCAATCAAAAAGTTTGCCATTAGCCATGTGGTTAGCAGACCAGGAACCAGTTATAAAATGTCCACACATGCTCTAATAACTCCTTAAGGTACTTCCATTACATGACATCATGACTCTTCCAGAAGCAGGCTCTCTCACATGCGAAGTCTCTATCAACTGAGCTCATTGTTGCATTCTGTGAATATTCCAGGTCTTCAACAAAAGTATTCAGTAAGAGCTTATTGAATTGTAATGTTTATTAAATGAGAGAATCAGGATCCTAAAGATCTTAAGGTCTTTGCATTAATTTTAGGAAGATAATTTTTAGTCTCTCAAATTTTCTATTTAAGTTTAAAAAATAAATCATTTGGATTGTCCAAAGGAAAAGTGACTTGACAGCAGTTCATGTGGGAAAAAAGAGATTTTAAGTGAAAAGAAACTCAGTAGAAGCCAGCCAACAGTGTAACGGGCTTGTTAAAAGGCTAATTATTGATGATTAGTCTTGAATAATAGTCTTCATGTGAATTAATTGTATAGAATTTAGAATGAAGGAAGTCATAGTGCTGGTATGATTGTATTCTCCCTTGAGCAAATCGTAGCTGGAGTATTGTGTTTAGTTCCTACAGCCAGACTTTGATAAACTGGAGTATAACCAAGAATATAAAGGACCATGAATCCATCTTATGAGGAAAAACAGTTAGAGGAGCTGGATATGTTTAACTTAAGGAAGTGAAGATTGGTGAGGTAAAAAAGTGTCTCCAAATATGTCATGGGCTGACATATGGAAGAAGGATTAGGGTTAAGCTATGTAGCTGTACAACTAAGACCAATGGGTAGAAGTTAGAGAAAGGCAGTTTTCTCTATACCACAAAGGGAAATACAAACATTTAACATATATGTGTATGTATGTGTATAAATAAGTCTCCAAAAATGGAATAGCAATCATCTGATTGAAGTGGTGATGTGTTCTTCCATTACTGGAGGCATTCCAGGAGAGGCAGGATGATCATTTGATATGGATATTGTAGAGGATACTTATGTTTGAGCTAAGAGGTTGAACTAGCCAACCGTGTTTGTTTTTGTTTTTTTTCCCAAATCTAAGCTTCACCATGGTTCCTCAATGACAAAAAATAAAAAGACAGATAAATTCATTTTTTCTTTTAAGAAAAATAAACATAGACAGTAAGTAAATGACTTCCAAACTTTGAGATTATACTTTTACTGGAAAGGATGAAACCTTACCTTTGAGCAGCTTGGGGTAGTTCCGTAATTTGGTCAACTTTCAAATAGGTAGAAATGAGAAATATGACAGTAGAGCAAGTCTTAAAACACTTCTAGGTCTTAGACGAAGAATGAAATCATTATAAGAAATGAAAATTTATTTCTTAAAGTATGTGCATTTTCTATTCTTACAAAAGCAATTTTCAAAAATTTTCCCCATGGCTTTCTCCCCCCACCTTTTTTCTGAATTGGCTGTGTCAAGGGTGATGATGGGGGCATAGCTGTAGAGAGAGAGAGGGCTTAGCTTGGTCAGAGGAGTCAGAAGCAGATGTGTTTAAGATTAGGATAGGTTCTTGTAGGTCCAGGATCTGAATTCCAAGGAGTGTTGAGCACGGATTTGGAGTTTAGCAGTACAAAATTGAGAGTAGGACCAGAGAAAAGAAAAGGCGTCATATTGTTGCTTAAATGATTCTGAAAGTATGGTTATGACCTAGGTTAAGGTGCAGCAAAATTCAAGTAAACAATAAAGGAATGAACAAGATTAGGAGCTAAGAATTCCCCATTTTCCCTTGTTTTGTTCCACATGGGCTTTCATTCACGGAAAGTGGGACAGATACTACAATGCAAAAATCTCAGCATAGCATTTTTGATACTTAACCAAATGAATCTCATCATTTGCTCTGAAATTATACAGTTAGCTTTTCAATCAGGCTCTAGAACAGTAATTAATCCAATCACTATGTCCCTGGTGTCATTCAATTAATTTCATGAATTGAAAAAAAAATTAATTAATCTTATGAATGGGCAAAGTGAGACATTGAAGGCTGATCTCATTGGCAGGAGGTTTTAGTTCTGTGGTAAAAAGAGGAGCTCAGAGTGAGGAGATCCACCTCAAATCAACTAATAGCATGAATTTTGCTTGTGATTGATTGATTGATTGATTGATTCTTAGCACTTCAGGGCATTGTAAAGTTGAGATAAAGGAGCCTTGCATATTTATCTCTTAGCAATGTTTGAGGATGACCAGGGTATTTTGAAAATGCCTTGTAAACCTTATAATACCATATTGATGTCATGCCAGCTAACAGAGCTAAGGCTTTATACTCTAGAACCCTAGAACACTCATGTTAGAATGACACTAGAATCTCTCATGGTAGAAATCCAGTTTCTTTCTTTTTTTTTCTTCTCTCCCCCTCTTCCCCCGTTGGGCAATGAGGGTTAAGTAATTTGCCCAAGGTCACACAGGTAGTGTCAAGTATATGAGGCTGGATTTGAACTCAGGTCCTCCTGAATCTAGGGCCAGTGCTTTATCCACTGTGCCACCTAGCTGCCCCCAGAAATCCAGTTTCTTATTCCTCATTTTATCTGTATGACTATACCTTCATTATAGCATGAAATGACACGTAAAGCAAATACCCTAAAAACCAAATACCACTAAAAAGTTCTTAACTTCATTAAGCTGCTATTTTGATTTTTTTTATTATTTAAATTAAAAAAAAATTTGTGAGGCAATGGGAGTAAGTGACTTGCCCAGAGTCACACAGCTAGTGAGTGTCAAGTGTCTGAATGTGGATTTGAAGTCAGATCCTCCTGAATCGATGGCCAGGTCTTTATCCACTGTGCCACGTGGCTACCTCCTAATTTGACATTTCTAATGTTCAGGTTTGAACATGTTGCTCCCTTGCTCCCCCTTTTCCTCCAGGAAAAAAGACAAAATTTACATCCCAGCATTTAAATCCTTCTCAAGAGGACCTGGGTTTGAATCTTAGCTCTGCCATCTGCTATCCGTGTGATGTGGGGATAGTCTCATCATTTGGGGGCCTTAATTTCTTCATCTATAAAATGAGAGGTTTGACTTGATGGTCTCTTAAGTTTTCTTCCAGCTCTAAGTACATTGTCCTGAAATATCTCATCTGGCTCCCCCTTACCTTCTCAAGTTTATTTCATTTAGCTCCTTTCACACACTCTCCATTTCAGTCAAATTATCCTGATGGTTATTCCTCTTACATGATACTGAATCTGCCACATGAATTTGCATACATGGCCAGTCACATCTGGAATGTGCCTTTGTTCCATACCTTCAGACTGTCCACTCTCTACTTTCCTTCAAAACAAAGCCCAGGTTCCTTCTCCTGCCCAAGACTTTTCCTGATTTCCCCAGTTGTTAATTCTCTTTTCTTGTTGCAATAACTTGCTGTAACTTTGTATATATTTTGTTTATCTTTGTACATGTTCCATCCCCCTAGCAGAACATATTTTCTTTGAGGAAAGGGATTATTTTATGTCTTTATATCCTTAGGAACTAGGACAGTGCCTTGGATGGAGAATGCATTTAATAAATGTTGTCAAATTGATTTTTTTCCTGAGTAGAGAATGAGCGACTCCTCATGGAATAACAATATCCTTTTGACGACTGCTGAAGGACAGAATAGCGTGGAGACCCCCACACATTCTTTTACAACTCACCCTGCCAGAAAACAAGTCTCTGATTTTCTGAAGCTGCTTCTCAGGGAGATCTTGCTCTGCACTCCAACACAAAAACAATTGCACCCATTGGACTTCCTTCTGGAGGTTGGTTCTAATGCAGTGGGAGTGGGCTTGGATATTCAGTCCTCTGAAGGACTGAGGCAAATCGTAGCTGGAGGCAAAAGCTGGAGTCTTGGGGGGGGTGCTTAGGGAAGGATGAAGTTTCTAAAGAAGTAAAGAGCCTTTGTCTTTCACCAAGGATGTGAAAAATCTTTTACCCTCAGGATAAGGAGGCTAAGGTTTTAATGTGAAATGAATTTGGAATGAACAACTGATCAGTAAGTATCTTTGGAGTGAACTTCAGTTCTCTTCCTTAGATCACATGGATCAAGGAACTCTCAAGTCCCCCTTAAAGAATCACATGAGTAAACAATTTGCTGATGAGATTGGGCCCTGAAAATTTTACCCTTTGGACTAAAAGTAATGTCCTCATGAATCTGAAAAGGAGTGATTTATGAGTGAATAAGATTTGAACAGAGAGTGAATTAGAAGAGAATATATTCTTTTCTTAGCCTGGTCCTAAATGGTCAACTAACATTCTGACCTTAAAACACTCTGAACTTCCAATGACTCAGTGAAAGTTCTGGTGACAGTTTATAAAATACTTTGTTAGTACAATAGAAAGTGTTGAATTTGACACCAGAAGATCAGGATTCTTGGCCTCAGCTCTGCCCTCCCCGCCCCCCCCACCCCCATACTATGTGACCTTGAGTGAGAGATCCAACTTCACTGTGCGTTATTTTCCTAATTTGCAAAAAACAGTAATTATACCTAGAATTTATAGAGCACCTACTATGTGGCAGGTACTGTGCTAAGCACTTTATAAATATTATCTCGGGGCAGCTAGGTGGCACAGTGGATTAAGCACTGGCCTTGAATTCAGGACAACCTGATTTCAAATCTGGCCTCAGACACTAGATACTTACTAGCTGTGTGACCCTGGGCAAGTCACTTAACCCTCATTGCCCTGCAAAAAGCAAAAAACAAAAAACAAAAAAATAAATATTATTTCATTTGGTCCTCCCAACAATCTTGGGAGGTAGGGGCTATTTGTTATCCACATTATACAGATGAGAAAACTGAGGCAAACAGAAGTTAAGTAAATTCCTAAGGTAACACACCTAGTATGTGTCTGAGGCTGGATTTGAATTCAGGTCTTCCTAACTTCAGGTCTAGCACTCTACCCACTACACCACTTAGCTGCCTAAACCAAGAAGTTGTTTACTCAAGTCTCTTGCAGCTTGGTAAATCTCTGAGTAAATAGCTCACTTTTTTCCCCCAGTATAATAACCCTTTTAGGTTAAAAGAGTGGATATATGTCCTTCTTGTGGGACTTAAGTGAGATATTATATGTAAAAGTCCTATGTCAAGTATAAAGTAGCACAATGCATTTAGGGAGGATTGGTAGTAATTATAAAGTGTTTATTCTTGGTACTTTTCTTGACCAGCTTTACTGATACTGATGTCAGAGTTGACAAGGTGTTGTAAAGTAGGCAAAAGTTAGTAATAAATACCTGTATTCTGCAAACAGTGAGTTTTCACCAAATAGTGGTGGTGAGCTTTAATTTGCATGATTAAGATTCAGGCCTGTGAGATATGAATATATGTATATGTGTGTGTGTGTGAATGCATGCATACATGTATGTTTCCCTTCCAATAAAGAGGACCATTTCCTAGAACTTCGGATAGACCTGCTCCAACAAAATAAGCACCCCAAACAGGAAACCTAGGAGATCTCTTCTGGGCCACAAGTTAGGATAACAGTGTCCTAGGATACCACGGTTTAGATTGAAGGTGTTATTGACTGTAGAAGACAAAGGTACTCCTAGGTATATTTGAAACACACAAAGAATGACCCTTTCTAGGAAATGAAATGAGAATCTCATTTTTTTCCAAAAGACTAAATGATCTCAGGGGGCAGCTAGGTGGAGCAGTGGATAAAGCACTGGCCCTGGATTCAGGAGGACCTGAGTTCAAATCCGGCCTCAGACACTTGACACTTACTAGCTGTGTGACCTTGGGCAAGTCACTTAACCATTGCCCCAGAAAAAAAATTTAATGATCCCACATGATTACCATTCATCTATTCATAGAATCTTAGACTTAGAACTGGAATGGACCTTAGATATAACCTAGTCCAATCCATACACGAAGCAGGTACCAAAACCTTGACAAGTAGTCACTTATTTTCTTCTGAAAGACCTCCAGGGATGGGACCTACCTACCCACCTAGGCAGCCCATTCCAGTTTTGTACAGCATTAATAATTAGGAAGCATTTCCTTTTATTGTTCAAAAATCTGATTTTTAAAATAAATTCCATCCATTGTTTCTAGTTGAACCATCAAGGGCCAAGCGAAAAGTATAACCCTTCTTCCATGTGACCCCCCCCTTTAGATATTTGAAGATACTTCCTCTAAGCCATCCCTTCTTCAGACTTTGCATATTTTCAGCAAGTAAGAGATTGTTTTCTCATCACAGTAAACATGTCATGGTTTCAGGCTTCTCCAGAGAACACAACGAACCAACAGAAACGATGCTTTCAGTCTGAGATCCTGCTTTCTGCTATGGGTGTATTTCACATTATAAGTGAAGGCTGCTGTGCTCTGAGTTCCAATGGTGAGTGGTGGGGAGATGAATCCTGATGTCTGCTCACTGCATTTATTTGTCAATGTGGATGCTTTGATACTGTGGAAAAGACAATGAATTATTCTATGTCATTAAGACTAGAATGAGGGAGAAAAAACACCCCATTTCACAGAAACATAGACAAGTAGCAGATCACTGCTCGCTGCAGAAGACTTGCCCATTTGAAATGCAAATGTATTGTAGGTGATTATGGTGACAGGACTGTAGGCTTCGAAGGGAGGCCAAGTCTAACCAATATGAATGTAGGGGTGTGGAACATAGAATGTTGGCCTAATTTTGAAAACTTAGTCTTGAATATTTTGGTAGACACTTATTAGCTGTGTTAGCTAATATCTCTGAACCTCAGTTTCAGATAATGATAGTAACTCTACCCAGGGTTGTTGTGAGGATCAAATGAGATATTTTGTCAAGCCCATTGCAAACCTTGAAGTGCTTATATAAATGAGACATGTACACCTGCTCCTGCATCATCATCATCATCATCAACAACAACAACACTGCTATTCAAGAAAAAGGAATCATGGGGACGGCCAGATGGCGCAGTGGATCGAGCATCAGCCATGGATTCAGGAGGACCTGAGTTCAAATCTGGCCTCAGACCCTTAACACTTACTAGCTGTGTGACCCTGGGCAAGTCACTTAACCCCAATTGCCTCACAAACACACACACACACACACACACACACACACACACAAAGCAATCATGAATGTAGAGCCATGCAATAAGAAGGATACATTATTGGATCTCACATCTCGTTGACCTACAGTCAGATTTTCAGCATACCAACTACCTTTCTTGGGACCAGTTCAGGGGTCTTTGCCCCCAGGCCTCCAACTTTTGTCTTTTGCTATTTTATAAATGTCTTTGATCATGAGACCCCACTTCAAGGCACTCACTAAATCTTGTGGGATCTTTCTGAGACAAGTTGGTTCCTTGACTTCATAGATGTGACACACATCTCTTCTCTATCGTCCTGTCTCCTAGCTCTGACATTCAGCTTTTAAGACGTCAGACCTTCCATCTTTCCTCTCTACCCCTTATCTTGACCTAACAAATTACAAGAGTACATTTTATAGTGTTTATTTACAAGGAAAAAAGAGAATATACAAATTCATAAATAATGCAAGAGTGTGAAGTATTTGAAAGTATTTAATCTCTCAAGTCTAAGAGGCCCGTAAGCTTTCTAACATAAGGCTTAAAGTTCACCAAACTTATGGTTAACCATGAGTCCCTGAGTAAAGTTTAATGTTTTAGTTGTATTTGGACATTCTGATATGCAAATCTTCCAGTACATGCGCCAACACCAGTTGTTTTCCAATTGGAACAAGACAGACTTTACTGTTATCAACCCTGTTTACCTATACTTCACTTAGTGAGATAATCTAACTCTGTTGTCCCCCCTCTCTTCATCTCTTATAGCTGCACCCAATGTGTTCTGTATTTTAGAACTTCAGTATTCATAACTCTTTGGGTGAAAATGGACTCGTTCATTACATGGCACTCTCAGAATAATGCATGGACAGAACACACTAGCCAACACACACACATACACGCACACATGCTCCATGATAGTATTCCTCAAGTGATACTAACTTCACTAAGATGATGGGTTCAACTGACTGTCGGTCATTGAAGTATCTTGTAATAACTTAGTTTACTCTTCCATCTAATTCCATTTAAATAAAACATCTTTCATAGAGACTATGACTTTTATTTATTTATTTATTTATTTATTGGTCAGGGCAATGAGGGTTAAGTGACTTGTCCAGGGTCACACAGCTAGTAAGTGTCAAGTGTCTGAGGCCAAATTTGAACTCAGGTTCTCCTGAATCCAGGGCCAGTGCTTTATCCACTGTGCCACCTAGCTGCCCCCAGACTTTTATCCTTTTAAAGCCAATCTTTTACACTGATTCTAGCAGCCTTTGATTACCTGGGCAAAGTGAAGGCTGTCCAGGCCAACCTGTTAGGCATATTGCAAGCAGCCAAAGCTTTATATAAATGGATGGCTCAGTCTTATGAGCTTCCATGATCAGGAGATCAGGTCTGGCTGCCTTCCCCAAACCTTTCCATCAGTCCTCTAGGAAACTGACCAAATAGGGCATAGATCTCTTCCTAATTATGCGTATAGTGAATCCTATGGCCTTTTGGGTAGGATTGCCTTCCTTGTTGTATACATATCCAGTTTTCCTTGAGCCTGAGCTTGGAACATCATCATTGAACATAGATGAATAAATGGAATTTTAAATTTGGGAAATCTTGAATTTCTAGACATGTCTGATACCTATGGATTAAAAGCATTATGGACCTTATGGAAAGGTATGGGGACTCACATATAACCTATGTCTGTCAGTGATATAACTTCAAGAACTTCATGCATATACCATCTTATGGAGCCCCTGCAAATGGCAGAGGGATTTTGTAATCCAGTGACCCTGAAGATGTAGTTATATGATAGTTTTAGAATTAAAAGGGAACCTTCAGGTTAATCTCGTCCAAAACCATAATTTTACAGTTGAG